>NC_056443.1:11499622-11872955 GCF_018296145.1 Oncorhynchus tshawytscha | reverse complement strand
CACTGTTGTAATAGCACCTGTCTGAGGGTTAATTACAAAAAAGTCGTTGGATCTGCTGTCAAAGAGGGCCTCCATTCCATACTCTATTCTACCGGCCTCTCCATCATCCGGATCAGTGGCCTTCAGTGTGATGACACGGGTCCCTGATGGTTCATTCTCAGGAACAGACACCTGGTAGTTGGGGAGCTGAAACTGGGGAGGTGTGTTCACATTTCTCCGTTTTCGGTGGTTCCATTTGCCAGGCACAATCTGGATGGGGTGTGATGGTGATGGTGTGTGCTGCTCATGGGTCTCTCCCTCAACCACTGTCACCAACCGCAACCTCACGCGCACGGAGATGCGGACGCGCCGGTCACTCAGAGATCGCAGTGTACAATACAAATGTACCTCGCTCAGCTCTCCTTCACCCAAACAGTAGTTGTCGTCCAGCAATATATTGCCATGTTTAAAAACTGCCCTCAAATCTTTTACAGTAGTACAGGAGGCAGAAAAAGTGGTATTTCGCGAAAAGGCAGGCAAAAGTTCTGTTACATTCACAAGCAAATTACCCGCGGATAAGCAGGAAGTTGCTTCCAGTTTGGAAAAGTAATTGATGTGAATGTCGGGCTTACCTATTGTGCTCTTTCTCTTGTATTTGATAAAACAGTCCTGTCCGTGTACAAATGTATTGAAATGTGTCAAAACAAAATTCTCAGACGTCAACGACCCTATCCTGATATAGACAGGCACTGGGTTCCTCAATAAGCGTACACAATCCACTTTTCGGTACATACGGAGGGCTCCTTCTTGCCATTCCACTTGTAAAAAGTTCTGAATGTATTTAGGAGTTAAAGTCCTGTCGATTTTGTATGTCCAACCGGGCCCCAGGGACAAATTTGCCAAAACGGTCCCAGTTTGTAACGTCTCCGAAAGGTGTAGCTCGAAACATCCCAGCAAGGGCACATTGAATAGAACACAAACCCAGATCCAATTCATCGGTAATTCCATGGTTTAAAACTCCAACAAATCCCATTCAACCTCATCGAAACACCTCCACAAAAACATTAACTATCCCTGTCCCTTTTTCTTTTATCCTTCATGGTGAAGTTTTGAAGTGGAAAACACACTTATTTCCATAGTATCCACAGAGCGCAGTCACATTATTCCACGGACAAGTTTAAATGACTACAAAATGGCTCCGCGGCTCCCCTCCTCTGAGAGTTGATTAGCATAAACCTGCTGTGTTCGGCTCAGCGGGACACTTTCGCAGGGGGCTTTCTCATTGACATTCGGAAGTGTCCTGAGCTGTTGACGATTGCGCATTCAGACCATTGTTATAACAATACAGAGAGCTTGTTAACAGGCGCATTGTGTGTTTGAGGGCCACTAGAACTTTGTTAAAAAACAAGTTTGGTATCATTGAAACTTTCTCTGATGTTTGGTATTGAGCTTGTCACCTGGGAAAATGGTACATTGTTAGAGATGTGTCTGGCCACGGTTCCAAGAAAATTAGCACACAATTATCTTTTGGAAAAAGTTAAGCTATTTGGTCAACGATTCGCTATTGTTATGGTTAGTAGTTTAGAGCTCATCATTTGCATATCCATTCTGAATAAATAGTTTACAATCATTTATTGATTTAGAATTGGCCCATGTGCTTGGACTTGTATTGTGGAGTTGGATTATCACTTATTATGGTCAGTTTATGAATTTATTTTCAGAATATACATAACTCTCCAGATCATCCATTTGAAATTAGATTATAATCCATTGCTTCCTCCATCCTACCATTTATGTTGGTATCCATCTTAATGTAGCCTGATTTAATGAAAAAGTGGCCCTTGCACCTGTTTGTAATGTATGGCACTTTCATTCAACTTTTGGCGAATTGTAGGTTTTATTCCCATGGAAATCACATCACCATTGAAAATGAAGGTATGCATGGAACTAAATGAAATAATGCATACTCTGCAAAATCATTGAACAGGTACAGGTAACTACCAAAATAAAGAAAACCCCAACATAAAGTGTCTTAATAGGGCGTTGGGTAACCACGAGTCAGAACTGCTTCAATGCACCTTGGCATGGTTTCTACAAGTGTCTGGAACTCTATTGGAGGGATGTGACACCATTCTTCCACAAGAAATTCCATAAATTGGTGTTTTGTTGATGGTGGTGGAAAACACTGTCTCAGGGACCACTCCAGAATCTCCCATAAGGGTTCAGATTGGGTGACAGCCATGGCTTATAGTTTCCATCATTTTCATGCTCATCAAACCATTGTGATTACTCGTGCCCTGTGGACGAGGGCATTGACATCCTGTGGCCATGGCAGTCAAAATAATGGGCTGCCCAGCATTTTATACACCCTAAGCATCATGTGATGTTAATTGCTTAATGAACTCCGGAACCACACCTGTGCGGAAGCACCTGCTTTCAATATACTTTGTATCCATCATTTACTCCAGTGTTTCCAATATTTGGGCAGTTACCTATACATTCCACCTGGTATAACATCAATACTGTTATTTTAAACACCAGAAACAGTGCATAGGAAAAAGTTTAGAAGACTCAGTATAACTTATGCGTGTTCGCCCCCTTTTGGAGAGAGTGGAAGAGGACGGGAAACAGATGTAAAGTGACTCACATACATTAACTGGATTTCTTCAGTGAGGTTTTCTGCTGGCCACAGAAATCACTTATTTAAAACAATCGTAAGTTTAATCACTTAATCAAGTTATTCTCTATTTACATATTGGATATTTTACAGAGTAGTTCAAAAGAATGCAGTTCCATGCTAAATGTGTTTCGGCGAAAGGAAAAGTCACTGTTTGGATTTTAACAAAAGCCATAATTTTTTAAATATGCATTTCACATTTTCTAATAATCTGTCCAAATAAATAAATAAGACAATGAATTACCATGTGTATGATTTTACACAGTCCACACTATCAAATAATACTGTACATCACAAGTACCATAATAGGAAGAAGTATCAACTGAGTGCAACAGTACAGAGGAAGTTTTTGAGTGTGTGTTTTTTTGATGAGTGGACAGGCCCAAAAGCATGATCTGTGTTCTCTTCTGTTCTACAGTAGTGGTTCAGAGAATGGGATAAGGCCTGTGGAAGTACAGTAGTCTTGTCCATCAGCAGTGTGACTGAAGGCTGGAAGGTAAGGTTAGGTCCATATTGATAGTGGGCCTATGAAGTCTTTCTCAGTCTCAGCTGGCTGGTTCCGGAGTCCTCTCCTTGGCCACAGGGGCTTCCTTCATGCGGTCTCGTCCCTGTTGGAGTGTGTGCTCTGTGAGGCCCAGCCGGATGATCTTCCCACTGCCCAGACACTCGTCCCGCTTGTACAGCACTGCAAACTGGGGGGAGATGAGGGACGTGGATAAGAAGTTAGAAGGGAGGGTAGTGAGGAGCAGAGACTGATGGAATTTTTGAAGCAAGGCTACTCATTCAATATCAAAGTAGATAAGACAGGAACAGAAAATTGATGTTAGTGGAAGACATTGATGCTGAATATTGACTACTAGTTCCTCTGAACTAACCTCCACATTTGAGCACACACACCACTATTCTCTAACGCTTCTCTATTCATCTACCCGCACTCTGGCCTCAAGCCCAGAGTTCCAAGACAAACGCGTCTCGGCCATATTGTTTTCTCAGAGCAGTAGGTTATGGGATAGCACATGAAGAAAGGGGGTAATCCAAGCGTGGACAAGGCTCTTTGTGCCCTGACTAGAGTCTGGAGTAATCCCTGTCAGGGAAATCAGAGACACACTGGAGCAGCTGCCTACGTTTGTTGGGCCTATGATAGGCCTTTGTTCGCTGGCTAATCAGGATCTTAAGGAATAACACACTGGGACTAACACTAACGCACCAGCTCACACAGATGAACGAAAACGACTGTAACAGTACATGGGTTGGCTTTACTTCTAAAAGCTGACCTAATGACAATAAATCAATTTGAAAATGGCCTATAGACATTTTAATCATAGTTTTACAAAAAAAAATGAAAAAAACATCCCTAGGAAGTAACAAAACCAACTGCCAAAACTCTGAAAAAGGGTGAGCCAGACGACTTACATGTCTATGTGTGGGAAACAACAGAGTACCTGTCCTGGTGTGAGTGCTCTGATTGACTGAGACAGCATGATCCACACAGAGCCATTCATGTTCAAGGTCACAGTGCAAGGAGCTGTGTTATTAACAAGTTACCAACACTTTATTAACATGACACTAACACTTTCGAAGTGAACATTTTTTAACCCATTAAATCTGCTTAAGTCGTACGGGAGGTAAAGGTATTATTAAATTACACTTCCTTACAAACTGTGTCTGGCCCTAACGTGTCATGTGACATCTGTGGCATCTGGTGGATGAAGCGGAAGAGACACTCCATCTTAGTCTGGATCAGCTCAGTGGGAGGGTCCTCTGTTATCCAATGGAAACGATCTGTTCGTACCTCGTCTCTGAATAGAGCCGGGTGATTGGTGGTCGGACCCTGATGTTAGGGAGTTTAGAATCAGAATCCCATTGAGAATCAACAGCAAATAACAGCAAGGAGGCGGGAGATCTGCCTCATATCTTGTACTGTAGCTAGACCGGTTGTTTAGGACTCAATTAGTTATAACAGTATCGAAGAGGTAGAAACCATACCTTACCACAAACACTTCTCCAGTAGTGATGTCTTTGTCCACAACAAACCATGCGTCCCTCTGCCCACCAATCCTAGCCAACCAACCCTAGCCCTTTGGCCTAGAGTCAGGGTGAACCAACCTGAGAGGAGGAAGAGAACCAGTCGTTAATGTAAAGGTTTACCATTGGAAGAGCCGTACTCTTATAAGGATAGTGGGACAAGCAGTAACACAGAAGATACCACTGAGGATATCACACAGCGTTACCTTTACGTTCAGACATGATTTTCCCATCCTCAATGGAGACAAAGTTCACCGGCTTCGGCTCTAAATACTGACAGAAAAACAGCAACGCAGATATTGTTATTACAGACAAACGTGTTTAATCATTACTATGGCTAATGTATCTCAATAATTAACTTGATACAGTACATACCTCTAGAGTGAAATCCTAAAATGTGCTCTTTCCAATATAGCAGATGCCCATACTCTGGAAACAGATAATGATCATCAATATGATCATCAGCACGAATTTGCATATCACAATAATACATTTTTCAATATAGGGTTCAAGTCAGAATTATTTAGATTTTTTTGGAGGGGGGTGATAATACATCCAATGCTCAGACTTCCAATGCTCAGCAGTTTATCAGTATATTGTTTTTTCATGTTGTTATTTCATATTGTTGTTTTCATTTATAAAAATATATTTTTTAAACACTTCACACGTATGACGGCTGCATACGCTTTGATCATACCAACAGTGTCATTGCGCAAAATGTTACGTAGCATCATCTGGATATGTGTGCAGCAAAAGTTCAACATTCACCTTCTGCTACCATTTCTGTCAAGCCGTCTACGCATACGATAGTTCCCAACATATGCACTACACAGAACACACTGCAACGCAATGCTGCAAGGCAAACGCAGCCACTTGAAATAAAAATTCTATGAGATATTTTTTTTAAAGCCTCTGGACAAGTTTGTCTATAAGTCCTAAGAACCAGTGTGTGGAATAGTGTAAAATGTACCTCTTTTGAAGGCTGAGAAAACTACTTGCATGGGAAACAGGTCATTTTGAGAAAATGGCTGATAAAGATAGGTTAATTGCGTTATTATTTTTCACATAAAAGGCTGATGAAGTATGCAGAAGTTCATGGATGAATTAGCTATGCCAGCCAGCCCCATAATGTAAGGCACTACTTAAGTTGTTGCTGGAGCCTGTTAACGTTTTGGACTGTGTCTTCGGGGACTTCGACTACGCTTGGCACACACTGTTGAAACAGCATCAGCTCTCACAACATGCCTCTCACCCTCCTCTCTGATTGCATCCAGTGTCATCAGAAATGTTGTCAAGCCACAATCTGTCCATCACATTTGATACAGCAGTGGCACCCTTGTCAAATGTGGCTACTGCCATACTGGCTGCCTTGCCTGCAGCAATGCGGCTTTTGCCCACAAAGACTGTTTTGGGGCACCATATTACAGAATTACGAGATTCATTTCCATTCTGCGTTCCTCCGTGCTTCATTCTTTTGAGGAGGTTGTCATTTGACATCCTATGTTATACAGGCACCATTTTCTGTGCAACCTCTAGATCAAAATAATATATTACCTGCATAGTTTTTGTGCCAGAACCAAGATGACGAGCATCTACTGTGAGTATGGGTTGTCTGTTGACATAGAATGGAGAAACCAGACAGCAGTCTTTATCCCCTCTACATCACCCTGGTTATCAAGAACTGCACCCCTGTAATAGAAGTTTAGATTCTTACATTTTATTACATCTCTCCCCCAAGGCACTAAGTTTCCGTAGCGCTGTTCCCATCCTCTTGTGGGCATGATTGATGCATTCCAGTTTTCATATCTTAATGCCTGGTTAAGGATCTAATGTGACAACTGCCCTGTATGCAGTACTGTCACCATCTGAGAGCATCTCATCGACTGACTGATCTGGCCCACATACGTTTTGCTGCTTCCTGCTTCATTGCTTTGCTAGAGCCTGAGATGTTTTGGGCATAGTCATCTGTGTGACTCCTTCCAATTCCCTAAAATCCTCCTCAGTAACCCCACTTTCCCTTTTCATGGGATTGGCATTCTGGAGCATGCACTATTTCCCTGTAAACGCCAGGTAGAATTCAATGGCTACAGTTCATTCTTCTTCTTCTATGTTTGAGCTGCTTTTGAAAGCAAAAGTCAAATTGAAAACGTTATTGGCATTGTTGAACTAGATTTTCATAATGGCAAGCTAGGACTGATGGCCTGGTTAGCTAAACTAGCAAGTCTGTGGTTATCCTTGGCAACTACTGTGGCTATCTAGTTAACTTGCTAGCTACTTCAGTGGATGTCAAACACATTTCTAGCAGCAAATGAACACATTTCTAGCAGCAAATGTATTACATTATAGCCATGGTATAAAAGGGATAAATAACTCTGGGTTCCATGCATTCTCTGGAAAATAATGCAAATCAGTGGAAGGTTAGTTCCACTCTGCTACAGCATCGTAGAACACTGCTTCCATGTCACTCCTTATTTTCCATAGAACGCATAGCCCCTCGTTGATGATCCCTTTACACTGTGTAAATAGGGAGGCGCACAATTGGCCCAGCATCGTCTGAGTTAGGGTTTGGCCAGGGTACGCCGTCATTCTAAATAAGAATTTGTTCTTTAACTGACTTGCCTAGTAAAATAAAAAATATCAGCATATTTTTACTGTACGTAAAGTACATGTCTCAGTAATCATACAGCCCATGCAGTAGCCAACTCTGTATGTATACAGTTGAAGTCAGAGATTGGAGTCATTAAAACTTGTTTTTCAAACACTCCACAAATTTCTTGTTAACAAACTATAGTTTTGGCAAGTCAGTTAGGATATCTACTTAGCGCATGACACAAGTATTTTTTTCCAACAATTGTTTACAGACAGATTATTTCACTGCATCACAATTCCAGTGGGTCAGAAGTGTACATACACTAAGTTCACTGTGCCTTTAAACAGCTTGGAAGATTCCAGAAAATGATGTCATGGCTTTAGAAGCTTCTGATAGGCTAATTGACATCATTTGAGTCAATTGGAGGTGTACCTGTGGATGTATTTCAAGGCCTACTGTCAAACTCAGTGCGTCTTTGCTTGACATCATGGGAAAATCAAAAGAAATCAGCCAAGACCACAGAAAAAAAATTGCAGACCACCACAAGTCTGGTTCATCCTTGGGAGCAATTTCCAAACGCCTAAACGTACCACGTTCATCTGTACAAACAATAGTACGCAAGTATAAACACCATGGACCATGGACCTTCATACCGGTCAGGAAGGAGACGTGTTCTGTCTCCTAGAGATGAACTTACTTTGGTGTGAAAGTGCAAATCAATTCCAGAACAACAGCAAAGGACCTTGTGAAGATGCTGGAGGAAACGGGTTCAAAGTATCTATATTCACAGTAAAACGAGTCCTATATCTACATAACCTGAAAGGCCGCTCAGCAAGGAAGAAGCCACTGTCCAAAACCACCATAAAAAAGCCAGACTACGATTTGCAACTGCACATGGGGACAAAGGTCGTACTTTTTGGAGAAATGTCCTCTGGTCTGATCAAACAAAAATAGAACTGTTTGGCCATAATGACCATCATTATGTTTGGAGGAAAAAGCGGGAGGCTTGTAAGCCGAAGAACACCATCCCAACTGTGAAGCACGGGGGTGGCAGCATCATGTTGTGGGGATGCTTTGCTGCAGGAGGGACTGGTGCACTTCACAAAATAGATGGCATCATGAGGGAAGAAAATGATGTGGATATATTGAAGCAACATCTCAAGACATCAGTCAGGAAGTTAAAGCTTGGTCGCAAATGGGTCTTCCAAATGGACAATGACCCCAAGCATACTTCCAAAGTTGTGGCAAAATGGCTTAAGGACAACAAAGTCAAGGTATTGTAGTGGCCATCACAAAGTCCTGACCTCAATCCTACAGAAAATTTGTGGGAAGAACTGCGTGTGCGAGCAAGGAGGTCTACAAACCTGACTCAGTTACATCAGCTTTGTCAGGAGGAATAGGCCAAAATTCACCCAATTTATTGTGGGAAGCTTGTGGAAGACTACCCAAAACGTTTGACCCAAGTTAAACAATTTAAAGGAAATGCTACCAAATACTAATTAAGTGTATGTAAACTTCTGACCAACTGGGAATGTGATGAAATAAACCATTCTCTCTACTATTATTCTGACATTTCACATTCTTAAAATAAAGTGGTGATCCTAACTGACCTAAAACCGGGAATTTTTACTAGGATTAAATGTCAGGAATTGTGAAAAACTGAGTTTAAATGTATTTGGCTAAGGTGTATGTAAACTTCTGACTTCAACTGTATATGTGACAGTCTTATTGTATAGCCTAGTTATATTTTTCCCACATTTAAATATCTATCCCTTTGAATAACACTTTCTAGTTACTGGAGCAAATACATATGATTATTTATAGACAGCAAGTTTACTTGACAATAATGGGCTACTCTCCCTTTTTATTTACCTTCACTCTCCTGTCATGTCTCTGATATGAGCAGAGATGTAAGGAAGGAATCCCTAGAACTGTGCTTATTTTCTTATTTTAAGAGCTGCATAACCAAGTTCATGTGCTAGAAGAGCCATCCTCACATTTATATAAAATGCCACATCTCCCCTGGAGCCCTTGCACAGCCTCAAGGAATTGTACAAATGCATCACGATCTCCTTCACATTGTGCTCATTCTATCATGACAGAATTACAGAATCCCTCTATGGTGATTTTCCGTCTCGTGTTCAGACACTTAGGTCAAAAAAAGATAGAGGAGGTAGCCAGCAGCGCGTCAAGACGCTATCTGTAGCCTACTGCCACGATCTGTTGATGAGGCAAATTTGTTGCTTTTCTCGCATTGGCTAACAGATAGCGAATTTGTATTATTTGTATTATTTGTCTACAAAGGAATGATATATGAAAATAAAACATAACACCACCAAAACAAACTGCAAATGCATCCAACAAGTTTGTAGTCACTAACATGATGTAGTCATTGCGCACTAGGAAAAAGGGGACGAAATACAAAACTTCTAACTACCCAGCCTGGTGCAGGTCTACAATTTTGTTTCTGGTGTCCTTTGACAGCTCTTTGGTCTTGGCCATAGTGGAGTTTGGAGTGTGACTGTTTGAGGTTGTGGACAGGTGTCTGGCTCGTTTGTAGGTGACCAAATACTTACTTCCACCATAATTTGCAAATAAATCCATTAAAAATCCTACAATGTGATTTTCTGGATTTTTTTTCTCATTTTGTCTGTCATAGTTGAAGTGTACCTATGATGAAAAGTACAGGCCTCTCTCATCTTTTTATGTGGGAGAACTTGCACAACTGGTGGCTGACTAAATACATTTTTGCCCCACTGTATATGTTTGATAAATTCAAGGCATGCACCACACAGAACACACTGCAACGGACTCATCAACACAATGCTGCAAGACAAACTCATCGTTTCCATTGGAAATGAATGTACTTCTGGTGTACCAAAATGCAATGACACTGGTAGTGTGATTGAGGTATTCAGCTACAGATTAAATAAATTATGAACTTCACAGGGTGGTGAAAGTGCATGTTGATGAGATTGATGCTGCTTTCCAATATCAAGGGTCTTAATCTGGTGACATGATCAATGCTTGGCTGCCATTTAACAAATACAAATCATTTTGCTAATTTGTCCATAAAAAGCTCTTCATGTAGGCAATACCTACACTGTATATGTGAGCTGTAGGCAAGAGCACACATGCCAAGGCGAGTGGGCACAATGGTGGGCACATTCTCGATATAACGCAATGTTTTGTGACAAAACCATCAGTTGAGTTGAAAATGCGATGACAACCCACATACTTTTTTAAATTCGATACATGGGAATTAAAACACAAACATTATTTAAATGTGCACTACATCCTCACGCTCAGCTTTTAATCCACAAGTCAATTTGATTAGATTAAACAGCTCTGATGGGGAAATGTGATTTTTGAGTATTTGCATGAAAATCTGTACCCAATTGGATAGTAATCTAGCTATAGTTAATAACCCTGTTTGGTCCTCTGATGTTTTTACACATCTGTCATTTTCTAACCAGATTTAACATTGCTGATGTGTAAATTAACAGTCATTTAAAAAATAAAAATGCACATGTTTAATAACATATTCAAGGAGGAAAACATTTGTTTTATTGTTTTATGACATTGTGCAGCAAAAAAAAATGATAGAACATTCCATTTACTGCCATGTCTTCTTGTTGAGCTACATGACATCTTTGGTTGCCATCCTGCAGACAACAGACAAAAAGGACATTTAGGTCTTTAAAAATAAACGTCTCCGTTGGAGGATAAGGTGGGAGGCTTTGGCGCAGACATTTACAATATTGTTACCTGAGAAAATCACACAATTTATTATTTTCATCTAGAACATTAAAATGTTTATTATAGCTTGACAGTTGACAAAAAAGATCATTCCTAATGTCGCTTTGTTTTGATGGATCCATCGTTACAAAAAGAACAGACACGTTTATCTAAGGGAGTATGTATCGACGAGTCTCAATACCAAGAGGGGCCATTCCACATCTACATTTTGCAAAAGAGCTTCAGTATTGCTTAGATAAAACTGTACTTAAGCAAGATTCTGTCCCAAAAGTGCATTTAAAAACCAGTTGGTGACACTTTAGTCTTCACTCTCCAAAAGTGCTAATTCTAAAATATTTCTGTCCTTTCTAGAATACACTGTCAGTGAGATTTTTTTATTTGAACTTTATTTAACTAGGCAAGTCAGTTCAGAACAAATTCTTATTTTCAATGACGGCTTAGGAAGTGGGTTAACTGCCTTGTTCAGGGGCAGAACGACAGATTTTTACCTTGTCAGCTCGGGGATTCGATCTTGCAACCTTTCGGTTACAAGTCCAACGCACTAGGCTACCTGCCGCCCTACCTGCCGAGATGAGTCATATGGAGTTAAAAATGGTATAGAAAAAATGTATTCGCCATTGCAACATCAAAAGCCAATAACACAACATGTTTACATAGACGTACATTTTGCATGCTGCAAAATCACTGCCAAATGTAGGTGCATTTGGAAAGTATTCAGACCCATTGACTTTTTCCACATTTTGATACATAACAGCCTTATTCTAAATGGATTACATTTTTTCCACCTTCATCAATCTACAAACAATAGCCAATAATAATAAAGTAGAAACAGGCATTCAGAAATGTTTGCAAATGTATTAATGTATTATATATATATATATATATACACACAGTGCCTTGCGAAAGTATTCGGCCCCCTTGAACTTTGCGATCTTTTGACACATTTCAGGCTTCAAACAAAGATATAAAACCTTATTTTTTTGTGAAGAATCAACAACAAGTGGGACACAATCATGAAGTGGAACGACATTTATTGGATATTTCAAACTTTTTTAACAAATCAAAAACTGAAAAATTGGGCGTGCAAAATTATTCAGCCCCTTTACTTTCAGTGCAGCAAACTCTCTCCAGAAGTTCAGTGAGGATCTCTGAATGATCCAATGTTGACCTAAATGACTAATGATGATAAATACAATCCACCTGTGTGTAATCAAGTCTCCGTATAAATGCACCTGCACTGTGATAGTCTCAGAGGTCCGTTAAAAGCGCAGAGAGCATCATGAAGAACAAGGAACACACCAGGCAGGTCCGAGATACTGTTGTGAAGAAGTTTAAAGCCGGATTTGGATACAAAAAGATTTCCCAAGCTTTAAACATCCCAAGGAGCACTGTGCAAGCGATAATATTGAAATGGAAGGAGTATCAGACCACTGCAAATCTACCAAGACCTGGCCGTCCCTCTAAACTTTCAGCTCATACAAGGAGAAGACTGATCAGAGATGCAGCCAAGAGGCCCATGATCACTCTGGATGAACTGCAGAGATCTACAGCTGAGGTGGGAGACTCTGTCCATAGGACAACAATCAGTCATATATTGCACAAATCTGGCCTTTATGGAAGAGTGGCAAGAAGAAAGCCATTTCTTATAGATATCCATAAAAAGTGTTGTTTAAAGTTTGCCACAAGCCACCTGGGAGACACACCAAACATATGGAAGAAGGTGCTCTGGTCAGATGAAACCAAAATTTAACTTTTTGGCAACAATGCAAAACGTTATGTTTGGCATAAAAGCAACACAGCTCATCACCCTGAACACATCATCCCCACTGTCAAACATGGTGGTGGCAGCATCATGGTTTGGGCCTGCTTTTCTTCAGCAGGGACAGGGAAGATGGTTAAAATTGATGGGAAGATGGATGGAGCCAAATACAGTACCATTCTGGAAGAAAACCTGATGGAGTCTGCAAAAGACCTGAGACTGGGACGGAGATTTGTCTTCCAACAAGACAATGATCCAAAACATAAAGCAAAATCTACAATGGAATGGTTCAAAAATAAACATATCCAGGTGTTAGAATGGCCAAGTCAAAGTCCAGACCTGAATCCAATCGAGAATCTGTGGAAAGAACTGAAAACTACTGTTCACAAATGCTCTCCATCCAACCTCACTGAGCTCGAGCTGTTTTGCAAGGAGGAATGGGAAAAAATGTCAGTCTCTCGATGTGCAAAACTGATAGAGACATACCCCAAGCGACTTACAGCTGTAATCGCAGCAAAAGGTGGCGCTACAAAGTTACTTAAGGGGGCTGAATAATTTTGCACGCCCAATTTTTCAGTTTTTGATTTGTTAAAAAAGTTTGAAATATCCAATAAATGTAGTTCCACTTCATGATTGTGTCCCACTTGTTGTTGATTCTTCACAAAAAAATGCAGTTTTATATCTTTATGTTTGAAGCCTGAAATGTGGCAAAAGGTCGCAAAGTTCAAGGGGGCCGAATACTTTCGCAAGGCACTGTATATATATTTTAAAAAAGCACATTTACCTAAGTATTCAGACCCTTTACTCAGTACTTTGTTGAAGCAAGGACATTAGTCTCCCAGCCCCTGCCACTGAAAAACACCCCCACAGCATGATGCTGCCACCACCATGGTGCCAGGTTTCCACCAGACGTGATGCTTGGCATTGAGGACAAAGAGTTCACTCTTGGTTTCATCAGACCAGAGAATCGTGTCATTTAGGTGCCATTTGACAACTCCAAGCGGGCGGTCACATGCCTTTTACTGAGGAGTGGCTTCAGTCTGGCAGCTCTACCATAAAGGCCTGATTGATGGAGTGCTGCAGAGATGGTTGTCCTTCTGGAAGGTTCTCCCATTTCCACAAAGGAACTCTGTGGCTCTGTCAGAGATCATCTGGTACTTGGTCCCCTCCCCTCCCTGACCAAGGCCCTTCTCCCCCGATCGTTCAGTTTGGCCGGGTGCCCAGCTCTAGGAAGAGTCTTGGTGGTTCAAAACTTCTTCAATTTAAGAATGATGGGTCCCCTGTGTTCTTGGGGACCTTCAATGCTGCAGACATTTTTTGGTACCCTTCCCCAGATCTGTACCTCGACACAATCCTGTCTCGGAGTGCTACGGATAATTCCTTTGACCTCATGGCAAGGTTTTTGCTCTGACATGCACTGTCAACTGTGGTACCTTTCCGAATCCTGTCCAAACAATTACATTTACCACAGGTGGCCTTCAATCAAGTTGTAGAAACATCTCAAGGATGATCAATGGAAACAGGATGTACCAGAGCTCAATTTCAAGTGTCATAGCAAAGGGTCTGATTACTTATGTAAATATGTTTTTTTATTTTTAATGAATCTGTTTTCGCTTTGTCATTATGGGGTATTGTGTGTAGATTGCTGGGAATTATATATTTGTTTTATACATTTTAGAATAAGGCTGTAACGTAAACAAAAATGTGGATAAAGTCATGGGATCTGAATCATTTCTGAAGCACTGTAAATATTATATTACTGTGTGTAACACTCAAAGGAAAAACAAGACCAACCTTTTTGATCTTAGCAGGGTCGGTCAACATGGAGACATCTTCAACTGGAATATGTTGTCCGTCCACCTTGGCAATGATGTCACTCATGTGCTGCGTCTCCTCTTTGGGATGGACCAGAACTATGAGAAGAGCACTATCACTGTCTGATATCCCAAACCTCTTGAAAGCCTCTGAACTCTAAAGGATTAGACATTAGGATGGGATATTACTTAGAAAAGTGTGTCAATGTGTGTGTGATACTTTTAGAGGCTCCTTACATTATTAGTGGGTGAAAGGTTGTAGATGATTTGGGAATATAAGCTCCTTGTCTCCTCGTGCTATGTAAATGGACTGCCTTGTTTGCTGCCACTAGCAACTTGGAAGGGGTTCACTATCTGCAAAAATAAATGTGTGGATCATTGCATCAACTTCAGTCAAGCATTCATACATTACATCAAACCAAAATATCTAGCCAGCTAGTTACATTGTCTCACCATAGACGGGTTTATCAAGGCACCATTAATCTTTCCTTCCATTACATTTTTCCTAAATTCTGCAGCGTTTCTGACATATTTGAATAGCAACTGAGTTACAGTACGATCAGGAAAGAGTTCCAATTCTTGAGTTGAATACATAACGGAAGAAAAACGAATTTGTGGATGAAACAAGAGCCGAAAATTTGTTAGACCATCTCACGTGGTTAAAAAAATAAATAGAGGGAACAAAAACAAAGTAGCACAATTAATCTAAAAGGTTCCGGTTTTACTCGACAAAAAAATCTGTATGCTGAACTTGTAAATTGTTAATACATATTATGAAATAAAATATAATACATACATATATGCTCGCATTTTTTAAACGTGTGTACAACAGAGAAGCAGTTACATTATTTGTGAAATGATACTGATAGGGACATCAGAATTCTAAAACAGCTTCCGTACGGACTACCTTTCACTGACGGACCACCAAGCTGTCAAAAAATCGAAACTTTTCCGTTTTAGCTAGATGGAAAGATCTGTATATTTTTTTGTAATCTTATTTCAATTTCATGCTTACTTAACTTGACATTAAACGTATGTAGTGTACACCATATATACGTATCTAGCTAATTTTAGAATTATTTCTGCGTTAGTTCAGAATTCGTAGGTGAAGATGGAGAAATTCGAAAGGTACATTTTCACTGCTCTCTGCAGCACCAACTTTTTGGTTTCGTGTCTCCTGTTCTCCAAAATAACTCGGGAGCAAAGGGAGCCCTACATGGACGAAATATTTCACGTCCGTCAAGCTCAGAAATACTGCTACGGGAAGTTTAACGAGGTATTGTTTTGCTATGTCAATGTCATTTCCTTGATTTTCTTATATTGTTGCTTGTCGGATTAACGCAACGCTTGTCCTTGGAATATTGTGACAGATTGCTAGATTGACTTTTTAACCCTTAACTAAACCATCTGTGACGATGAACATAGACAGATCAGACTATCGCTGGTCATTATTGTGGATAATATGCCTGAATTCTGAAAAGTATTGTAATTCTGCAGTGGTATATATCCCTATATGTAACGAAACCATTTGGCATCTCTCTAACTTGAAAAACATGAACCCTTTTATGTTTAATGATGTAGTAGAGGCTCTTTAACGGGATCTTTTTACTTTCTCTTTGTTGTTCCAGTGGGACCCAATGATCACCACGCTTCCTGGCCTGTACCTGGCGTCAGTGGGTGTGATCAAGCCAGTGGTGTGGCTAGTGGACCTCACAGGGAAGGTAGTGTGTTCTACGGCGATGCTGCGCTTCATCAACCTCCTCTTCAACTGTGGTATCCTCTACCTGCTGTATCTCATCATCTGCAAGCTCCACCTTAAAGAGAAGGTAATAATGTCTTTACATGTTATTACATTTATAACATCCCCAAGGGTGGCCAGCTCGTGTGGCAAGCTGCAGTGTGTGCTCTGTGCAGGCTTTTGCTCCAGTCCAACTTTTACTCACCTTACTCAAATAAGTTTGGTATAAATTAAGACCTTGAAAAAATTATTGAATGTCCTTAAAGCTTCAATTGCATTCCTTTTGTTAGTCATAACAACCATGGTTTCTCTTTCAGACTAAGACTGCCTCCCGCAGAGTTCTCTCAGCCCTGTCCCTGTCCACCTTCCCCGTGCTCTACTTCTTCAACTTCCTCTACTACACAGATGCCGGATCTACTTTCTTCATTCTCTTCACGTACCTCATGACCCTGTACGGCTGTCACAAAGCCTCGGCACTCATCAGCGTCTTCGCCATATTCTTCCGCCAGACCAACATCATCTGGGTGGCGTTCTGCGCCAGCACGGTTGTGGCCAACAAGATGGACGAAACTTGGAGGACGGAACAGTCGAAGAAAAAGGACGATAAGTCGCCCTGTCAGATACCTTTCTCCGTAAGCGGGGTGAAGAGAGTGATGCGTTTCCTGTTGGAATTCCTGACCACAGCCAATCATGTGAAGGCTGTGATGTTAGTGGCGTGGCCGTACATTCTTGTTGCTGTGGGTTTTATTGCATTCATTGTGTTGAATGATGGGATCGTAGTCGGAGACAGATCCAGTCACGAGGCCTGTCTCAACTTCCCTCAGCTCTTCTACTTCTTCTCCTTTGCCCTCTTCTTCTCCAGCCCCACATCGCTGTGCTACCACCGAGCTCTCCGCTTCATCCAGAACCTCAAGAAGCAGCCACTGCTCTACTTACTGATCACGGGACTCTGCCTTCTCCTAGTGTGGAAGTTCACCTTCGTACACAAGTACCTCCTGGCCGACAACAGACACTACCCCTTCTACGTGTGGAAGAGGATCTTCCAGAAGCATGAGGTGGTGCGTTTTGCCCTCATCCCGGCATACGTGTTTGCAGCGTGGAACTTCATGGACACTCTGAAGTCCCGGTCACTGTTCTGGAGCCTGGCGCTCCTGGTGTGTCTGCTGGCAGCCACAGTGCCTCAGAAGCTGCTAGAGTTCAGGTACTTTATTGTTCCGTACCTGCTCTACCGCCTCCACATGCCCCTGCCCTCCCTCACCAGACTGGTGCTGGAGTTCCTGTTCTATACAGCCGTCAACGCAGCCACGCTGTACATCTTCATCAACAAGACTTTTCAATGGCCAAATAGTCCGGCTGTACAGAGGTTTATGTGGTAGCCTGAACTGAACAGGAGGAACCCAGTTATTAACCTATAGGTTATACTTTTTCTATTTAAAATGAGTAAGGCCAGGAGTTTTTCCTGTTGTGGTGAGATCATGCTCAGGAAACATCCCTGGCCCTAAATGTGAGAAAATGCATTTCATGTGAAGAAAGCTTTGAAGAGCACAAGTTGTTTTATTGTGTACATTTGAACTGTGAATTGTTCATTGAATGATGTCATTTGGATGGAGGAAGAGACTGAAAAATGTAAAAGCCATATTGTAAAGCAAGAATCTGTGTTTTATACTGTATGGTTTAAAGAAATGTTATTTGTTTTGAAGAACATTCATGACTTATCTTAATTTAACTCTGTGGTAGAGTTACGTGTTATTTGTCTTTATTTCTATATTTAGTTCAAACAGATGTTTAAAGGTTGATAGAGACTAAATGATGTGGCTCTCTTTGTAAACATACAACATCCTTGACTGTATTCAAAGAAATTAGTCTGTTATGCCCTATTCTATATCGGGAATAGAATCAATAAACCATGTAAACAAACATCTGTGTTTACATTCTGCTGCAATATTCTGAAGTGTAAAGTTGTGATATACAATGGGTTATAATCATCTTTCTTTCTTTGTGCTGTATTTTAGATGATCTATATCCTGCCTTCAAATGCATTCCCTTGAATAATGTTCCTGAAATTCTTTGTTTTTCTTGTGTGATTTTTTGCCCTAAAATTCCAGAACCATTCTCTGTTCTTTATAGGCCTAAGATATCATCCAGTAGCTTAAATAGTCTTTAAAGTACAATACCAGTCAAGTTTGGACACACCTACTCATTCAAGTTTTTTAATATATTTTTTTTATACTATTTTCTCTATTGAAGAATAATAGTGAAAACATCAACTATGAAATAACACATGGAGTCATGTAGAAACCAAAAGTGTTAAATCAAAATATATTTTATATTTGAGATTCTTCAAAGTAGCCACCATTTGCCTTGACAGCTTTGTACACTCTTGGCATTCTCTCAACCAGCGTCAACTGGAATGCTTTTCCAACAGTCTTGAAGGAGTTCCCACATACGCTGAGCACTTGTTCGCTGCTTTTCCTTCACTCTGCGGTCCAACTCATCCCAAACCATCTCAATTGGGTTGAGGTTGGGTTATTGTAGAGGCCAAGTCATCTGATGCAGCACTCCATCACTCTCCTTCTTGGTCAAATAAATCACTGACAGTGTCACCAGCAGTGCACCATCACACCACCTCCTCCATGCTTCACGGTGGGAACCACACATGCGGAGCTCATCCGTTCACCTGCTCTGCGTCTCACAATGGACAGGACAGATATCCACCGGTCTAATGTCCATTTGTCATGTTTCTTGACCCAAGCAAGTCTCTTCTTATTATTGTTGTCCTTTAGTAGTGGTTTCTTTATAGCATGAAGGCCTGATTCATGCAGTCTCCTCCAAACAGTTGATGTTGAGATGTGTCTGTAACTTGAACTCTGAAGAATTTATTTGGGCTGCAATTTCTGAGGCTGGTAACTCTAATGAACTTATCCTCTGCATCAGAGTAACTCTGGGTCTTCCTTTACAGTGGCGCTACTAATGAATCAATATTGAATAAAGATGATTGTTTGAAGAAATGACAAAGTCTCTCACCTGATTAGAATATTCCACCACAAGAGCCAGTTTCATCATAGCGCTTGATGATTTTTGCAACTGCAGATGAAGAAACATTTAAAGTTCTTGACATTTTCCGGATTGACTGACCATGTCTTAAAGTCATGATGGACTGTCATTTCTCTTTGCTTTATTTAAACTGTTTTTGCCATTATATGGACTTGTCACAACACAACTGAAGGAAAGAAATTCCACAAATGAACTTTTAACAAGGCACACCTGTTAATTGAAATGCATTCCAGGTCATGAACCTCATGAAGTTTGTTGAGAAAATGCCAAGAGTGTACAAGGCAAAGGGTGGCTACTTTGAAGAATCTCAAATATAAAACATATTTTGATTTCTTTAACACTTTTTTTGGTTACTACATGATTGTGTTATTTGATAGTTTTGATGTTCTCACTATATTCTACAATGTAGAAAATAGTAAAAATAGAGAAAAACTCTGGAATGAGTAGGTGTGTCAACTTTTGACTGGTATTGTATGTAGATTCTTCAAACGTAGTGTGTACATTAGCTTCAGAAATGTTTCTTTGGTCAACATTCGGTTACTTTTACCTGTATTTCCTACCTGCATCTTTATCTGTCTGCTACTGATCTTTCTTGTCCCTGTATGGCTGTCCCTGGGCTGAAATGATCAAATGAAGTGACGCAATAAAATTATTCATGTAATACTAATATTGTTGAGTGAATTTGAGCCACTGCCTGATGCTTCAATACACCCATTTTACCACAAGGTGGTGCTCTAATATTTTGTAAATATACATTTGAACTCAATCTTGATTGTGCACGATTAGCTTGATTGGGAAACATTGATTTGATAGAACATAATATAATTGTCAAACCTTTTTAAGTGTGTAAATGGAAATGTATATCAGAATTTGTGACTCGTTGTAAAGAAACAAAGGGTAGACAAAGAAACAAGAATGAACATGCTTACTGTAAATTAGGTATTGATTGCCTTGTAGCTATAGTGTTGTGAAGTGCTCTCCCTACCCACACTGTCAATAGAGTAATCAAGTATGCTCTCTACTAGGGATGTAATGATTCGCCGGTCCCCGATTCCAAATGTTTAAGTGCATCGATCGGCAGACCACAAACCGAAACAAATGTAGGTAGCACGCATCCGTCAGAAGATCGATTAAAACATTATGAATCGCCGGTTCACAAAAATGTTTTGCTCATATTACATTCTTTCAACCAAATACCTCATCTTTTAAGTCAATAGATGCGTCCTCTCCTTCAGTTTCGAATTGCATGTTACTGTGTTGACAGTCATTGATTTACAAGTAATTTTGCATTCCACACAACCCCAGGCAATATATTATCAGTAGCCTAGTCAAACTGGCCTTTTCCCAATCTTACACATCTGCGCGGCACCTTCAGCATTCAAATGCTAAAATGGCCTTCGTGATATTAGGCTTTATTAGTTAAAAGAACCTATGTCGTTTTCTAAGTTATTGTTATTTGTACGCTGTTGAGCCTCCTTCATCGCTTAACTTTGGGCGGCAGGGTAGCCTAGTGGTTAGAGCGTTGGACTATTAACCGGATGGTTGCAAGTTCAAATCCCCGACCTGACAAGGTACAAAACTGTTCTTCTGCCCCTGAACAGGCAGTTAACCCACTGTTCCTAGTGGAAGTCAGATAAGAATTTGTTCTCAACTGACTTGCCTAGTTAAAGAAAAACTCCAAACAGATTTTGTTTCGTTTCATTTGTTTACGATCACATGTCTCTATTATACCTGGGAACAGATTTTTTTTTCAGTCTAGGGGAGAAAAAAACCTGATTATTACTATTTTTTTCTCAGAAAACCTGGTGGGCCATATAAACCAAGTTTGTCCCACACAGGCCGCCAGTTGTGAAACCCTGCCATAGACATACATAATTTACACACGCACGCACGCACGCACGCACGCACGCACACACACACACACACACACACACACACACACACACACACACACACACACACACACACACACACACACACACACACACACACACACACACACACACACACACACACACACACACACACACACACACACACACACACACACACACACACACACACACACACACACACACACACACACACACTCAGCTCAGACAGATCCAGCTCAGAGAGGCCCGGCTTATGAGTTCCTGTGTTTATGCAACAAATGTTCGTGAACCGAATCACATCCTGAGCCCATGTATCTAGATACGTATCAAATCGTCTTAAAAGGGAACAATGCACATCCCTACTCTCTACCTACGCAACCGATGGCCCTACTAGAGTATAATCACACTGTTCTCAACACGAGTTCTCTGCTGTTTACATTAGTGTTTTATAATGAGACAGACAGGATGTAACTGGAATTATCTTCCAGTGTTGATTACACTATTGAGCCAAAAGTTGCTTGGTTAACGACTAATTAGCATCGTGTTGTTATTGCAATGATCAGCTCCTCATATGAACGCACAATGTTATATGCTGTTTTAATATTATGGCTTGGAAGGGCAGAGAAAGCTCTGTGTAATAACAATGTATTATGAACCTATAGCAGCTATTTTTAATAAGGAAAACCAGTTAAGGTTTGTTATTGTTGCAAGTATAACATTTTAGGTGTGTGGCTGGTAGAGGCGTCTGTAGAGGTTTTATCTTTACTCACACACACACACAAATTGCTCCCAATTCTGAGCATTCCCTTTGTGCCCACAGAATACACACAGTATTTTTTTATTAGTCCAGCGAATAAGAACCAAATAAACCAGAGATTGTTCCACTTTATGATACAAGTATCAAACTTGGTACACTAATACTAAATACCACATTCAGGAACATTTTAAAGATTGGAGGCAGTCTGGTAAGCATGTCCGTCAACCAAGGCAGCCATTTTAATAAAATGGCAGCAATTTGGGTTTCCTGTTAGAATAAAATATGGTAACATCATTACAAATAATATCAAAATGACTTTGTAATGTTATCTACCCATTAAATAAACCCCACAGATAATATAGACAACAATTCTGACTCAAAATACTCTGAAGACCTTCATGGGGGTCAAATTGAGGTCATTTTGACCATAGTCCAGTGGCTACGGGAGAGAATTGTGGACTTTGCGATAGAGCCACCAAATTTCACACAGCTGGGGCATGTCTAAAGAAGGATTTTTGGCTACTATGCCATCACAGGTTTTGTCCATTAACCCCCTGGCGACCATTTCCACATGTCTACCAACCAGCTACATGTGGCCATATTGGACGATATTCACTTGGCCATATCTCCATAAATAATTGGTACATACAGCTCAATGATGGCTTAAAATGTTTCAAGGTGTTTGGAAAACACAGTAAATGGGCCACAAATACGTTTCGTTTAAACTTTTAGTAGAAAAGTGATGAAAAAGTGTGCCAAATGTATGTTTTTTGTTAATGTTTTCATGGTTTGTTCCAATAGTTTCCACGTAAATACTCAAAAAATGTATATGGTATTCCCTGAAGTCTACTGATTGCAATGATATGATATTCTGTTGTGTGTCAATTTTAAGAAAACGTACAGGAAATCTGTCCTGTACACGTCACTTTAGGTAAAATCCCCTAGGAATGGATTATGTCCAGCAGAGAGACATGTAACCCATTTTAACAAAATACTATTATGATGAGAGCATTTGGCCAATCATGAAAGATAATTAGTCTCGTTTTATGGGTGAAATGTCCAAGCTGCATCTGAATGCCAACAATAACCTTTTGATCGCACTCTCACTGAGGATATTCTATTAGGGAGGGATTGGACTTCTCTGAAATGAAAATGGATGGCCCCTTCCCTATAAAACAAAAGTGGATAGCAGAAAACATGTAGACCGTTTTACTCTTAGTCCTTGAACAGACCAGAGCCTTACATATGCAGTTTTAGAAACTGGGCTGCTGGCCAGAAGGTTGTGGGTTACCTGACCACCATTGACAAGAGTAGGGGTGGAAAGATCTCCTTTATAGTAGAAGCATTGAATGAATCGATCATCATTTTTGCAGGTCTGAGAAAAAAATGCCCTTATATAAAAAATGTCATACAATTCAACATAATAGAGAATCTTTAATACCACACAAATGCATAATAATAATGAATCATTCATTCAGTGATCTTGCGAGACATTGATTTGTCTGGAGACATTGATTTGTCTGCCATATACTGTATATGCATCCTTTAAGAATTTTGAAGAAGTGGTGAAAAAGTGCACAAAAATCTACCAAAATTACTGAATCTTGAACATACTTTCAGCCTCATTTTCAGTATTTTACATTTAAATACTTAAAACTGTCAAATGGCTGTTCCCTAAAGACATAAAATATGATATTCTGTATTTTGTCAATTTCAATAAAATGTGACAAGAAATCTTTCCTGTACATTGAACGTCAATGTTTTTTTTTTTGCTTCAATAGAGTTATGAGGGACGTGCAACTATAGTTTCCCTTCACGTAAAATACATTAGTGCAACACATTTGGCAGAAAATCGATTAATTTACATCAGATGACAACAGAAGTGCCAGGCTATTTGGCTGGCAGCCACACAAGTAAATGAGCTTACAATGATAAAGCAACATTTTTGCAAAAATAATGCATGGCCATCACATTTCTGATGTTTATCATAGAAAGAATGTAGCCAGCTACATTTCCTTATGTTTTGCTTAAACTTTCTCTTATCTTGCATTTTACCGGAGAAAAGTGGGCTGGCTACACCAAGAAATGTTTCAGAGAAAAGTAGCTACACATCAGTCAGAGCGCTGTCTGCTTATAGAATGCCCGTTCATGAATTCCCATCTGAATGGTGAAGTGCAACTGAAGCACAACATTTGTCTGATGCCGAGCAGAAATGTATCACGACTCAAGATATGACTCAGATGCAGACACAGGAGGCGAATAGTTTGGTTCTCAGAATATTTATTATAACAAAAGGGGCAGGCAAAGGGCAGGTCGAGGGCAGGCAGAGGTCATCCAAGGCCGAGTCAAATCAGGGACAGAACCGCAGGGAGCAAGGTCGAAACCGGGAAGACTAGAAAACAAGAACTAGAGAACTGGAGAAACTGGAAACACGCTGGTAAGACCTGACAAAACAAGGCGAACTGGCAACAGAAAAAACAGAAAACGCAGGTATAAATACACAGGGGATAATGGGGAAGAATATGAGACACCTGGTGGGGGGTGGAGACAAGACAGGTGAAACAGATCAGGGTGTGACAAAATTACAATAAGAAGCATTTTAGATCAGCATTTACAAAATGCAGCAAGATATATCTAATGGGTTTTATATTTTTTCCCTTCGTGAAAAATTCAGAATTCTGTGGTCACACGACCCTTAAGTTTAACTTGCTAGATATCTAAGTAAGTGGCAGAATTAATAAAGTGACAGGGCATCATATTGTTTTAGCTTTCTTCTCGGTTTGAGAAGTCAAAGCAATTTGGATGAGTTATTTGTACAGCTACCACTATCTTGATATTCTCTCCGTTCTTGGTCTGTCTTCTTCTCCCCCCTTTCCTCTGAGCAGAGCAGACAGGCCTGTTGCCCTAGCGCCTTCAGACACAGTGTGTACACATGCTGCTCTAGAGCCAGTACTGTTCTTCCTTCAGACAAGCATGCAACAAACCTTTGTTCATTTGCACAATATCTCTCATTCACATTCACTTATAAATGACCAAAGACACCAAAAATGACATTCGGTAGCACCTACCTAGAGTACCAGTCAAAAGTTTGGACACGCCTACTAATTCATGGATTTGTCTTTATTTGTACTATTTCTACAATGTAGAATAATAATGAAGACATCAAAGCTATGAAATAACACATAGGGAATCATGGAGTAACAAAAAAAAAGTGTTAAACAAATCAAAATATATTTTCTGTTTTAGATTCTTCAAAGTAAGCACCCTTTGCCTTGATGCCAGCTTTGTACACTCTTGGCATTCTCTCAAGGCAAAGGGTGGCTACTTTGAAGAAGCAGTTCTCAACACCATCTCAAACATTTTATGCCATCACTGGGCTGTATGTACCAATTATTTATGGAAATATGGCCATGTGAATCCAGTCCAATTAGAACCAATTTGGCTGGTTGGCAGTCATTTCGGAAAACTGGTCTTTTAAAATATGCAGTGGTACTATAGCTAGACATCTTTATGTAGTACTTTACTCACTTTGTGTAAAGATTGAAAGGTCTCATTATATTGGGGGACGTGTCTCTCTGCTGGACATAATGCATTCACATGGGATTTTACAGGGCGTTTCCTTAAGTTGGCACAAAACACAATATAAAAATCATTATCAAATTTTATTGGATGTGTACACATATTTAGTAGATGTTATTGCAGGTGTAGCAAAATGCTTGTATTCCTAGCTCAAAACATGCAGCAATAGATAACAATACACAACAATAAACATACATCTAAAAAGTAAAAGAATGGAATATAGAAAAAATATAGAAATATTAGGACAAGAATTGTCGGAGTCAGGAGTATAAATATGTGATGGGATGTACTGACAGTATATGTATAGAATATGTAGTATATCTGAAGAATAGTATACTGTATGTACAGCAATAGTTCAATAGGATAGGACTTAGAATACAGTATATACACATGAAGTAGGTAAAACAGTATGTAAACATTATTAAAGTGACCAGTGTTCAATGACTATGTACATAGGGCAGCAGCCTCTAAGGTGCATGGTAGAGTAACCGGGCGGAGGCCGGTTAGTGGTGACTATTTAACAGTCTGATGGCCTTGAGATAGAAGCTTTTTTCAGTCTCTCAGCCCCAGCTTTGATGCACCTGTACTGACCTCGCTTTCTGGATGGTAATGGGGTAATCAGGCTGTGGCTCTGGTGGCTGAGGTTCTTGATGATCTTCTTGGCCTCCTTGTGACACCAGGTGCTGTAGATGTCCTGGAAGGCAGGCAATGTGCCCTCGGTGATGTGTTGGGCAGACTGCACCACCCTCTGGAGAGCCCTGCGGTTGCGGAAGGTGCAGTTGCCATACCAGGCAGTGATACAGCCTGACAGGATGCTCTCAATGGTGCATTTCTAAACGTTTGTGAGGGTCTTAGTGGCCCAGCTAAATTTCTTCAGCCTCCTGACACTGAAGAGGCGCTGTTCAAATCAAATGTATTTATAAAGTCCTTCTTACATCAGCTGATATCTCAAAGTGCTATACAGTAACCCAGCGTAAAACCGCAAACAGCAAGCAATGCAGGTGTAGAAGCACGGTGGCTAGGAAAAACTCCCAAGAAAGGCCAGAAACTAGAAAGAAACCTAGAGAGGAACCAGGCCAGTCCTCTTCTGGCTGCGCCTTCTTCATCACACTGTCTGTGTGGGTGGACCATTTCAGATGGTCAGTGATGTGTACACCGAGGATCTTGAAGCTTTTCACCTTCTCCACTGCGGCCCTGTCAATGTGGATGGGGGTGTACTCCCTCTGCTGTCTCCTGAAGTCCCACGATCAGGTTAATCAGGGCCCTCACCTCGTCCCTGTAGGCTTTCTTGTCATTGTTGGTAATCAGGCCTACCACTGTTGTGTCATCTACAAACTTAATGATTGAGTTGGAGATTTGCATGGCCACACAGTCGTGGGAGGGGGCTGAGCACGCACCGTTGTGGGGCCCCAGTGTTGAGGATCAGCGAAGTGGAGATGTTTCTAGGGATGCACGATATATCGGTGAACATATCGGAATCAGCCAATATTAGCTAAAAATGCCAACATCGGTAACAGCCGATGTCTAGTTTAACGCGCAATGTGCAAAACCAATGTCAAAGCTGTTGTGCATACCTATATAACAAAGGTGCAGGACGTAATGACGCCACGTAAAATGTTGCGCTATACGTGCCACACAGCATTCCTACACTAGCCCACAATGTCTTCTGTGTGGATCGAGCAGTCAACAAGTAAAAATTTCAGCGAGACAACTCAAAAACAAAATCCAACACATACGCCATGCTGATCCTCAACACGGGAGCCCCTCAGGGGTGCGTGCTCAGTCCGCTCCTGTACTCTCTGTTCATTTATGACTGCATGGCCAGGCACGACTCCAACACCATCATTAAGTTTGCCGATGACACAACAGTGGTAGGCCTGATCACCGACAATGATGAGACAGCCTATAGGGAGGTCAGAGATCTGGCCGTGTGGTGCCAGGACAACAACCTCTCCCTCAACGTGATCAAGACAAAGGAGATGATTGTGGACTACAGGAAAAGGAAGACCGAGCACGCCCCCATTCTCATCGACGGGGCTGTAGTGGAGCAGGTTGAGAGCTTTAATTTCCTTGGTGTCCACATCACCAACAAACTATCATGGTCCAAACACACCAAGACAGTCGTGAACAGGGCACAACAAAGCCTATTCCCCCTCAAGAGACTGAAAAGAGTTGGTATGGGTCCTCAGATCCCCCAAAAGTTCTACAGTTGCACCATCGAGAGCATCCTGACTGGTTGCATCACTGGCTGGTATGGCAACTGCTCGGCCTCCAACCCCAAGGCACTACAGAGGGTAGTGCATAGGGCCCAGTACGTCACTGGGGCCAAGTTTCCTGCCATCCAGGACACCTACATCACGTGGTGTCAGAGGAAGGCCCTAAAAATTGTCGAAGACTCCAGCCACCCGAGTCATACACTGTTGTCTCTGCTACCGCACGGCAAACGATTCCCAGGGGGGGCCAAGTCTAGGTTCAAAAGGCTTTTTAACAGCTTCTACCCCCAAGCATTGCCCCCCTTCTACACTGCTGCTACTCTCTCTTATTATCTATGCACAGTCATTTTAATAACTATACCTACATGTACCGTACATATTACCTCAATTACCTCGACTAACCAGTGCACCCGCACATTGACTCTGTACCAGTACCCCCTGTATATAGCCTCACTATTGTTATTTTTCTGCTGCTCTTTAATTATTTCTTACTTTGTATCTAATTTTAACTTGACAGTCATTTTTCTCAAAACTGCATGGTTGGTTAAGGGCTTGTAAGTAAGGATTTCACTGGAAGGGCTACACCTGTTGTATTCGGCGTATGTAACAAATTCAATTTGATTTGATTCGAATGCTTAGTTATAGTCAATGAACAGCATTTTTACATAGGTATTCCTGCCACCACCATGCTTTAGATTTTCTCCGGACTCAACACTTGGCATTCTGGCCAAAGTGTACTAACTTGGTTTCATCAGACCAGAGAATCTTGTTTCTCATCATCAGAGTCATTAGGTGCCTTTTGGCAAACTCCAAGCGGGCTGTCATGAGCCTTTTACTGAGGAGTGGCTTTCGTCTGGCCACTATACCATAAAGGCCTGGTGGAGTGCTGCAGAGATCAAAGAAGAACTCTAGAACTCTGTTGGAGTAACCATCAGGTTCTTGGCCACCTTCCTGACCAGGGCCCTTCTCCCCCGATGGCCGGGTGGCCAGCTCTAGTTAGGGTCGTGGTAGTTCCAAACTTCTTCTATTTAAGAATGATGGAGGCCATTGTGTTCTTGGGGACCTTCAATGCTGCTACCATTCCCCAGATCTGTGCCTCGGCACAATCCTGTCTCAAAGCTCTATGGACAATTCCTTCCTTCGGTTTTTGCTCTGACATGCACTGTCACCTGTGGGAAAAGTCAAGGGGTCTGAAAATTTTCCAAAGGCACTGCATATGGCATCTTTGTGCCATTTTATTGTGTTTTCCAGACATCCTCAAACATTTTAAGCCATCATTGGGCTTTATGTACCAAATATGTATGGAGATATGTCCATGTGAATTGTGACCAATACGGCCACCTACAGCTGGTTGGCAGCTGTACAAAAGCTCTCAGAGGAGCAGCATAGTACTGAGATGAAGTAGTATGCTGCTAACCAAGTTGATGCCACCTGTTGACTCTGACTCACACACACAATGACACACACACACACACACACACACACACACACACACACACACACACACACACACACACACACACACACACACACACACACACACACACACACACACACACACACACACACACACACACACTCACCACAAATTATCAGGACTGGCCTGATTGCTTCATTCACACCTTTAAATCATGTCAAGCCAAGAGTAAGTGTGTTTCCTATTTTCCACATATTTTCTTCTATCAGGAAATCAGAACGGTTGACTGACAGGGTTCCCAGACTGCCGGCAATCTTAAAATGTTACTTAAGTTATCTAGTATTAGTGTACCAAGTTTGATACCTGTGTCATAAAATGGAACAATAATTTCACATATCAGCTGGACCATATGTGCTCTGCTTGTCACTCCTGCTCCCGCTCCCCGGCGCTCGAGGGCGCCAGGCTTCCCATCATTATACGCACTGGTTACCATCAATATGCGCAGCTGCTCTCATTGGACTCACCTGGACTCCCTCACTTTGTTGATTGCGCCTGCATATACAGTTGAAGTCGGAAGTTTACATACACTTAGGTTCGAGTCATTAAAAATCATTTTTCATACATACATTTATTTGACTTTGCCTTTAAACAGCTTGGAAAATTCTAGAAAATGATGACATGGCTTTAGCAGCTTCTGATAAGTCTAATTTGAGTTTATTTTATTTTTTACAGGGACAGTGCACATTAATCAACGTTTCAGTAAAAGTGCCGGTTTTAGCCAGCCGGCTAATTTTCAACCGCAGTCCCTGGGCAGGTTATTAAAAACAATTACAGTATAGACAATCATTGAGCAGTGAGCACACACAGAGCGACATAGGACAAGCAAGACATAGCATACAGACAGAGCAACATAGGACAAGCAAAACGTAGCATACAGACAGGGCAATATAGAGCAAAAAGCAGCAAGACAAAATTCATAAAATCAACAAAGTGTTTCCACACCTCACAAGCTACAGACAACAGACATGGAAAGCGGCAACACACAGCTAGGGATTATGTTCACAAATCTGATGGACCTTTAGCCATGTCTTCATGCATTTTGTGAAAGTGTCATATGTGGTGCAGTTATGTGTGTCTGATGGCAGTGTATTCCAGACATGGGAATCTCTCACAGAGAAAGCAGATTTACTAAAGGTGCTTTTCCTTAAGGGAACTATACAGTCATCTCTCATGGCAGACCTTGTGGATCTGCTGCCATATGTTTGTGTTTTCTGTTTAACAAAAATACTGAGAGGAGGGGGAGCCAGGCCATTTAGGATTTTGAATACAAGACATGCGTCGGTGTATTGCACAAGATTTTTCCAACTCAGGAGATCATGCTTTCTGAGGATGTAACAGTGATGATGGCTATTGGGCTTCCTATCAAGCACTTTGAGAGCCTGTTTGTAGACGGACTGAATAGGTTTTAATGTTGTACAGCAAGCTTGGGCCCAACTAGTCAAGCAGTATGTTAAGTGGGGGAGTATCATAGATTTGAAGTACAGTTTTGCTACCTCTGTAGTCAAACAATTTGGTATAAATCGGAAATTAGCTAGGTTGAATTTGGTTATCTGAATTACCTTCTTCTCGCGCTTTTTAAAAGAGAGGTTGGAATCAAGTATGATGCCAAGGCACTTAAAATCAGATACCACCTGGAGCTTCTCCCCTGACACAGATATAATTTGAGTCAATAGGAGGTGTACCTGTGGATGTATTTCAAGGCCTACCTTCAAACTCATGCCTCTTTGTTTGACATCATGGGAAAATCTATAGAAATCAGCCAAGACCTCAAAACAAATTGTAGACTTCCACAAGTCTGGTTAATCCTTGGGAGCAATTTCCAAATGCCTATATGTACCAGCTTCATCTGTACAACCAATAGTACGCAAGTATAAACACCATGGGACCAGGCAGCCGTCATACCGCTCAGGAAGGAGACGCGTTCTGTCTCCTCGAGATGAATGTACTTTGGTGCGAAAGGTGCAAATTAATCCCAGAACAACAGTAAAGTGAAGATGGTGGAGGAAACAGGTACAAAAGTATCTATATCCACAGTAAAACGAGTCCTATATCGACATAACCTGAAAGGCCACTCAGAAAGGAAGAAGCCACTGCTCCAAAACCGCCATAATAAAGCCAGACTACGGTTTGCAACTGCACATGGGGACAAAGATCGTACTTTTTGGGGAAATGTCCTCTGGTCTGATTAAACATAAATAGAACTGTTTTACCATAATGACCATCGTTATGTTTGGAGGAAAAAGGGGGAGGCTTGCAAGCGAAGAACACCATCCCAACCGTGAAGCTTGGGGGTGGCAGCATCATGTTGTAGGGGCGCTATTGGAGTGGCCATCACAAAGCCTTGACCTCAATCTTACAGAAAATGTGTGGGCAGAACTGAAAAAGCATGTGCGAGCAAGGAGGCCTACAAACCTGACTCAGTTACACCAGCTCTGTCAGGAGGAATGGGCCAAAATTCACCTAACTTATTGTGGGAAGCTTGTGGAAGGCTACCCAAAATGTTTGACCCAAGTTAAACAATTTAAAGGCAATGCTCCCAAATACTAATTGAGTGTATGTAAACTTCTGACCAACTGGGAATGTGATGAAAGAAATAAAAGCTGAAAGAAATAATTTTCTCTATTATTCTGATATTTCACATTCTTAAAATAAAGTGGTGATCCTAACTGACCTAAGACAGGGACTTTTTACTTGGATTAAATGTCAGGAATTGTGAAAAACTGAGTTTAAATGTAATTGACTAACGTGTATGTAAACTTCCGACTTCAACTGTATGTCTGCCCCAATGTGTTGTTCCCTGTAGTAGCATTGTTTGTCGTGTCTGGTTTATGTCCAGACGCTGTTCTTGTTCTGTTGCATGTCTGTCTATATTAAAATGGTTCACTCCCTGTACCTGCTTCTCATCTCCTGCATTGGGCGTTACACTGCTTGCTCAGTTGTTTTCAAAAGTTGTGCGCAGTGAGCGTGGGAAATGCACTCTACAAATATTATTATTTATTATTCACTGTTATGGAAATGGAATGACACTGATGGATAAAAAGTCAGCGAATGATAATTTAATATAGACCGATATGCAACGGAACAAGAAAAGCGTCTGGACATAAACACGACATAAACCCTGCGTTGGGCCTTAGAGAATGCTACTACCATTACAAGAAGCATCAGGGAGTTGTGGTTTTGTTTTGTTGGTGACGTCAGACCAGGGGGCTGCCACCAATGGAACCGGGGGTACCTAAGCTGGCTCGTCGGGCTGTCATGCCCTAGCTGGCTCGATAGGTTACTTTTGCCCCAGGTGGCTCGGCAGTTTCCCATCCCATGTCATGCTTCAGCCGGCTCGTCAGGGTTCATATGCCTCAGGTACTGTCACGCCTGCTCCCGCTCCCCCTCCCCCTCCCTGGCGCTAAATCATTACGCGCATCTGCATTCATTGAACACACCTGGACTCCATCACTTTGTTGATTGCCCCTGCATATATGTCTGCTCCTCTGTGTTGTTGCCTTTCGTAGCATTGTTTGTCGTGTTGTGTTTATGTCCAGACGCTGTTCGTTTCCCGTTGCATGTCTGTCTATATTAAAATGGTTCACTACATGTATCTGCTTCTCATCTCCTGTGTTGGTCATTACACTGCTTGCTCAGTTGGTTTCAAAAGTTGTGCGCATTGAGAGTGGGAAATGCACTCTACAAATGAAATCTTATTATTATGTATTGTTATGGAAATGGAATAACACTGATGGATAAAAAGTCAGCGAATAAAAAGTTCTGGTGGTTTCTTTTATAAAGAACCCTAGCAAATATTTCTCAACTCTCATTATTCTGGACACTTGGCAATCATGTACTGCACATAAAGATGATTAGGATGTCTTATCATTTCTTCCAGGCACTAAAACACTTGTGTTACTGGATCTGTGAAATTAATTAACTTTGAGCAGAAAGAAAAACAATAGGCATCAATTGCCTAAAGGACAAGCGAACAAACATTGTTACTGATTTTGGGACTTTAATTAACTTCATAATGTAATCCGGCTCTGCGCTTTAATTGTTCACTGGAGCTGTAAGATTTTGCTGTGAAAGCAGAAAAAAGATAGAAGACCATTTTCACATCATTATCAACTTTATCTCTGCCCCAGATACTGTCTCTAGATTGACACCTGCTGTGCGAGAGTAGTTGTCACTACAGCCAACCTGAAGGAAAAACAAACATTTAAGAGCTCTCCCCCCCCATTCAATTTAACTGTCATGTAGAATAAAGCTACTACACAAAAAAAGGGTTTGTTGGGGTTCTATACAGGACCTTTTGGTTCTTTGGATGAGATTAAAGAACCCTTTACTAAAAAAGGTTATATAAAACACTGAACAAAAATAGAAACGCAACACGTAGTGTTGGTCTCATGTTTCATGAACTGAAATAAAAGATACCAGAAATGTTCCATACACACAAAAAGCTTATTTCTCAAAAAAATTGCTTAAATCCCTGTTAGTGAGCATATCTCCTTTGCCAAAATAATCAATCTACCTGACAGGTGTGGCATTTCAAGAATCTGACTTAAACTTACAATTGTTGCATGTTTTGTTTATATTTTTGGTACACATATACACACGCTAGAGGTCGACCGATTAATGGGCATGGCCGATTAATTAGGGTCGATTTCAAGTTGTCATAACAATTGGAAATCTGCATTTTGGATGCAGATTACATTGCATTCCATGAGGAAACTGCGTGGCAGTTATGCGAGTGCAGCAAGGAGCCAAGTTAAGTTGCTAGCTAGCATTAAACTTATCTTATAAAAAACAATCAATCTTAATCACTAGTTAACTGCCACTTAATATAGTGTTTACATACCCTACATTACTCATCTCATATGCATATGTATATACTGTACTCTATACCATCTACTGCATCTTGCCATCTTTATGTAATACATGTATCACTAGCCACTTTAAACTATGCCACTTTTATGTTTACATACCCTACATTACTCATCTCATATGTACATACTGTACTCGATACCATCTACTGCATCTTGCCGATCTGTACCATCACCCATTCATATATATTTATGTACATATTTTTTATCCCTTTACACTTGTGTGTATAAGGTAGTAGTTGTGGAATTGTTAGGTAAGATTACTCGTTGGTTATTACTGCATTGTCAGAACGAGAAGCACAAGCATTTCGCTACACTTGCATTAACATCTGCTAACCATGTGTATGTGACAAATAAAATTTTATAACTACACATGGTTGATGACATTACTAGGTTAACTAGCATGTCCTGCGTTGCATATAATCAATGCTGTGCCTGTTAATGTATCATTGAATCACAGCCTACTTCGCCAAATGGGTGATGATTTAAGAAGAGCATTCGCGAAAAAGCACAATCGTTGCACGAATGTACCTAACCATAAACATCAATGCCTTTCTTAAAATCAATACACAGAAGTATATATTTTTTTAAACCTACATATTTAGTTAAAAGAAATTCATGTTAGCAGGCAATATTAACCAGGGAAATTGTGTCACTTCTCTTGCGTTCATTGCACGCAGTCAGGGTATGTGCAACAGTTTGGGCCGACTGGCTTGTTGCGAACTAATTTGCCAGAACTTTACATAATTATGACATAACATTGAAGGTTGTGCAATGTAACAGCAATATTTAGACTTTGCTGCCCGTTCAATAAAATACAGAACGGTTCCGTATTTCACTGAAAGAATAAACATTTTGTTTTCGAAATTATAGTTTCTGGATTTGACCATATTAATGACCAAACACTTGTTTGTTCTGTGTTTATTATATTATAATTAAGTCTATGATTTGATATTTGATACAGCAGTCTGATTGAGTGGTGGTAGGCGGCAGCAGGCTCGTAAGCATTCATTCAAACTTTACGTTTGCTAGCAGCTCTTAGCAATGCTTGCTTCACAGAGCTGTTTATGACTTCATGCCTATCAACTCAACTCCTGAGATTAGGCTGGCAATACTAAACTGCCTGTTAGAACAACCAATAGGTAAAGGTATATGAAATACAAATGGTATAGAGAGAAATAGTTGATGCGTCATAATTCCCATAATAACTACAAACAAAAACTTCTTAACTGGGAATATAGAAGAACTGGGAATATTGAACCACCAGCTTTCATATGTTCTCATGTTCTGAGCAAGGAACTTAAACGTTAGCTTTTTCAAATGGCACATACTGCACTTTTACTTTCTCCTCCAACACTGTGTTGTTGCATTATTTAAAACCAAATTGAGCATGTTTCCAAGTTTATTTGAGACTAAGTAGATTTTATTTATGTATTATATTAGGTTTAATTAAAGTGTTCATTAAGAATTGTTGTAATTGTCATTGTTAAATACATACATACATACATACATACATACATACATACATACATACATACATACATACATACATACATACATACATACATACATACATACATACATACAGTGCCTTGCGAAAGTATTCGGCCCCCTTGAACTATGCGACCTTTTGTCACATTTCAGGCTTCAAACATAAAGATATAAAACTGTATTTTTTTGTGAAGAATCAACAACAAGTGGGACACAATCATGAAGTGGAACGACATTTATTGGATATTTCAAACTTTTTTAACAAATCAAAAACTGAAAAATTGGGCGTGCAAAATTATTCAGCCCCCTTAAGTTAATACTTTGTAGCACCACCTTTTGCTGCGATTACAGCTGTAAGTCGCTTGGGGTATGTCTCTATCAGTTTTGCACATCGAGAGACTGAAATGTTTTCCCATTCCTCCTTGCAAAACAGCTCGAGCTCAGTGAGGTTGGATAGAGAGCATTTGTGAACAGCAGTTTTCAGTTCTTTCCACAGATTCTCGATTGGATTCAGGTCTGGACTTTGACTTGGCCATTCTAACACCTGGATATGTTTATTTTTGAACCATTCCATTGTAGATTTTGCTTTATGTTTTGGATCATTGTCTTGTTGGAAGACAAATCTCCGTCCCAGTCTCAGGTCTTTTGCAGACTCCATCAGGTTTTCTTCCAGAATGGTCCTGTATTTGGCTCCATCCATCTTCCCATCAATTTTAACCATCTTCCCTGTCCCTGCTGAAGAAAAGCAGGCCCAAACCATGATGCTGCCACCACCATGTTTGACAGTGGGGATGGTGTGTTCAGGGTGATGAGCTGTGTTGCTTTTACGCCAAACATAACGTTTTGCATTGTTGCCAAAAAGTTCAATTTTGGTTTCATCTGACCAGAGCACCTTCTTCCACATGTTTGGTGTGTCTCCCAGGTGGCTTGTGGCAAACTTTAAACAACACTTTTTATGGATATCTTTAAGAAATGGCTTTCTTCTTGCCACTCTTCCATAAAGGCCAGATTTGTGCAATATATGACTGATTGTTGTCCTATGGACAGAGTCTCCCACCTCAGCTGTAGATCTCTGCAGTTCATCCAGAGTGATCATGGGCCTCTTGGCTGCATCTCTGATCAGTCTTCTCCTTGTATGAGCTGAAAGTTTAGAGGGACGGCCAGGTCTTGGTAGATTTGCAGTGGTCTGATACTCCTTCCATTTCAATATTGTCGCTTGCACAGTGCTCCTTGGGATGTTTGAAGCTTGGGAAATCTTTTTGTATCCAAATCCGCCTTTAAACTTCTTCACAACAGTATCTCGGACCTGCCTGGTGTGTTCCTTGTTCTTCATGATGCTCTCTGCGCTTTTAACGGACCTCTGAGACTATCACAGTGCAGGTGCATTTATACGGAGACTTGATTACACACAGGTGGATTGTATTTATCATCATTAGTCATTTAGGTCAACATTGGATCATTCAGAGATCCTCACTGAACTTCTGGAGAGAGTTTGCTGCACTGAAAGTAAAGGGGCTGAATAATTTTGCACGCCCAATTTTTCAGTTTTTGATTTGTTAAAAAAGTTTGAAATATCCAATAAATGTCGTTCCACTTCATGATTGTGTCCCACTTGTTGTTGATTCTTCACAAAAAAATACAGTTTTATATCTTTATGTTCGAAGCCTGAAATGTGGCAAAAGATCGCAAAGTTGAAGGGGGCCGAATACTTTCGCAAGGCACTGTACATACATACATACATACATACATACATACATACATACATACATACATACATACATACATACATACATACATACATACATACAGTTGAAGTCGGAAGTTTACATACACCTTAGCCAAATACATTTCAAAATGTCAGAATAATAGCAGAGAGAATGATTTATTTCAGATTTTATTTCTTTCATCACATTCCCAGTGGGTCAGAAGTTTACATTCACTCAATTAGTATTTGGAAGCATTGCCTTTAAATTGTTTAACTTGGGTCAAACGTTTCGGGTAGCCTTCCACAAGCTTCCCACAATAAATTGGGTGAACTTTGGCCCATTCCTCCTGACAGAGTTGGTATAACTGAGTTAAGTTGGTAGGCCTCCTTGCTCGCACACACTTTTTCAATTCTACCAACACATTTCCTATAGGATTGAGGTCAGGGCTTTGTGATGGCCACTCCAATACCTTGACAATACTAAGCCATTTTGCTTGGGGTCATTGTCCATTTGGAAGACCCATTTGCGACCAGGCTTCAACTTCCTGACTGATGTCTTGAGATGTTGCTTCAATATATCCACATCATTTTCCTCCCTCATGATGCCGTCTATTTTGTGAAGTGGACCAGTACCTCCTGTAGCAAAGTACCCCCACAACATGTGTTCTTCGGCTTGCAAGCCTCCCACTTGTTCCTCCAAACATAACAATGGTCATTATGGCCAAAAAGTTATATTTTTGTTTCATCAGACAAGAGGACATATCTCCAAAAAGTACAATCTTTGTCCCCATGTACAATTGCAAACCGTAGTCTGGCATTTTTAATGGCGATTTTGGTACAGTGGCTTCTTCCTTGCTGAGCGGCCTTTCAGGTTATGTCGAAATATAACTTCTTTTACTGTGGATATAGATACTTTTGTACCTGTTTCCTCCAGCATCTTCACAAGGTCCTTTGCTGTTGTTCTGGGATTGATTTGCACTTTTCGCACCAAAGTACGTTAATCTCTAGGAGACAGAACGTGTCTCCTTCCTGAGTGGTATGACGGCTGTGTGGTCCCATGGTATTTATACTTGCGTACTATTGTTTGTACAGATTAACGTGGTACCTTCAGGCGTTTGGTATCAAATTGTTTTTCTGAGGTCTTGGCTGATTTCTTTAGATTTTTCCATGATGTCAAGTAAAGAGGCACTGAGTTTGAAGGTAGGCCTTGAAATACATCCACAGGTACACATCCAATTGACTCAAACTTGTAACGGCTCTCTTCTATCTCCTCCTCTGACGACAAGGTAGAACAAGGATCGGACCAAAATGCAGCGTGATGATGATTCATGATATATTTTAATGAAGGAAAATCTATACAAGCAGAAACTACAAAACTAACGAAATGAAATAATGAAAACCGAAACAGCCTATATGGTGAAATACAAAACACTAAGACAGGAACAATCACCCACGAAAACACTCACAGAATATGGCTGCCTAAATATGGCTCCCAATCAGAGACAACGATAATCACCTGACTCTGATTGAGAACCGCCTCAGGCAGCCATAGACTACGTAGAAACCCCACAAAACCCCTAAGACAAAAACACACCACAATAACCCATGTCACACCCTGGCCTGACCAAATAATTAAAGAAAACACAAAATACTAAGACCAAGGCGTGACAGAACCCCCCCCCCCTAAGGTGCGGACTCCCGGACGCACCTCAAAACCATAGGGAGGGTCCGGGTGGGTGTCTGTCCATGGTGGCGGCTCCGACTCGGGACGTGGACCCCACTCCATAAATGTCATAGTTCCTCCCCCTCGCGTCCTGGGAAAATCCACCCTCGCCACCGACCATGGCCTAATAGTCCTCACCCAGAACCCCACTGGACTGAGGGGCAGCTCATGACTGAGGGGCAGCTCGGGACTGAGGCAGCTCGGGACTAAGGGGTAGCTCGGGACTGAGGGGTAGCTCGGGACTGAGGGGTAGCTCGGGACTGAGGGGAAGCTCGGGACTGAGGGGAAGCTCGGGACTGAGGGGAAGCTCAGCACTGAGGGGAAGCCCAGCACTGAGGGGAAGCCCAGCACTGAGGGGAAGCCCAGCACTGAGAGGAAGCTCAGCACTGAGAGGAAGCTCAGGCAGGTAGTTGGCTTAGGCATCCTGGCTGGCTGGCGGATCTGGAAGAGTCTGGTTGACTGGCAGATCTGGAAGAGTCTGGTTGACTGGCAGATCTGGAAGAGTCTGGTTGACTAGCAGATCTGGAAGAGTCTGGCTGACTGGCGAATCTAGCTGCTCTGGCTGCTCCATGCAGACTGGCAGCTCTGGCTGCTCCATGCAGACTGGCAGCTCTGGCTGCTCCATGCAGACTGGCAGCTCTGGCTGCTCCATGCAGACTGGCAGCTCTGGCTGCTCCATGCAGACTGGCAGCTCTGGCTGCTCCATGCAGACTGGCAGCTCTGGCTGCTCTATGCAGACTGACAGCTCTGGCTGCTCTATGCAGACTGGCAGCTCCATGCAGACTGGCATCTCTGGCTGCACTATGCAGACTGGCAGCTCCATGCAGACTGGCAGCTCTGGCTGCACTATGCAGACTGGCAGCTCAATGCAGACTGGCAGCTCTGGCTGCTCTATGCAGACTGACAGCTCTGGCTGCTCCATGCAGACTGGCAGCTCCATGCAGACTGGCAGCTCTGGCTGCTCCATGCAGACTGGCAGCTCTGGCTGCTCCATACAGACTGACAGCTCTGGCTGCTCCATGCAGACTGACAGCTCAGGCTGCTCCATGCAGACTGACAGCTCAGGCTGCTCCATGCAGACTGACAGCTCAGGCTGCTCCATGCAGACTGACAGCTCTGGCTGCTCCATGCAGACTGGCAGCTCTGGCTGCGCTGAACAGGCAGGAGACTCCGGCAGCGCTGGAGAGAAGGAAGGCTCTGGCTGCGCTAAACAGGCGGGAGACTCCGGCAGCGCAGGAGAGGAGAAAGGCTCCGACAGCGCTGAACAGGCGGGAGACTCCGGCAGCGCTGGAGAGGCGAGGCGCACTGTAGGCCTGATGCGTGGTGCTGGCACTGGTGGAACTGGATAGAGAACACGCACAGGAAGCCTGGTGCGGGGAGCTGCCACCGGAGGACTGGTGTGTAGAGGTGGCTCTGGATAGACCGGACCGTGCAGGCGCACTGGAGCTCTTGAGCACCGAGCCTGCCCAACCTTACCTGGCTCGATGCCCACTCTAGCCCGGCCAATACGAAGAGCTGGTATGAACCGCACCGGGCTATGCACCCGCACTGGAAACACTGTGCGCTCCATAGCATAACACGGTGCCTGCCCGGTCTCTCTAGCCCCCCGGTAAGCACAGGGAGTTTGCGCAGGTCTCCTACCTGGCATAGCCATACTCCCTGTGAGCCCCCCCCAAGAAATTTTTGGGGCCGACTCTCAGGCTTCCATCCGCGTCGCCGTGCTGCCTCCTCATACCAGCGCCTCTCCGCTTTCGCCGCCTCCAGTTCTTCCTTGGGGCGGCGATATTCTCCAGGATGAGCCCAGGGTCCTTTACCGTCCAGTTCCTCCTCCCATGTCCATTTCTCCAGGTGGTGCAACCTCTCCCACTGCAGCTGCTGCTGCTCCTGCTGCTGCTGTTGCCTGTTACCACGCCACTTGGTCCGGGTGTGGTGGGTGATTCTGTAACGGCTCTCTTCTATCTCCTCCTCTGACGAAGAGGTAGAACAAGGATCGGACCAAAATGCAGCGTGATGATGATTCATGATATATTTTAATGAAGGAAAACCTATACAAGCAGAAACTACAAAACTAACGAAATGAAATAATGAAAACCGAAACAGCCTATCTGGTGAAATACAAAACACTAAGACAGGAACAATCACCCACGAAAACACTCACAGAATATGGCTGCCTAAATATGGCTCCCAATCAGAGACAACGATAATCACCTGACTCTGATTGAGAACAGCCTCAGGCAGCCATAGACTACGTAGAAACCCCACAAAACCCCTAAGACAAAAACACACCACAATAACCCATGTCACACCCTGGCCTGACCAAATAATTAAAGAAAACACAAAATACTAAGACCAAGGCGTGACAAAACTATGTCAATTACCTTATCAGAAGCTTCTAAAGACATGACATAGTTTTCTGGAATTTTCCAAGCGGTTTAAAAGCACAGTCAAACTTAGTGTATGTAAACTTCTGACCCACTGGAATTGTGATACAGTGAATTATAAATGAAATAATTGGTCTGTAAACAATTGTTTGAAAAATTACTTGTGTCATGCGCAAAGTAGATGTCCTAACCGACTTGCCAAAACTACAGTTTGTTAACAAGAAATTTGTGGAGGCATTGAAACACGAGTTAATGACTCCAACATAAGTGTATGTAAACTTCCGACTTCGACTGTATAAAAACTCAGAAAAAAATGAAACATCATCTCACTGTCAACTGCATTCATTTTCAGCAAACTTAACATGTGTAAATATTTGCACGAACATAACAAACTGAACAAGTTCCACAGACGTGACTAACAGAAATGGAATAATGTGTCCCTGAATAATGTGTCCCTCAAAATCAAAAGTAACAGTCAGTATCTGGTGTGGCCACCAGCTGCATTAAGTACTGCAGTGCATCTCCTCCTCATGGACTGCACCATATTTGCCCGTTCTTGCTGTGAGATGTTACCCCACTCTTCCACCAAGGCACCTGCAAGTACCCAGACATTTCTGCGGGGGAATAGCCCTAGTCCTCACCCTCCGATCCAACAGATCCCAGACATGCTCAAAGGGATTGAGATCCGGGCTCTTCGCTGGCCATGGCAGAACACTAACATTCGTGTCTTGCAGGAAATCACGCACAGAACGAGCAGTATGGCTGATGGCATTGTCATGCTGGAGGGTCATGTCAGGATGAGCCTGCAGGAAGGATACCACATGAGGGAGGAGGATGTCTTCCATGTAACGCACAGTGTTGAGATTTCCTGCAATGACAACAAGCTCAGTCTGATGATGCTGTGACACACCACCCCAGACCATGATGGACCCTCCACCTCCAAATCGATCCCAGAGTACAGGCCTCAGTGTAACGCTCATTCCTTCGACGACAAACGCGAATCCGACCATCACCCCTGGTGAGACAAATCTGCGACTCGTCAGTTAAGAGCACTTTTTTCCAGTCCTGTCTGGTCCAGCGATGATGTGTTTGTGCTCATAGGCGACGTTGTTGCCGGTGATGTCTGGTGAGGACCTGCCTTACAACAGGCCTACAAGCCCTCAGTCCAGCCTCTCTCAGCCTGTTGTGGACAGTCTGAGCACTGATGGAGAGATTGTGCATTCCTGGTGTTGCCATCCTGTTGTTGCCATCCTGTACCTGTCCGGAGGTGTGATGTTCAGATGTACCGATCCTGTGCAGGTGTTGTTACACGTGGTCTGCCACTGCGAGGATGATTAGCTATCCGTCTTGTCTCCCTGTTGTGCTGTCCTTGGCATCTTACAGTACGGACATTTAATTTATTACCCTGGCCACATCTGCAGTCCTCATGCCTCCTTGCAGCCATCACACATCCTTGCAGCATGCCTAAGAAACGTGCACAAAGATGAGCAGGGACCCTGTGCATCTTTCTTTTGGTGTTTTTCAGAGTCAGTAGAAGGGCCCTTTCAGTGTCCTAAGTTTTCAGAACTCAGCCTGGAGGTGTGTTTTGGGTCATTGTCCTGTTGAAAAACAAATGAAAGTCCCACTAAAGCAAACCAGACAGGATGGCGGATTGCTGCAGAATGCTGTGGTAGCAATGCTGGTTAAGTGTGCCTTGAATTCTAAATAAATCACTGACAGTGTCACCAGCAAATCACCCCCACACCACCTCCATGTTTCACGTTGGGAACCACACATGTGATGTTCATGAGTTCACCTACTCTGCGTCTCACAAAGACACGGTGGTTGGAACCAAAAATCTCAAATTTGGAATCATCAGATCAAAGGACAGATATCCACCGGTCTAATGTCCATTGCTCTTGTTTCTTGACCCAAACATGTCTCATCTTATCTGTGTCCTTTAGTAGAAGTTTCTTTGCAACAATTTGACCATGAAGGCCTGATGTCAGCCAAAAATGTCATATCGGTACATCGCTAATCACAACCGAAGTGGCCAAATAACTCCAAATGTAGCCTATAGGCCCAAGACTGCTGGAACATGGTTGGAGAGCCCATAGACTAGAGCCTAGTGAAATGTGTTCTTATAAGCACAGTCATTGCGCAATCACATGTGAAAACAGAGATTTGACCAATGGTGGAAAAAGTACCCATTTGTCATACTTGAGTAAAAGTAACGATACCTTAATAGAAAATGACTCAAGTAAAAGTCACCCAGTCAAATTCTACTTGAGTAAAAGTATTTGGTTTGAAATATACTTAAGTATCAAAAGTAAAAGTAAGTGGCTTATTAAAAACGTAACTGCACATAACCTCCATTCGCTATTGGAGTGCAGGCTATGGATTCCTTTTTTTTGTGGGGCATTCTAAATCAAAAATAATTCCACACATAGGCCTATAGCCTACTAATATAGCCTATGTAAAGACTAGATTAAATTGAGAATACTGCGTGAGAATATTATGTGCTTGTCAAATTGTGAATGAGAGATTGATGAACTGTCTGCAGCCTGTGCAGGAAATAAAGAGCACTTCCCTTTCATGCGACTTTTTTCCAATCACCATTCGTTGCATCATGCAGCCTTAGAATGTATTAGAAATCAAAACATATAGCCTAACTTTTGTATCGCAACTAAAGTTGCATAAATAACTCTAAATTAGGCATATAGGAGGACCTGTTTGTTAAACCCTCAACACAATAGCCGCATGAGCACTCTCCCTCGAAACACATGCTCTCCTTCAAAAATCGTTTGGGGAGAAATATCCTGTCTATTTTATTCAGCTATGTTCAATTGTATTCTTCTTACTGTAAAACAATAGTCTATAAAATAATGCCATGGGAATTGGAAGCAAATCTTGTCTGCTGAATGAACTATTTTATGCCACAGCCATATGGCATGGCTAGATCAGGGCCTAACATAAGGACTCCATGAAATAGGCTCCATTTCATCATATCATAATGTTTCTTCAAACCTGCCTAAACTAATGGATTTATTCTGATATATTAAATGGCTTTATTAAACTTTTAAAATGTGGCTTGTAGGCTGTGTTTGGAAGCCAGAGATGCTAAATGTGTTTATGTTTATTAAGTCAATTAATGTGAGACCAGCAGTTATTTGAATGACAGTCACGGCTGACAAAATGTCACGACTGCCACAGCCCTAATCCCAACCCCAGAGTGTAATGGGGATTTAAGAAAACAGCTAAAGCTAACCCAGTCACATAAAACTCTATGAAACCTTTTAATTTGTTTCAGCTGTTTTACATTGACATTTATATGTTATTTCACCTGGTCATAAAACTGTCAAACTAGCCATTTATCTCTCTAAGGCAGGGAGAAGATCATGTCATATTTTGCAACATTGTTGCCAGGTCTGAGTGACAAACAGCAAGGTTCATACAAACTATCGGTGCAATTTTTTTAATCAGCATTCACGCAGTTCAATGCAACATCGATAGATTTAGGCAAGTACATGATACTTAAATTTTCCCTATACGTTTTTCAACAGAATCGACGGAATGAATACATCCCTGATTTCACGTAAACAGCTCACTTTCATAGTCAGATACAAACAGCTCGTTGTATTCCAACTCGCAGCTACACGCTCTCCTCCTCTCACCTGTTCCCTTCGCTTATGGACTTCAATGCACAACACATCAGCTGTCTGTGAACAGTCAAATAAAAACCCTTCCAAGCCAAACTTTAATTTCTTAACAACTACATCTTTGTCACCATATTATCTAAAGTAAATGTCATAGTCAACATAGCTAATATAGTAAACCCGCTACAATCATGCAGTACAGTCAGTAAGCAATTAGCAGTCACACCAGTGGGTCCCGTTTGCAATAAATTAGTCAAACCAAAAGCTTACCTTGACTTGGAAGAGTTCCAGTGTTGGATAGCCATAGCCAGCTAACTAAGATAGCATCCCTTTCTGTTTGAGTAGGCTAATCTAGCTAACTGCATTAGCTACCTAAGTAAATTAAAGTGAAAGTAGAACATAAATATAGCTCCTGCCCGCTCCTTCATATTTGAAGAAATACATTTGTTCAAAACTGTTCAACTATTGTCTTTCTTTTTGAGTCAACTACTTACCACATTTGATGCACTGCAGGGCTAGCTGTAGCTTATTCTTTCAGTACTATATTTATTATCTGATAATTTGATTGGGTGGACAACATATCAGTTCATGCTGCAAGAGCTCTGATAGGTTGGAGGATGTCCTCCAGGAGTTGTCATAATTACTGTAAGTCTATGGAAGTGGGTGAGAACGATGATCCTCCTAGGTTTTGTATTGAAGTCAATGGAAGCTAGCTTCCTCTAGCTACAACATGGTGCTACCCTACAGAGTGCTGTTCAGGCTATTGTAGACCTTCATTGAAAAACAGTGTGTTTTAATCAATTATTTGGTGACAGGAATATATTTAGTATAGTTTTAGCTATGAAGGATAGCTTTTTAAATGTTTCACTATTTTTATAAAATTCACTTAGCATGGTACTCCACTGATACAAATCTGTGCAGTTTAAAACAAAGTGCTAGCTAAAAGCAAGAGGAAATAATGTGTTTAATAAAATCATAGATTTAAAAAAAGGGGTTCTACCACTGAGTGTGCAAAATATTAGGAACAAAATATTGAGTTGCACCCCCTTTGCCATCAGAACAGCCTCTATTCGTTGGGGCATGAACTCTACAAGGTGTTAAAAGCATTCCACAGGGATGCTGGCCCATGTTAACTCCAATGCTTCCCACAGGTGTGGCAAGTTGGCTGGATTATTGCTCAACATATTAAGGAAAGCAAAGTTGATAATTTAATTGAAATATATGAAGCCAAAGTCATATAATAAACTACAGGCTAGAAAAAGAAAGTATATTTTATTAAAATTTGAGCTTGTTTGTTTGATAGCTAGATAACGAAAGCTAGGCTACTTTAATTTGCCTCTTTACAAGCTAGCCAGCCAACTCTTTAAACATACTTTTTATTATAGGATATGCCAAATAGAGTTAGAGACCCAGCTTGACATTGGAAATGAGCTAATGGTTACTTTTATTTCAGTGTGGAGTCAATTGAGGGGACTATGTTTCATGAAGCCAGTAGAAGACTGTTGCTGACTGAGAATAGCCTAGTTAATGATTACGTTACTCTATGTTTTGCTCAATCTGGCAGTAACCCCAGAACTATCATTTGTCTTTCGGCTGCTGCTGACAACTGCATATCAGTAAGATGTTCCTCAACATTATAGTAATTATACGTGTATGTTTGCATAGCATTTTGATTTCGTTTTGGCAGATTAACTCATGCTTATTTCTAAAGATTAACTTGTGTTTTTACTCATTATTTATTTTTTCTCTGGAACCAGCAACATATGTACTTATGTACTGTACTTATGGTAGGTAGCCCAGCGGCTAAGGAGTTGGACCTGTGGCTGAAAGGTGGCTGGTTTGAATACTGGTCCGGATGCTGGAAAAGCGGGCAGAATTGATCTGATAATTGGAGGGCTGTTGGGTTCACATTCTCTTAACATTACCCAACCGTTGGGCACTTGAGCAAGGCCCTTAACCCCACAACATGCTCTCCATCCAGGGGCGCTGCAACTGTATGTGTGAGGTCTGCTGTTTGGGGGGGGTTGGGAACTGAGCAGAAGTCACATTTTCTTTGTTAGCTGTGACTAATGGATAAAGTTCTATTGTATTGTAAAGAGGTCAGCCAGAGTTGACATGGGCCATCATTCAAACAAAGAGATGCCTATGCTGTGCTGGTATTCTTTAGTCCAATATTTAATTGTTTATAATATTACAGTATATTCTTAGCAAAAAAATATTACTATACTGAACAAAAATATAAACGCAACATGTAAAGTGTTGGCCCCATGTTTCATGAGCTAAATAAAAGATCCCAGAAATGTTGTATACTCACAAAATGCTCATTTTTCGAAAATGGTGTGCACAAATTTGTTTACATCCCTGTTAGTGAGCATTTCTCCTTTGCCAAGATAATCCATCCACCTGACAGGAGTGGCATATCAAGAAGTTGATTAAACAAAATGATCCTTACAAAGGTGTACCTTGTGCTGGGGACAATAAAAGGCCACTCTAAAATGTGCAATTTTGTCACACAACAAAATACCACAGATGTCTCAAGTTTTGAGAGGACGTGTAATTGGCATGCTGACTGCAGCAATGTCCACCAGAGATGTTGCCAGATAATTTTATGTTAATTTCTCTACCATAAGCCGCCTTCAACGTCATTTTAGAGAATTTGGCAGTATGTCCAACTGGCCTCACAACCGCAGATCACCTGCAGGATCATCTGAGACCCGTCACCCAGACAGCTGATTAATCTGAGGAGTATTTCTGTCTGTCATAAATAACTTTTGTGGGGAAAACTCATTCTGATTGGCTGGGCCTTGCTCCTAGTGGGTGGGCCTGGCTCCAAAGTGGGTGGACCTATGCCCTCCCAGGCCCATCCATGGCTGCGTCGCTGCCCAGTCATGTGAAATCCATAGATTAGGGCCTAATGATTTTATTTCAATTGACTGATTTCCTTATATGAACTGTAACTCAATAAAATCATTGAAATTGTTGCATGTTACGTTTATATTTTTGTTCAGTATATTTAATAGCAGTAGCCATCATAAATGGCACCATGCAGGTTTCTACATGGAACCATTTTGGTTCAGTGAAGAAGAACTTCTAGGGTTCTAATCAAAGAACCCTATAAGCGAGTACTATATAGAACTTTTAGGGGTTCCATATATGAATCAAGCGATAGAACCCTTTTTTTCTAGGAGTGTACTGTATACTAAACAGTACACTCCTAGAAACCTAGGTGCCTGAGACTATATCCCAAGCCCTGCTGAGAAGAGACAGGAGGACCAAATGTCTATCTCTTCACAGTACATCATTGAATAGGAAGCTCATAAAGACTAGAGGTCGACCGATTAATCGGAATGGCTGATTAATTAGGGCCGATTTCAAGTTTTCATAACAATCGGAAATCGGTAATTTTGGAATCCGATTTTTGTCTCTTTTTATTTATATATTTTTTACACCTTTATTTAATCTTGATTTAACTAGGCAAGTCAGTTAAGAACACATTCTTATTTTCAATGACGGCCTAGGAACGGTGGGTTAACTGCCTTGTTCAGGGGCGGAATGACAGATTTTTACCTCGTCAGCTCAGAGATTCAATCATGCAACCTTACAGTTAACGAGTCCAACGCTCTAACCACCAGCTCACGAGGAGCCTGCCTGTTACGCGAATGCAGTAAGAAGCCAAGGTAAGTTGCTAGCTAGCATTAAACTTAATCAATCATAATCACTAGTTATAACTACACATGGTGGATGATATTACTAGTTTATCTAGCGTGTCCTGCGTTGCATATAATCGATGCAGTGCGCATTCGCGAAAAAGGACTGTCGTTGCTCCAACGTGTACCTAACCATAAACACCAATGCCTTTCTTAAAATCAATACACAGAAGGATATATTTTTAAACCTGCATATTTAGCTAAAAGAAATCCAGGTTAGCAGGCAATATTAACCAGGTGAAATTGTGTCACTTCTCTTGCGTTCATTGCATTCAGAGTCAGGGTATAGGCAACAGTTTGGGCCGCCTGGCTCATTGCGAACTAATTTGCCAGAATTTTACGTAATTATGAGATAACATTGAAGGTTGTGCAATGTAACAGGAATATTTAGACTGATGGATGCCACCCGTTTCACTGAAAGAATAAACGTCTTGTTTTCAAGATGATAGTTTCCGGATTCGACCATATTAATGACCTAAGGCTCACATGTCTGTGTGTTATTTTGTTATAATTAAGTCTATGATTTGATAGAGCAGTCTGACTGAGCGATGGTAGGCACCAGCAGGCTCATAAGCATTCATTCAAACAGCACTTCCGTGCGTTTTGCCAGCAGCTCTGCTGTTTATGACTTCAAGCCTATCAACTCCCGAGATTAGGCTGGTATAACGATGTGATGTGAAATGCCTAGCTAGTTAGCGGGGTGCACGCTAATAGCATTTCAAACGTCACTCGCTCTGAGACTTGGAGTAGTTTTTCCCCTTGCTCTGCATGGGTAACGCTGCTTCGAGGGTGGCTGTTGTCGTTGTGTTCCTGGTTCGAGCCCAGGAAGGAGCGAGGAGAGGTACGGAAGCTATACTATTACACTGGCAATACTAAAGTGCCTATAAGAACATCCAATAGTCAAAGGTATATGAAAACAAATGGTATAGAGAGAAATAGTCCTAGAATTCATATAATAACTACAACCTAAAACTTCTTACCTGGGAACATTGAAGACTCATGTTAAAAGGAACCACCAGCTTTCATATGTTCTCATGTTCTGAGCAAGGAACTTAAACGTTAGCTTTCATACATGGCACATATTGCACTTTTACTTTCTTCTCCAACACTTTGTTTTTGCATTATTTAAACCAAATTGAACATGTTTCATTGTTTATTTGAGGCTAAATTGATTTTATTGATGCATTATATTAAAATAAGTGTTCATTCAGTATTGTTGTAATTGTCATTATTACAAATACATTTCAAAAATCGGCCGATTAATCGGTATCAGGGTTTTTTGTCCTCCAATAATCGGTATCGGCATCGGCATTGAAAAATCATAATCAGTCAACCTCTAATAAAGACTGCACACAGATGCCACTAATGAACAAGACAATTACCTGTGCTTACATAAAGAATCCTGCATGCCGGAGATCAAATCATATCTCTCTATCTGAGACTTAGAGTGGGATAGTGGAGACTGAAAAGGGGTCTAGAATGGAACAAGGTGGATAGATTATTGAAATATCTGGTGTAATCTCTCACAGGCAATAATAGTGGGTAAATTCTGTTAATGTAAGGAGACCGGCGGGCCCCATGATGCAAAGCTATATCTGTACCAGCCAATAACACTATGTGAAAGGCTTGCTGGCTAAACCAATGTCATTTTTGATTATTATTATTACCACCCTCCAGTGTATTTACGAAAAGAGACCGTTCCAGTTTCCTCCTACGCTATTGATGTACCGAATGTCGTTGTGATATTGGATCTGAGTCGCTTCTTGCTTTGTGAGTGTAGATGGTGCAGGGAACAATACTGTCTCTGTGTGAGGGGATATTGTTGGGATCTTCAAGTAGGCTCATATAAAATTGGCAGCAGTTCAGATGTGTGGGAGTCATCTTAAAGAGCAAAGCTGGGTGAATAACTCATTCTGCTTGGTTCATCGCTTTTGTTTCAGATTTTTGGTATGGAGGTTACCCACACACATACAATGCATTCTGAGAGTTTTCAGACCTCCTGACTTTTTCCACATTTTGTTACGTTACAGCCTTATTCTAAAATAGATTTTTTTAAATCCTCATCAATCTACACACAATACCGCTTAATGACAAAGCAAAAAAAGGTTTTTGGCAAATGTATAAAAAATATTAAACTGGAATATCACATTTACATACAGTTGAAGTCAGAAGTTTACATACACCTTACACCAAATATATTTAAACTCAGTTCTTCACAATTTCTGACATTTAATCCTAGTAAAAATTCCCTGTCTTAGGTCAGTTAGGATCACCACTTTATTTTAAGAATGTGAAATGTCAGAATAATAGTAGAGAGAATGATTTATTTCAGCTTTTATTTCTTTCATCACATTCCTAGTGGGTCAGAAGTTTATATACACTCAATTAGTATTTGGTAGCATTGCCTTTAAATTGTTTAACTTGGGTCAAACGTTTTGGGTAGCCTTCCACAAGCTTCCCACAATAAGTTGAGTGAATTTCGGCCCATTCCTCCTGACAGAGCTGGTGTAATTGAGTCAGGTTTGTCGGACTCCTTGCTCGCACACAATTTTTCAGTTCTGCCCACGCATTTTCTATTGGATTGAGGTCAGGGCTTTGTGATGTCCACTCCAATACCTTGACTTTGTTGTCCTTAAGCCATTTTGCCACAACTTTTGTCCATTTGGAAGACCCATTTGCGACCAAGCTTTAACTTCCTGACTGATGTCTTGAGATGTTGCTTCAATATATCCACATAATTTTCCTTCCTATTTTGTGAAGTGCACCAGTCCCTCCTGCAGCCAAGACCCCCACAACATGATGCTGCCACCCCCGTGCTTCACGGGTGGGATAGTAATTCTTCGGCTGGCAAGCCTCCCCCTTTTTCCTCCAAACATAACGATGGTCATTATGGCCAAACAGTTCTATTTTAGTTTAAAAGTAAGATATTTGTCCCCATGTGCAGTTGCAAACTGTAGTCTGGCTTTTTTATGGCAGTTTTGGAGCAGTGGCTTCTTCCTTGCTGAGCGGCCTTACAGGTTATCATATGGGACTCGTTTTACTGTGGATATAGATACTTTTGTACCTGTTTCCTCCAGCATCTTCACAAGGTCCTTTGCTGTTGTTCTGGGAATGATTTGCACTTTTCTCACCAAAGTACGTTAATTTCTAGGCGACAGAACGCGTCTCCTTCCTGAGCGGTATGACGGCTGCGTGGTCCCATGGTCTTTACACTTGCATACTATTGTTTGTACAGATGAACGTGGTACCTTCAGTGATTTGGAAATTGTTCCCAAGGATGAACGAGACTTGTGGAGGTCTACAATTTTATTTCTGACGTCTTGTCTGATTTCTATAGATGTTCCAATGATGTCAAGCAAAGAGGCACTGAGTTTGAAGGTAGGCCTTGAAATACATCCACAGGTAGACCTCCAATTGACTCAAATGATGTCAATTAGCCTATCAGAAGCTACTAAAGCCACGACATCATTTTCTGGAATTTTCCAAGCGGTTTAAAGGCACAGACAACTTAGTGTATCTAATCTTCTGACCCACTGGAATTGTGATACAGGGAATTATAAGTTAAATAATCTGTCTGTAAGAATCTAAAATATATTTAGATTTGTTGAACAATTTTTTGGTTACTACACAATTCCATATGTGTTTATTTCATAGTTTTTTAGAATTTATTAGTTGGTTATTTTATAACAATGTTTTTACCCTTTTTTCTCCCCAATTTCATGGTATCCAATTGGTAGTTACAGTCTTGTCTCATCGCTGCAACTCCCGTACAGACTCGGGAGAGGCGAAGGTCGAGAGCCGTGCGTCCTCCAAAACACAACCCAACCAATTCACACTGCTTCTTGACACAATGCCCACTTAACCCGGAAGCCAGCCGCACCAATGTGTCAAAGGAAACACAGTACACCTGGTGACTTTGTCAGTGTGCACTGTGCCCAGCCCGCCACAGGAGTCACTAGTGTGCAATGGGACAAGGACATCCCTGCAGGCCAAACCCTCCCCTAACCCGGACAACGCTGGGCCATTTGTGCACCGCCCCATGGGTCTCCCGGTCACGGCCGGCAGCGACAGAGCCTGGACTTGAATCCAGAATCTCTACTGGCACAGCTAGCACTGCGTTGCAGTACCTTAGACCACTGCACCACTCGGGAGGCGAGGTCTTCACTATTATTCTACAATGTAGAAAATAGTAAAAATGAAGAAAAATCCTTGAATGAGTAGGTGTGTCCAAACCTTTGACTGGTACTGTATGTAAATAAGGTAATTCCGTTTTTTATTTGTAATTAATATGCAAACATTTCTAAACATTTTTTTTTCCGTTTTCTCATTTTTGGGTATTGTGTGTAGATTGGTGAGAAAAAAGAAATACTTAATCCATTTTAGATTAAGGCTGTAACGTAACAAAATGTGGAAAAAGGGAAGGGGTCTGAATACTTTATTTTTTTCTTTTTATACTTTGTTTTTATTGTAGGAACACAAAGAAAGAAAAATAAAGTCAAATAAAAGATTTTTAAAAAGATCTGGCAGTTACAGTGCACTTCATACCTTCATCATCATATTAGTTACATTGACATCTTTGAATTAGACCTTTTCCAAGTACCAAACCCATTTTCCCAGTATTCTTGACCTCTCTCCTGTTGAGTTCTTAAAGCAAAGGTCATATGCGCCATGTGGTGTATTTCTTCTACAATGTCTATCCATTGTGTCACTGTGGGAGGGTCTTTTTGTAGCCATTTCCTAGTGATAGCCTTTTTACTGGCTGCCAGTAGGACCTTCAAGAGGTACTTTTCTCTATTGTGTAAGTTATCAGGTATTTCACCCATGTACAAAGAAATGAATGTTTGTTCTATGTCAAATCCCATTATTTTTCCAATGTTAGATCTTATTTCTCCCCAGTAAGTTTCGATTGCAGGGCAAGTCCAAAAGATATGAGAGTGATCCACCCTCAATAGACCGCATTCTCTCCAACAAGGGTGTAGTGAGCCAGTCTGTTTTGATTTCAGTTTAGGTGTTATGAAGAAACGTATAACATTCTTCCAACAGAATTCTCTCCATGACCTTGAGTTGGTGGAGATTTGTTGAGTCTCTAATATGTTCAACCATGTTTCATTAGTTATTTCAATGTTAAGTTCCTCCTCCCATTTATTTTAAATTTAGTTTGTAGAATGTTTCTTTGAGGTTTGAATACCCTAGTAGAGATTTTAAATAGTTTTTTTGTTACTCCCCAAGTTGAATGCGTTAGTGAATACTTGGATTAATTTTGGAGGTGCTCGAGGGTCAGTCACTTTTATCTCCCTTAAGAAATAGTGTCGAACTTGTAGGTATCTGTAAAAATCTTGTTTATCCAAGCCATGTTTTTTTTACTTAGTTCCTGGAAGTTATCTAGGTTCCCATTCCTTATAATTGTACTGAATGATGTGATGCCTTTCTGCGTCCATTGTTTAACCCTGCTGTCCTGAGTTGCAGGGATGAAGCTGGGGTCATATGCGGACCAACTCACCTGTCTAAATTATTTTGCTTAACTACTCTAAACCATCTCTTCAGAGAGAAATTAATCCACTGATTTTGTCTATAGTATATTTATTTGACCATGTCCTTATTTCCCAAAACTGACTGTATGGTTATCTCTGTCAAAGTAGTCTTGATGTCTTTCCATTTGGATTCATATTCTGAATTGCACCAACACACCAGAGGTCTCAATTGGGCTGACACATAATCATCTTTTAGGTTTGGTAAGGCCATACCCCCACAGTTTTTTGGTAACTGTAATGTTGTATATCTAGTTCTTGGTTTCTTACTGTTCCTGATAAACCTTGATATCCGTTTATCCCATTCCCTAAACTGTTTAGGCGGGATTTCTATGGGCAGTGATTGGAACAAATACAGTAACCTTGGCAGGATGTTCATTTTGATTGTTTCAATTCTACTACTAAGATCCAAGGGAAGTGAATTCCACCTGTCTAGGTCATCATATATTTTCTTGTTAATGTGATCGAAATTCATGCAATAAAGTTTGGGTGTATCTTTTGGTAAATTTACTCCCAGATATTTAATGGATGAAGAGGTCCAGGTGAAGTTATACCTACTCTTCAGCTCTTCCTGTGGGGTATAATTATATACTAGGGCTTGGGTCTTGTGTACGTTAAGCACATACCCTGAATATGTTCCAAATGTTTGTAAAACATCCATCAATCTAGGTACACTTGAGCCTGGGTCTTTAAGGAATAACAGAACGTCATCAGCATACATGCATATCTTATGTTCCCTGCCTCTTATTGTTATTCCCTCTAAGGTTGGGTCCTGTCTTACTGCCTGTGCTAATGGTTCAAGGAGAAGAGTGCGGGTGAAAGATTACATCCTTGTCTTGCCCCTCGCTCTAATTTTATCGTTCGTGTCAAATGTCCATTTATCTTTATTCTAGCAGCTGGACATGAATACAGTGTTTTGATGCACTGTATCACTTCTTTGTTGAAACCAAATCTTTCCATAACTTGGAATAGGTAATCCCATCCCACTGAATCAAATGCTTTTTTCTGCATCTAGGCTGATTAATATTGCACTTGTCTTATTCTGAGTAATGTGGTCCATGACATGTAGTGTTCTCCTTATATTGTCCTGTGTCTGCCTATTTTGTATGAAACCAGTTTGATCTCCGTCAATCAATTCTGGGATTATGTTCTCTATTCTTTTGGCTATTATTGATGCATATAGTTTATAATCTGTGTGAAGAATTGCGATAGGTCTATATGAACTGCTGTAACGGTCGTCGTAGGTGGAAGGTGAGGACCAAGGTTCAGCGTCGTACGTGTTCCTAATTATTTTAATAGAACACTGAAAAATACAAAAACAACAACGGAACCGAAACAGTTCTGTCTGGTACAGATACGAAACAGAAAACAACTACCCACAACTCAAGGGCGAAACCAGGCTGCCTAAGTATGGTTCTCAATCAGAGACAACGATTGACAGCTGCCTCTGATTGGGAACCATACCAGGCCAAACACATAGAAATATAAACATAGAACAAAACATAGAATGCCCACCCCAACTCACGCCCTGACCAACCTAAAATAGAGACATAAAAAAAGGAACTAAGGTCAGGACGTGACAACTGCATTCTTTCTTATCTTTACCCTCTTTTGGGATTACTGATATGATGGCCTCTCTCCATGACAGTGGGAGACCCCCTCCCTCAGAGTCCAGTTAAAACAGGCCTTAAGTAGAGGTGCTAATTGTTCTCTGAAGGTCTTGAACCATTCTGAAGGGAAGCCATCAGTGCCTGGAGACTTGTTGACTTTTTGTTGAGATATTGCTTTATTAATATATATATATTTCTAAAGTTAGTCTATAATTTTGCTCTGTCCCAATTGAGGGGAGATCAAATGAGTTCAAAAAGTGCTCTATTGTCTGTGCATCTGCCTTCTCTGGTTTCTTGTACAGACTTGTGTAATATGATTCAAATGCATTCTGTATTTCATCTAATTTGCATGTGATCTTTTTTGTTTTGGGGTCTTTTATTTTGAAAATGGTATTCTGTGCTTGTTGTTTCCTGAGTCTCCATGCTACTAATTTGGTTGCCTTTGAGCCTGCTTCATAATATCGTTGTTTCAGGAACCTAAGCTTTTACTCTACTTCTTCTCTATAAATCTGGTCAATTTCCTGTTTTACCTTTTGAATCTCTCATAATATAAAAGGGCCTTTGTATTGACTATGAGATCGTTCTAAATTTCTTAGGGTTTCCTGTAATTTCAGCAGTTTCTGTGCTAATCTTTTTCTTGAGAGAGATGATGTGGCTATGATCTTCCCTCTAATAACCGCCTTAGCTGCATCCCACAATATAGCAGGAGATACTTCCCCATTATCATTGTTCTCCAGATAGATGTTAAATTCTGTCTTTATTGATTCCTTGAATGCTGGATCTGTCACACCCTGACCATAGTTTGCTTTGTATGTTTCTATGTTTTGGTTGGTCAGGGTGTGATCTGAGTGGGCATTCTATGTTGGATGTCTTGTTTGTCTATTTCTATGTCTGGGCTGATGTGGTTCTCAATCAGAGGCAGGTGTTAGTCATTGTCTCTGATTGGGAACCATATTTAGGTAGCCTGGGTTTCACTGTGTGTTTGTGGGTGATTGTTCATGTCTCTGTGTTTTGCACCAGATAGGGCTGTTTTTGGTTTTCCACGTTTATTGTTTTGTAGTGTTCGTGTTTATCTTTTGTTATTAAACATGAATCAAAGAAACCACGCTGCATTTTGGTCCCCCTCTCCTTCACCCCAAGAGAACCGTTACAGGATCATTCAGCATGCTTGTATTAAGTCTCCATATACTATTTCTTGGTTTGCTATCAAGGTGTAGAGTTAGGTAAACTCCATTATGATCTGATCTCATAAGTCGCTCTGCCCGATCATACAATCCTTAAGCCTGTGTCTATCTGCACTGTACATAAAAAAAGTAGTCTAACCTGGAGAATTCAGTGTGGCGGGCTGAGGAAAAAGTCTATTCCTTATCGGTCTTGTGGGTGTCACGCCATACATTGAGCAGTCCTAGATCCTGCAGTATCCTATTGACCTTTTTGGCAACTAGGCTCATTTTCCTATTTTGCTTTGTGCTGTCCAATTTTGAGTTTAGAATTGTGTTAAAGTCCCCTCCACAGATAAGAGTGCCAGAGGTTTCTGTGGTAATTAAATCAAACACCTTCCTGTAGAAGACCATGTCACTCCCTGGGGGTGCGTATACATTAAATAATGTAACTTCCTTGTTATCCAGTTTACATTTAACAAGTATAAATCTACCCTCGTTGTCTTTTATTTCTGACAAACTCAAAATTAACTGAATTTGGGATCAAGATTGCAACTCCCCTTCTACCCATTTTGTAAGAAGAAAAAAAGAGTTCCTATGTCCCATTTTCTTGAGTTTCTCGTGTTCAGGTGTGGATAAGTGAGTTTCCTGCCAGAATAGTGTCAACTCTCTCCCGTTTCATCTTTGCTATTACCTTACTTCTCTTGATGGCACTCTCCAGTCCGTTTACATTGAGACTTATGACCTTAAATTCCCCATGATGCATCGATATAAATAAAAAACCCTGGGCACCATATCTGCCTGCTTATCATGAACCTAAAAATGAACGAAAAATCAAGAACGATAATAAAGTAAACCAAAGTGGGAAAATACTTTGGTATTTGGACTCCCATGTCAGAGGACTGTCTCTTGCCTCTGGGGGATGAGCCTGTCCACAGGATGGGCCCCTCGCTCAGATATGAAAATGCGTGACGTAGTCACAAACAAGACCTGGTGGAAGCGAAAATAATAAGGGCACCTATTTCGTCGCTTATACACATCGGTTAATTACAAGTGAAAACTATATCGGTCATGCTTGCATATCATGAATCCTCCCCTTGATGTGCCCTTCTGTCGCCCCGTTGCCAATGTGTCATTAATCCTTAGCTAATAGATATGTTATTAACGTGACACTACTTAGTGTGTTCGTAAAGAACGCATGCTTTTGGCTACTCACCCTTGTTCAGCATTGGGGGAAAATAGGGGATATATTTGACCTATTGTAATGTCAACCGTAACAACCCAAAGTCTTAACAGCTCGCGGTAACTATTAATTCTGTTAAATCTGATTCAGTGTCTTACATCTTCCCGTTGGAAATGCCTGAGTCTCTCTCAGATGTGAACATCCTCTCGCCGAGATGGTTTCCCTCTTTCTCCATGACCCTGCTTGTCAACAATGATCCATGAGAGAGCATGTCTTTCCACTGGTGATGTCACCTTTCTCCTGGCGGTGTACTCTACTGGGAAGCCCCTTGACTTTAGGTCCTCAGCCGCCTCGTCTGCATGCTCGTATGTAACCGGGCCATTTTCCAGAAATACCAGCATTTTTGCCAGATATGGTGTTTGGAAGCGAATACCCTTCTCTTTAGGTGCTTTCTTAATGGGGGTGTATTCTTTCCTTCTTTCCAGTATCTCTCCCGCGTAGTCATGATCAAAGAACACTCGTTGGCCTTGGAAGTTAACAGGCTTTTTCCAGGTTGCATGTAAGACTTTCTCTTTGTCTAACACTTTTAGGAACCGTACTACTATGGATCTTGGTGGGGCGCCGCTGGGGGGTTTTGAGGCCAGAGCTCGTGTGCTCTCTCAATTCCCAGGTCAGTGTCGTCGAAGTTGGGCACAGAGTCTTTTTCTGCGCCCTCTACTATGTTATAAAGTCTAATGTTTTGACGTGAGAAACCTTCGAGTTCTGTCACTTTTGCCTGTAGTGCGTGTTGGCTTTTCAGTGAATGTTCAAGTATTTCCTTGACTGCGGAGTTCCATCTGTCCATTTCCCCAATGCGCTGTTCTGAGTCCCCCATTCTTGTAGATATGCTGTGAAGTTCTAATTTGTTGTCTTCCAGTTTCTGGTTAATGTCCTTCTTGAACTCATTTAGTTATTTTCTTACATCTTCTCGAAGTTCCTCTCGTAAGCCTGTGAGCGCCTCGCGCAATTCCTCCTTCATCACCTCACGAAATGAGGGTCCTTTTGCTGCTGCTATCTATTAGCTATTTGCGCTAGCATTAGCCATTTCGGGTTCATCGACGATCTTCTGCTGTCTTGTTACGAGCTGTTGTTGTAGCTCCGCGACCTTTTCCTATTTTCCCCTTTTCCATTTTGCGTAAGTTATTATAATGCTCAGACTAAATACTTGAATTTAGCGGGGAAAATACCCAACCGATGTGCAGTACGAAAAACGAGGCAGCCAATTTCCTAAGTTGCGTCACCAGAAGCCCCCGTCTGAATACTTTCTGAATGCACTTTATGCACCCACATGTAAGCACACATGCTCATGCATGAACATGGGCACACACACAGGGGATTCTGTGTCTCAGGTGGGATGCAGAGCTACAGTGCAGTGGTAATAAAGGGCAGTTTGCTGGTGAGTAGCAGTGATGTCATCGTGTTAGAGACTGGGAGAGAGGATCCTATGGTCTCCCTGCCCACTCTCCTCAAGACGCTGTCACTGTTAATCAATCAGTCCTGAAAACAGACACACACACACACACTCAAATACACACACATATTTCACATCTGCACGTGCACACCCCGAAACACACACACTCACACAAAAACACGCACACAGAAAGGAGCACACGTGCACATTACTACTTACTCAGTTCCCCATTTTTCCATTCCCTGTAGATCCAGCTCTTCTCTGGGCGCTACGTACAGTACATATGCTTACTGCATCCCTGCATAATACATTGGCCTTCTTAGGCTTAAATAGGGTGAAATCACCACAGAGGACAGACAGGCATGTCTGTAGAGAACTGTTACTTCTCCTATCATGTTTTATACAGCAGACTGGATTACAGGAGTTCCAGTCCCATAAATTGCATTTCTAACCTCATCTGTAAATATATTTCCTCTTGTCTTCTTTTTCTTTGTAATTGATTGCATGAAATATGTGAGCATGTGTGTGTGTGTCTATACTTGTGTGTGTGAGTAACTCACGACTGTGGCACGGTCTGCAGAGTGCAGAGGCAGCATGTTTCTGAAGCCTGTGAGGAGAGCAGCATCAGGCTGGTGTCTGTGTGAGAGAGAAAGAGAGACAGAGAGTGTGTGTGTGTGTGTGTGTGTGTGTGTGTGTGTGTGTGTGTGTGTGTGAGAGAGAGAGAGCGACAACACGCATTGCCTTAGAAACACCTAAAATGTCCTGGTATTGTAATGCATTTTTATTGGCAACATGAGTCATTGCAAGCTGTTGATCCTTTCTATATAAATAATTTTAAAAGATGTGTTGCTATTGTATTTATAGTACACAACCTACCAGGATGACAACCCAGACTAACAGGCCGGGCATTTACTGTGGCCTCACTTCTGCTCTGCTTAGCAACTCTACTATAAAAACAATTACAGTACATGAGAATATGCGCTATTTATAATTATACAGTAGGTGTTTGGTGGGTAGGCAGAGAAAAGCATGTTTTAATTATGTATCACAAATTCCTTTCCTATGCTAACTATCTGAAACTTTAATGCAGAACTAAAGTGGCTCTGCATTTCCTGCATTTTAAAAAGGCCCAATGCAGCTGTTTAAAAAAAATCGCAATATCAAATTATTTCTGGGTAACAATTAAGTACCTTACTGTAATAGTTTTCCATTAAAATGGTCTACAATAAAAGTTTTGCTAGGACTGTCTGGGAGTGGTCTGAGTGGGGAGGGGAAGGACTATAAAGCAGTGCATTAACCACAATGTAGATCAATCAACCAGAGCAAAGGGGCCTAATGGGAGGGATATACAGTATAACCTGCAAAGTAGCTGTTATAGGCACAGAGGTTTCAAACTATTTGTGTTATTGGTCTATTAACTTAAACCACCTGGTGATGTCACCTAGCAAGCTAAAACTCCACCCATGCAAAACTTACTGATTAGAAGATTCTGACTGAGTAGACTGTATTTTCAAGCAGCAAATATTACACTTCGTATTATGACATTTTTTCACACTTTTAAAGTGTTACTTTCTTCCACTGTTGTATATTATGATACAAAACTATTTTGACTGCAATGGGCTTTTAACCTCTCTTGGATATTCGTGACGGTAGCGTCCCACCCCGCCAACAGCCAGTGAAAGTGCAGGGTGCCAAATTCAGAACAACAAAAATAACATAATTAAAATTCCTCAAGCATACAAGTATTTTACACCATTTTAAAGATAAAATTCTCGTTAATCCAGCCATTTCAAAAAGGCTTTACAGCGAAAGAACCACAAACGATTATGTTAGGTCACCACCAAGTCACAGAAAAACACAGCCATTTTTTCAGCCAAAGAGAGGAGTCACAAAAAGCAGAAATATAGATACAATTAATCACTAAACTTTGATGATCTTCATCAGATGACACTCATAGGACTTCAAGTTACACAATACATGTATGTTTTGTTCGATAAAGTGCATATTTATATACAAAAATCAAATTTTACATTGGCGTGTTATGTTCAGTAGTTCCAAAACATGCGGTGATTTTGCAGAGAGCCACATCAATTTACAGAAATACTCATAATAGACATTGATAAAGGATACAACTATTATGCACAGAATTATAGATACACTTCTCCTTAATACAACTGCTGTGTCAGATTTTTTTTGTTTACTTTACGGAAAAAGCACACCATGTAATAATCTGGTGCTCAGAGCCCAAACCAGCCAAAGAAATATCCGCCATGTTGTATAGTTAACATTAGTCATAAATAGCATTATAAATATTCACTTACCTTTGATGATCTTCATCAGAATGCACTCCCAGGAATCCCAGTTCCACAATAAATGTCCCTCATTTATCTCCAAATAGCTACTTTTGTTAGCGCGTTTTGTAAACAAATCCAAAGTCACGAAGCGCGTTCACTAGGAGCAGACGAAATGTCAATAAGTTCCGTTACTGTCCGTAGAAACATGTCGAACGATGTAGAGGAGTAAAACAAGGTTGTCCTCTATCGTCATATCTATTTATTATTGCCATCTAAATTTTAGCTGTTAAGATTAGATCAAACAATAATATTAAGGGATTAGAAATCAATGAAATGATCTGACGGAGATGTGGACATACTCGCTATACAAATCCAAAAAGAAAGAAATTATCTCACTCCAATACATTTTTATAGAAAGTTAGCAAAAATAGATAAGATCTTGCTACCATGGAAAGGAAAATACCTGTCTATTTGTGGAAATATCACCCTGATTAACTCTTTAGTCATGTCACAGTTTACCTATTTGCTTATGGTTTTGCCTACACCTAGTGACCTGCTTTTTAAATAATATGAACATAAAATATTCAATTTTATTTGGAACGGCAAGCCAGATAACATTAAAAGGGCCTATGTATGTAACAAATATGAATTCGGAGGGCAGAAATGATTAAATATTAAAACATTAGACCTCTCACTAAAGGCATCAGGCTTACAAAAGTTATACTTGAATCCAAACTGGTTCTCTAGTAAATTGGTATGAATGTCTCATCCTATGTTCAAGAAGGGCCTTTTCCCTTTATTCAGATTACACCGGCCCACTTTTGATTGTTTGAAAAGGAAATAATCTCCAAAATATCTTTGTTTTTTTAAACAAGCCTTAGAAAGTTGGTTGCAATTTCAGTTTAATCCACCTGAAAAGACAGAACAAATAATACAACAAATATTGTGGTTAAATTAAAATCTACTAATTGATTAAAAAAACTGTATTTTTCAAAGAAATGTAAAAAAAAGGTATAATTGTTGTGAATGATATTATAAATAGGACTGGTGGAGTTATGTCACACATGCAGCTAACACAGACATACGGAAACGTCTGTTCTACCCAAAATTACAGCCAATTAATTGCAGCATTACCACAAAAATGGAAGAGACAAGTAGAAGGGGGAAAAGTAAGGAACTTGTATGTCGGCCCTGTATTAAAGAACATAAATGGTTAAAGAAAAGTGTGATAAATAAAAACATATACCAATTTCATTTAAGGACCAAATAACTGACAGTGCCATATAAATGACAAAATAGTTGGGAAGAGATTTTCGATGTACCCATTCCATGGCACCTGGTTTATGAATTGATACGCAAAACAACGCCTAATGCAAAACTTCAAATCTTTCTATTTAAATTACTATACAAAATTCTTGCAACTAATAGAATGTTATATACAGTGGGGAGAACAAGTATTTGAAACACTGCCGATTTTGCAGGTTTTCTTACTTACAAATCATGTAGAGGTCTGTAATTTTTATCATAGGTACACTTCAACTGTGAGAGACGGAATCTAAAACAAAAATCCAGAAAATCACATTGTATGATTTTTAAGTAATTAATTTGCATTTTATTGCATGACATATGTATTTGATACATCAGAAAAGCAGAACTTAATATTTGGTACAGAAATCTTTGTTTGCAATTACAGAGATCATACGTTTCCTGTAGTTCTTGACCAGGTTTGCACACACGGCAGCAGGGATTTTGGCCCACTCCTCTATACAGACCTTCTCCAGATCCTTCAGGTTTCGGGGCTGTCGCTGGGCAATACGGACCTTCAGCTCCCTCCAAAGATTTTCTATTGGGTTCAGGTCTGGAGACTGGCTAAGCCACTCCAGGACCTTGAGATGCTTCTTATGGAGCCACTCCTTAGTTGCCCTGGCTGTGTGTTTCGGGTCGTTGTCATGCTGCAAGACCCAGCCACGACCCATCTTCAATGCTCTTACTGAGGGAAGGAGGTTGTTGGCCAAGACCTCGCGATACATGGCCCCATCCATCCTCCCCTCATTATGGTGTAGTCGTCCTGTCCCCTTTGCAGAAAAGCATCCCCAAAGAATGATGTTTCCACCTCCATGCTTCACGGGTGGGATGGTGTTCTTGTGGTTGTACTCATCCTTCTTCTTCCTCTAAAAACAGAGAGTGGAGTTTAGACCAAAAAGCTCTATTTTTGTCTCATCAGACCACATGACCTTCTCCCATTCCTCCTCTGGATCATCCAGATGGTCATTGGCAAACTTCAGACGGGCCTGGACATGCGCTGGTTTGAGCAGGGGGACCTTGCGTGCGCTTGCAGGATTTTAATCCATGACAGCGTAGTGTGTTACTAATTGTTTTCTTTGAGACTGTGGTCCCAGCTCTCTTCGGGTCATTGACCAGGTCCTGCCGTGTAGTTTTGGGCTGATCCCTCACCTTCCTCGTGATCATTGATGCCCCACAAGGTGAGATCTTGCATGGAGCCCCAGACCGAGAATGATTGACCGCCATCTTGAACTTCTTCCATTTTCTAATAATTGCGCCAACAGTTGTTGTCTTCTCACCAAGCTGCTTGCCTATTGCCCTGTAGCCCATCCCAGCCTTGTGCAGGTCTACAATTTTATCCCTGATGTCCTTACACAGCTCTCTGGCCTTGGCCATTGTGGAGAGGTTGGAGTCTGTTTGATTGAGTGTGTGGACAGTTGTCTTTTATACAGGTAACGAGTTCAAACGGGTGCAGTTAATACAGGTAATGGGTGGAGAACAGGAGGGCTTCTTAAAGAAAAACTAACAGGTCTGTGAGAGACGGAATTCTTACTGGTTGGTAGGTGATCAAATACTTATGTCATACAATAAAATGCTAATTAATTACTTAAAAATCATACAATGTGATTTTCTGGATGTTGGTTCAATTATATGCCCAAATGTTGAGCAAAAACACAATCCTATTGCAGCTGGTTGCCTTATAATTGTACTTTGAATCAATTTCAATGCTATTTTAGCGATTAAACTCACAATCCTATTGCAGCTGGTTGCCATACAATTGTACGTTGAATCACTAAACTATTTTTTTTACAGTGTAGCTTTATGTCCACATCCCGATTCAACACTTTTTTTTATTTTTTATTTCACCTTCATTTAACCAGGGAGGCCAGTTGAGAACAAGTTCTCATTTACAACTGCAACCTGGCCAAGATAAAGAAGCAAAGCAATGGGACAAAACCAACAACACAGAGTTACACATGGGATAAACAAAAGTACAGTCAATAACACAATAGAAAAATCTATGTACAGTGTGTGCAAATGTAGTAAAATTAGGGAGGTAAGGCAATAAATAGGCCAAAGTGGCACTGGAGTGATAGATGTGCAGATGATGATGTGCAAGTAGAGATACTGGGGTGCAAAAGAGCAAAAAAAAGAAATAACAATATGTGGATGAGGTAGTTGGGTGGGCTATTTACAGATGGGCTGTGTACAGGTGCAGTGATCGGTAAGCTGCTCTGACAGCTGATGCTTAATGTTAGTGAGGGAGACAGAAGTCTCCAGCTTCAGAGATTTTTGCAATTCATTCCAGTCATTGGCAGCAGAGCCATGGCACTGTGATAGACTACATCCAGTTTGCTGAGTAGAGTTTTGGAGGCTAGTTTGTAAATGACATCGACTGAAGTCAAGGATCGGTAGGATAGTCAGTTTTATGAGGGTATGTTTGGCAGCATGAGTGAAGGCTTTGTTGCGAAATACGAAGCCGATTCTAGATTTAATTTTGTATTGGAGATGCTTAATGTGAGTCTGGAAGGAGAGTTTACAGTCTAACCAGACACCTAGGTATTTGTAGTTGTCCACATATTCTAAGTCAGAACCATCCAGAGTAGTGATGCTAGTCGGGCGGGCTGGTGTGGGCAGCAATTGGTTGAAAAGCATGCATTTAGTTTTACTAGCATTTAAGAGCAGTTGGAGGCCACGGAAGGAGTGTTGTATGGCATTGAAGGTCGTTTGGAGGTTAGTTAACACAGTGTCCAAAGAAGGGCCAGATGTGTACAGAATGGAATCATCTGCGTAGTGGTGGATCAGAGAATCACCAGCAGCACGAGTGACATCATTGATATACAGAGAAAATAGTTAGCCTGAGAATAGAGACTGCCAGAGGTCCGGACAACAGACCCTCCGATTTGACACACTGAACTCTATCTGAGAAGTAGTTGGTGACTCAGGCGAGGCAGTCATTTGAGAAACCAAGGCTGTTGAGTCTGCCAATAAGAATGCAGTGATTGACCGAGTCGAAAGCCTTGGCCAGGTCGATGAAGACGGCTGCACAGTACTGTCTTTTATCGATGGCGTTTATGATATAATTTAGGACCTTGAGCGTGGCTGAGGTGCACCCTTGATCAGCTCTGAAACCAGATTGCATAGTGGAGAAGGTACGGTGAGATTCAAAATGGTCGGTGATCTGTTTGTTAACTTGGCTTTCGAAGACTTTAGAAAAGAAGGGCAGGATAGATATAGGTCTGTAACAGTTTGGGCCTGGAGTGTCTCCCCCTTTGAAGAGGAGGATGACCGGGGCAGCTTTCCAATCTTTAGGGATCTCAGCGATATGAAAGAGAGGTTGAACAGGCTAGTAATAGGGGTTGCAACATTTTCAGCTGATAATTTTAGAAAGAGAGGATCCAGATTGTTTAGCCCAGCTGATTTGTAGGGGTCCAGATTTTGCAGTTCTTCAGAACATCAGCTATCTGGATTTGGGTGAAGGAGAAGCTGGGGGCTTGGGCAAATTTCTGCGCGGGGTGCAGAGCTGTTGGCCGGGGTAGGGGTAGCCAGGTGGAAAGCATGGCCAGCCGTAGAAAAATGCTTAAAAATTCTCGATTATAGTAGATTTATCGGTGGTGACAGTGTTTCCTAGCCTCAGTGCAGTGGGCAGCTGGGAGGAGGTGCTCTTATTCTCCATGGACTTTACAGTGTTCCAAAACCTTTTGGAATCAGTGCTACAAAATGCAAATTTCTGTTTGGAAAAGCTAGCCTTTGCTTTCGTAACTGCCTGTTTATATTGGTTCCTGACTTCCCTGAAAAGTTGCATATCATGGGGGCTATTCGATGCTAATGCAGTACGCCACAGGATGTTTTTCTGCTGGTCAAGGGCAGTCAGGTCTGGAGTGACCCAAGGGCTATATCTGTCCTTATTTCTAATTTTTAAGAATGGGGCATGCTTATTTAAGACGGTGAGGAAAGCACTTCTAAAGAACAACCAGGCACCCTCTACTGACAGGATGAGGTCAATATTCTTCCAGGATACCCGGGCCAGGTCGATTAGAAAGACCTGCTTGCTGAAGTGTTTTAGGGAGCGTTTGACAGTGATGAGGGGTGGTTGTTTGACAGCGGACCCATTACGGACGCAGGCAATGAGGCAGTGATCGCTGAGATTCTGGTTAAAGACAGCAGAGGTGTATTTAGAGGGCAAGTTGGTCAGGATATCTATGAGGGTGCCCATGTTTACGGATTTAGGGTTGTACCTGGTGGGTTCCTTGATCATTTGTGTGAGATTGAGGGCATCTATCTTAGATTGTAGGATGGCCTGGGTGTTAAGCATATCCCAGTTTAGGTCACCTAACAATACAAACTCTGAAGATAGATGGGAGGCAATCAATTCACATATGATGTCCAGGGCACAGCTGGGGGCTGAGGGGGGTCTATAACAAGCGGCGACAGTGAGAGCCTTAGAGTACAAATCCGCCCCCTTTGGCAGTTCTATCTTGGCGGAAAATGTTGTAGTTCGGGATGGACATTTCAGAATTTTTGGTGGCCTTCCTAAGTCAGGATTCAGACATGGCTAGGACATCAGGGTTGGCAAAGCGTGCTAAAGCAGTGAATAAAACAAACTTAGGGAGGAGGCTTCTGATGTTAACATTCATAAACCAAGGCTTTTACGGTTACAGAAGTCAACAAATGAGAGCGCCTGGGGAATAGGTGTAGTACTGGGGGCTACAGGGCCTGGGTTAACCTCTACATCAGCAGAGGAACAGAGGAGGAGTATGATAAGGGTACAGCTAAAGGCTAGAATAACTGGTCCTCTAGTCCGTTGGGAACAAAGAATAAAAGGAGCAGATTTCTGGGCGTGGTAGAATAGATTCAGGGCATAATGTACAGACAAGGGATGTGAGGATGTGAGTACAGTGAAGGTAAACGTAGGCATTGAGTGACGATGAGAGAGGTTGCATCTCTGGAGGCACCAGTTAAGCCAGGTGAAGTCTCCGCATGTGTGGGGGGTGGGACAAAAGAGCTTTCTAAGGCATGTTGAGCGGGACCGGGGGCTCTACAGTGAAATAAAACAATAAAAACTAACCGAAACAGCAGTAGACAAGGCATATTGACAATAGAGTGGCATAAAGCAATCATAGGTGCTGATCGGGAGAGCTAAGACAACAACGGGTTAATGGCGATCAATGGGCAGAGAGAGTCAGTTAGATAAGCACAGGACCTGAGTTCGAGGCTGGGACCGACAGGTAAACAAAAATGAGGCACCGTATTAGTGAACAAGTCCAGCAGGCATCAGCTGTGTAGCCGAGTGATCATCGGGTCCATTGAGTAGCAATAGGTGAGTCAGGGAGCCTCTCGGTAGTCGCTACTACGCTAGGCGAGCGGGAGACACGGCATTCAGAAATGTAGCGGGTTGGGGCTAGCAGATGGGCTTCGACGACATCGCAATAGAAAATCCTGTTGAAACCACATCGGACGATTACGTTGGCAGACCAGTCGTGATGGATTGGCGGAGCTCCATGTTGACAATAAAGGGTCCAGGCCAATTGGAAAAGAGGTATTGTAGCCCAAAAATTAGCTGATATACTTCGTCGGCTAGCCGGGAGATGGGCCTAGCTCGAGGCTAGCTCATGGCTAACTAGTGCTTGTTTGGGACAGATGTGTTAGCCAACAATAGCCACTTGGTTGCAGCTAACTAGCTGCGATGATCTGGTGTAATGGTCCAGAGCTTGCAGCAGGGATCTGGTGATGTGGTAGAGAAAAGCAGTCTGATATGCTCTGGGTTGATATCGCACTGTGCAGCCTGGCAGGTATTGACCGAGCTAAAGCTGGCTGGTGTCCGAGTTAAAGGTGAAGACTGCTAGCAGTGGCTAACAATAATAGTTATCTAGCTAGCTCCTGATGGAGGTTCCAGTTATAAAGTATAAAAAAAGCAGATCTATACCACATTGGGTGAGGCGGGTTGCAGGAAAGTATATTTAGTTTGTAGATGGAAAGTGAGATCAAAATATATGAAAAAAAACTAAAACAGACTATTTATAGACTATTTATATGGGACAAGACAAACACACGTCCGACCGCTACGCCATCTTGGATATATGTCCAACCCTGATCTTAGCCACAACCCTAACCCTATCTCATGTCCACATCCCGGTTAAACCTTAACCCTCAACCACAGCCCTAACCCATAAGTCCACACCCTGGCTCGACCCTACTCCTAGCCATACCCATATCCCTAACCCTAGCCATAACCTTCTGATATGTACCAGGTCTGACAAGAATCAATGACATGAGAAGGTTATGGCAACCCAGGTTTACATATGTCTGAAATAGCACCCTATTACCTCAGTAGGGCCCTGGGGAATAGGTTGCCATTCCAGACAAAGACATGGGCATCCAAACAGCAGAAATGTTGATTTGATAAATCTATTAAAAAAATTAAATCCCCATCTGACCTTTCCTCGTCATTGTTGAACAAATCAAATTATTACAATAATGACTATATTAATTAATGCATTATTTCCCATCCACTGTGCAAGGAATGTATAATTACCATAACGAGAAATAATCTTGGGTAGAATATGTATTTTATTGTGTGATGTCTCTGTGTGCTTCTAAGTACACACAGCAGGACTCATGTTTTTGAATAAACTTGCTTTTGTAAAAGGGAGATATGAATATGCACAGATGTGAATTAAAGAATGGCTCTGGTATATGGAATACAGTTAATTGTATTGACACTTATACAGCGCAAATTGAATAAGCCACATATTGTAATTACTTCTGTGCTCATAGTATTCAGAAGAATGCACAGTGCTGTCATTTATTTCAGATGCCAGGTGCTATTTTTGTCCACATTACAGCACAGTAGGGCTGGGCGATATGGCGAAAATCTCATATACCAATATAGTTAATTTCATATCCCGATAACGATACATATCACGATATTGCACATTTTCTGTAAATTCAATTAATAAATAGTTTATATAAAATGTCCACATGTAAAGGCCTATTTCTTATTATATTTTGAATTATATTCAACAAATAAAAAGGTGCTTATTCATATTTGATTATTTATTTTATTTCGAACCTGTGCAAATTTTGGTATATTTCACTGGTCATCCCCAAAGCCAACACTTCCTTTGGCCGCCTTTCCTTCCAGTTCTCTGCTGCCAATGACTGGAACGAATTGCAAAAATCTCTGAAGCTGTAGTCTTATATCTCCCTCTGTAACTTTAAGCATCAGCTGTCAGAGCAGCTTACCGATCACTGTACCTGAACACAGCCAATCATTCCCATATTATTACTTACCCTCTTGCTCTTTTGCACCCCAGTATCTCTACTTGCACATCATCATCTGCACATCTATCACTCCAGTATTAATACTAAAATGTAATAATTTTTGCCTCTAGGGCCTATTTATTGCCTACCCCCCTACTCTTCTACATTTGCACACAATGTACATCGATTTTTCTGTTTTTCTTTACTTTTGTGTTATTGGCTGTATGTTTGTTTATGTGTAACTCTGTGTTGTTGTTGTGGGTAGTTGTTTTCTGTTTTTGTGTCTGCACCAGACAGAACTGTTTCGGTTTCGCTCGTTCTCTTTGTTATTTTTGTTATTTCAGTGTTCAGTTCAAATAAAAGTATGAACTCGTACCACGCTGCACCTTGGTCCTCTCCTTCCAATGCCGTTATAGAACTACCCACCACCAAAGGACCAAGCAGCGTGGTGTAATAGACTCCTGGACATGGGAGGAGATCCCGGACGGGAAGGGACCCTGGAGGCAGGCTGGGGAGTATCGCCTTCCACAGGAGGAACTGGAGGCAGCTAAGGCTGAGCGGCAACATTACGAGGGAACACGGGTGGCAAGGAAGCCCGAGAGGCAGCCCCAAACCAATTTTTTGGGGGGGAGGCACACGGGGAGTGTGGCAGAGTCAGGTTGGAGACCTGACCCAACTCACCGTGCTTACCGTGGCGGGTGTCGTACTGGTCAGGCACCGTGTTATGCGGTGGAGCGCATGGTGTCTCCAGTACGCGTTCTTAGCCCGGTGCGCTACATCCCAGATCCCCACATCTGCCGGGCTAGGGTGAGGATCCAGCCAGGACGGATTGTGCCAGTCCTGCTCTCCAGACCTCCAGTGTGTCTCCTCGGGCCAGGATATCCGCGTGCCGGGCTAAACTGGGCATTCAGCCTGGGATAGTGGTGCCAAGGCTACGCACCAGATCTCCAGTGCTCCCCCACAGCCCAGTCTATCCTGTGCCTCCTCCACGGACCAGGCCTTCAGTAGGTCTCCCCAGCCTGGTGAGTGCTGTGCCTGCGCCCTGTCCGGAGCTGCCAGAGTCGCCCTCCTGTCCGGATCTGCCAGAGTCGCCCTCCTGTCCGGATCTGCCAGAGTCGCCCTCCTGTCCGGAGCTGCCAGAGTCGCCCGCCTGTCCGGAGCTGCCAGAGTCACCCTCCTGTCCGGGGCCCACTGCGAGGGTCCCCAGTCCGGGGTCGGCGGCGAGGGTCCTGAGGGGCCCGCTGTGAGGGTATGTTTTCTATTTCTGTGTGTTTGGCCGGGTGTGGTTCTCAAATCAGAGGCAGCTGTCTATCGTTGTCTCTGATTGAGAACCATACTTAGGTAGCCTTTTCCCACCTGTGTTTTGTGGGTAGTTTCTGTTTCGGTTTCGTTCATTCTCTTTGTTATTTCAGTGTTCAGTTCAAATAAAATAAATGACTCAAATAAAAGTGAAAGTCACCCAGTAAAATACTATCTGACTAAAAGTCTAAAAGTATTTGGTTTTAAATATACTTAAGTATCAAAAGTAAATGAAATTGCTAAAATGTACTTAAGTATCAAAAGTAAAATTACAAGTATAAACCATTTCATATTCCTTATATTAAGCAAACCAGACGGCACAATTGTATGTATTTTTATTTATTGGCGATAGCCAGGGGCACTCTCCAACACTCAGACATGGGTTGCAGTCCAAACACTTAAAAGACACACCCTCGTCCTTATGCCCTTGGGGGAATCCCTGTTGCCATCTTGGCGGGTGGTCCAAATGATTAGCCAAGCAAGGGAAGTTTGCAACGTAAGCCCTTAGTTTTCAGGCTTAGGCTTAGTTTTCAGTCGGCTTTGCAAGTGTACAATTATGTTCACTCTGGGGCCTGAAACTCCCCATAATTAAATTTGCGACGACTGTACATCCGCTAAGAAAAGCCCTTGAAAACTTAAAAATAACATCAATGGAGAAGTCAACATACAGGTGTAAGTAAAAACAAATGCAAATAAGTTATAAATGTTTCTACTACGTACAAATAAATATGTTTTTGTTTGGTTATCTTTTGGAAATGGTAGAAATAAAACATTTCCCTTCTTCAGAAGTTCTAGCTAGGCAGGCCAACGTTAGTTAGCTAATTAATTTGCTTGCTATCATACTTTAGGTGTATATTAATAATTATAAATTTAATATAAGTAGACATGCACTCATAATTGAATGTAGCGCATATAAAACACCCACAAGCTACCGGTGGCTGAAAACACAATCATCGTGGCATGAAAGAGTGACGAATTTCCGGCCAAAGGTGATCCATTTAAAAATCCTTCCTTCCTCCCTCTCCCCTTGCCCTGCAAGTGTATACCCGTCAGACGTCATGATACGTCATCAGAAGTGTCCGCTTAATTTGAGAGCTGAGGGGATAGGGTGTGTCTTTTCAGTATTTGGGGCGCAACCATAATTTACAAACAAAGCATTTGTGTTTAGTGAGTCCACCAGATCAGAAGCAGTAGGTATGACCAGGGATGTTCTCTTGATAAGTGTATGAATTGGACCAATTTCCTGTCAAAATGTAACGAGTACTTTTGGGTGTCAGGGAAAATAAAAAGTACATTCTTTTCTTTATGAATGCAGCAAAGTAAAAGTTGGAAAAATATTAATAGTAAAGTACAGATACCCCAAAAATGTAGTACTTACACCACTGGCTGTCGTAGCTTTGTTCACAGATATCCTCTTACTTTAAATCAGTTGAATGTTTTCTTTTTCTAAACCTGAAGCACTTTTTCAGTCACATTCTTAAAGCCCAAGATACATTTGGAAATTATAAAGGTTTATGAATTACTTTTTGGAGGGGGTGTCCAGTACACCAGTGGTCATGATCATGTTGATCAATCAAGGGCACAACTCCTGCTTGCATAGTAACTTAAGACATCAAGTATAACTGATCATCCTGCTCCTTCCAGCCAAATGTGTGTGAGAAAGTGTTTGTGTGTGAGAGAGTTTGTGTGTGTGTGTGTGTGTGTGTGTACATGGAAGTGTAATGTATGTGTGTGTTGAGCCAATCAGCTGTGCTGTAACAAGATAGGGGTGGTATTGGGCTCTCGAGTGGCACAGCGGTCTAAGGCACTGCATCTCAGTGCTAGAGGCGTCACTACAGACCCTAGTCTAGAATTTGTTCTTAAGTGACTTGCCTATTTAAATAAAGGTTTAATTAAAAAAATACAGAAGATATCCCTATTTGGTAAAAGATCAAGTCCATATTATGGCAAGAACAGCTCAAATAAGCAAAGAGAAATGACAGTCCATCTTTATTTTATGACATGAAGGTCAGTCAATCCCAAAAATGTCAAGAACTTTGAAAATGGCTCTCATGAGGACTGACACAGAAAAAGGAGACCCAGAGTTACCTCTGCTGCAGAGGATGTACGTTAGAGTTACCAGCCTCAGATATCGGCAATTATCTGCACCTCAGATTGCACCGCACAGAGTTCAAGTAACAGACACATCTCAACATCAACTGTTCAGAGGACACTGCGTGAATCAGGCCTTCATGGTCGAATTGCTGCAAAGAAACCACTACTACAGGACACCAATAATAAGAAGAGACGTGTTTGGGCCAAGAAACACAAGCAATGGACATTAGACCGGTGGAAATCTGCCCTTTGGTCTGATGAGTCCAAATTTGAGATTTTTGGTCCCAACCCTCATATCTTTGTGAGACGCAGAGTAGGTGAACAGATGATCTCTGCATGTGTGGTTCCCATTGTGAAACACGGAGGAGGTGTGATGGTGTGGGGGTGCTTTGTTGGTGACGCTGTCTGTGATTTCTTTAGAATTCAAGGCACACTTAACCAGCATGGCTACCACAGCAATCTGCAGCAATACGCCTTCATTTTTGTTGCTACAAAAAAACACCTCTAGGCTGTGTAAGGGCTATTTGACCAAGAAGGAGAGTGATGGAGTGCAACATAAGATGACCTGGCCTCCACAATCACCCGACCACAACCCAATTGAGATCATTTGTGATGAGCATTCCAGGTGACTACCTCATGAAGCTGGTTTAGAGAATGCAAAGCTGTCATCAAGGCAAAGGGTGGCTACTTTGAAAAATCTAAAATGTAAAACATATTTTGCTTTACTACATGCTTTTTTACATGATTTTACTTACTACATGCTTACTACATGATTCCATATGTGTTATTTCATAGAGTTGATGTCTTCACTATTATTCTACAATGTAGAAAATAGTCAAAATAAAGAAAAAAACCTTTAAATGGGTACGTACAGTTGAAGTCGGAAGTTTACATACACTTAGGTCGGAGTCATTAAAACTCATTTTTCAATCACTCCAGAAATTTCCTGTAAGCAAACTATAGTTTTGGCAAATCGGTTAGGACATCTACTTTGTCCATGACACAAGTAATTTTCCAACAATTGTTTACAGACAGATTATTTCACTTATATTTCACTGTATCACAATTGCAGTGGGTCAGAAGTTGACTGTGCCTTTCAATAGCTTGGAAAATTCCATAAAATTATGTCATGGCTTTAGTAACTTCTGATAGACTAATTGACATCATTTAGGTCAATTGGAGGTGTACCTGTGGATGTATTTCAAGGCCTACCTTCAAACGCAGTGCCTTTTCGCTTGACATCATGGGAAAATCAAAAGAAATCAGCCAAGTCCTCAGAAAAAAATTGTAGACCTCCGGTTCATCCTTGGGAGCAATTTCCAAATGCCTGAAGGTACCACGTTCATCTGTACAAAAAATAGTATGCAAATATAAACATCATGGGATCACGCAACCGTCATACCGCTCAGGAAGGAGACCCATTCTGTCTTCTAGAGATGAATGTACTTTGGTGCGAAAATTGCAAATCAATCCCAGAACCTCAGCAAAGGACCTTGTGAAGATGCTGGAGTAAACAGTAAAACGAGTCCTGTATCGACATAACCTGAAAGGCTGCTCAGAAAGGAAGAAGCCACTGCTCCAGAACCACCATAAAAAAGCCAGACTATGGTTTGCAAATACAGTGCCTTGCAAAAGTATTCGGCCCCCTTGAACCTTGCGACCTTTTGTCAAATTTCAGGCTTCAAACATAAAGATATAAAACTTTATTTTTTTGTGAAGAATCAACAACAAGTGGGACACAATCATGAAGTGGAACGACATTTATTGGATATTTCAAACTTTTTTAACAAATCAAAAACTGAAAAATTGGGCGTGCAAAATTATTCAGCCCCTTTACTTTCAGTGCAGCAAACTCTCTCCAGAAGTTCAGTGAGGATCTCTGAATGATCCAATGTTGACCTAAATGACTAATGATGATAAATACAATCCACCTGTGTGTAATCAAGTCTCCGTATAAATGCACCTGCACTGTGATAGTCTCAGAGGTCCGTTAAAAGCGCAGAGAGCATCATGAAGAACAAGGAACACACCAGGCAGGTCCGAGATACTGTTGTGAAGAAGTTTAAAGCCGGATTTGGATACAAAAAGATTTCCCAAGCTTTAAACATCCCAAGGAGCACTGTGCAAGCGATAATATTGAAATGGAAGGAGTATCAGACCACTGCAAATCTACCAAGACCTGGCCGTCCCTCTAAACTTTCAGCTCATACAAGGAGAAGACTGATCAGAGATGCAGCCAAGAGGCCCATGATCACTCTGGATGAACTGCAGAGATCTACAGCTGAGGTGGGAGACTCTGTCCATAGGACAACAATCAGTCGTATATTGCACAAATCTGGCCTTTATGGAAGAGTGGTAAGAAGAAAGCCATTTCTTAAAGATATCCATAAAAAGTGTTGTTTAAAGTTTGCCACAAGCCACCTGGGAGACACACCAAACATATGGAAAAAGGTGCTCTGGTCAGATGAAACCAAAATGTAACTTTTTGGCAACAATGCAAAACGTTATGTTTGGCATAAAAGCAACACAGCTCATCACCCTGAATACATCATCCCCACTGTCAAACATGGTGGTGGCAGCATCATGGTTTGGGCCTGCTTTTCTTCAGCAGGGACAGGGAAGATGGTTAAAATTGATGGGAAGATGGATGGAGCCAAATACAGGACCATTCTGGAAGAAAACCTGATGGAGTCTGCAAAAGACCTCTGAGACTGGGACGGAGATTTGTCTTCCAACAAGACAATGATCCAAAACATAAAGCAAAATCTACAATGGAATGGTTCAAAAATAAACATATCCAGGTGTTAGAATGGCCAAGTCAAAGTCCAGACCTAAATCCAATCGAGAATCTGTGGAAAGAACTGAAAACTGCTGTTCACAAATGCTCTCCATCCAACCTCACTGAGCTCAAGCTGTTTTGCAAGGAGGAATGGGGAAAAATTTCAGTCTCTCGATGTGCAAAACTGATAGAGACATACCCCAAGCGACTTACAGCTGTAATCGCAGCAAAAGGTGGCGCTACAAAGTATTAACTTAAGGGGGCTGAACAATTTTGCACGCCCAATTTTTCAGTTTTTGATTTGTTAAAAAAGTTTGAAATATCCAATAAATGTCGTTCCACTTCATGATTGTGTCCCACTTGTTGTTGATTCTTCACAAAAAAATACAGTTTTATATCTTTATGTTTGAAGCCTGAAATGTGGCAAAAGGTCGCAAAGTTCAAGGGGGGCGAATACTTTCGCAAGGCACTGTACACATGGGGACAAAGATGGTACTTTTTGGAGAAATGTCCTCTGATGAAACAAAAATAGAACTGTTTGACCATAATGACCATCGTTATGTTTGGAGGAAAAAGGGGGGGGGGGCTTGTGAGCCGAAGAACACCATCCCAACCGTGAAGCACGGTGGTGGCAGCATCATGTTTTGGGGGTGCTTTGCTACAGGAGGGACTGGTGCACTTTACAAAATAGATGGCATCATGAGGATGGAAAATTATGTGGATATATTGAAGCAACATCTCAAGACATCAGTCCGGAAGTTGAAGCTTGGTCGCAAATGGGTCTTCCAAATGGACAATAACCCCAAGCATACTTCCAAAGTTGTGGCAAAATGGCTTAAGGACAACAAAGTCAAGGTATTGGAGTGGCCATCACAAAGCCCTGACCTGAATCCTATAGAACATTTGTGGACAGAACTGAAAAAGTGTGTGCAAGCAAGGAGTCCTACAAACCTGATTCAGTTATACCAGCTCTGTCAGGAGGAATGGGCAAAAAATCACCCAACTTATTGTGGGAAGCTTGTGGAAGGCTACACAAAACGTTTGACCCAAATTAAACAATTTAAAGGCAATGCTGCCAAATACTAATTGAGTGTATGTAAACTTCTGACCCCCTGGGAATGTGATGAAATAAATAAAAGCTGAAATAAATAATTCTCTACTATTATTCTGACATTTCACATTCTTAAAATAAAGTGGTGATCCTAACTGACCTAAAACAGGGACTTTGTACTAGGATTAAATGTCAGGAATTGTGAAAACTGTATTTGGCTAAATTGGTTACCATGATGACAATCCTGTGGTTGAAATTTCACCCTTTAACAACAGTTTTCCACATAGATTCCATGTCACAATATGTTGACAAATTACATTGAAACAACGTTGATTCAACTAGTGTGCCCCCAGTGGGCTACTCCTCAGTCCCCATAAGGTCTATGCACACCCCAGAGTCCCCACCCTCCACAGTCCCTCCAGTACCCCGCCTCCATTCTTAGGACCCAGGCAGTCTACAGAACATTGACCCAGGCTCAAGCACATTGGGCCAGGGGGGGCAGAGGCCAGGCCGGAGGCAGCTGGTTTTACTCCCAGATGAGACCCATGTAGCGAGAGATAGCACCGTAGAGACACACACACAAGAACACACACGCAGATAAACATACACAGGGTGCGAGAGAGCGAGCGACAGGGAAAGAGATAAAGGGAGAGAGAGAGAGAAAGAGAGACCCAGCGATAGATAGCACCCTCGAGACACAGATTTGAATTTAATTAAACTTTGAGCCGTACAATAAGCCCCATGTGAGAATGTGCCTGTGGTGGGTTTTGGACATGCAGACAATTGGAAGATAAAGAGAGCACTGACCAGCTATATATGGAACAAACAGATGCACACACACACAGGCTCTAACTCACATTCATACTATTGCAACAAATTATTTTCAGCACTAGTTCTCAGGGAAGGAAAATTCTGCCATATACAGAGAGTTAACTTAACTCCTTACCCTTTCAAAGACACATGACACAGTCTCATATCGATAGTAAAGCTCACGTGAGGACTCTCCCTCAATCCAATTTAATCAAATGTATTTATAAATCCCTTTTCACATCAGCAGATGTCACAATGTGCTTATACAGAAACCCTGCCTATAGCTCCAAATAGCAGGCAATGCAGATGTAGAAGCACGTTGGCTATAAATAGCCTCCTGGACATTTAATATTCATTCGTTGATCATGGCCCCTGTGTGTGTGTCTGTCTGATTTGTGTCTCTGGAGCAGAAACTCGGGCCTTGATTCAATCAGATCAATCATTAGCTGGCGATAGCAGCACAGCGGATGTTTTGGCGGTTGTTAGAGGTGGAACTGTGTTGGAGCCGTCACATCGGTGAGCCGTTGCTCTTGCATCGTTGTCGGTAAGCCTTACCCGCCCAAGACGAGTTAGAAGGTCAGAGCAAGAAAGTGTAGGCTACAGTGCCTTCGGAAAGTACTCAGACCCCTTGACTTTTCCACATTTTCTTACGTCACAGCCTTAGTCTAAAATTGATTAAATTGTTTTTTCCCCTCATCAATCTACACACAATACCACAATACCACAAGTACACAACACAATACCATAAGGACAAAGCAAAAACATTATTTTTGACATTTTTGCTAATTTATTTAAAATATAAAACTGAAATATTACATTTACATAAATATTCAGACCCTTTACTCAGTACTTTGTTGAAGCACCTTTGGCAGTGATTACGGCAGAGTCTTGTTGGGTATGTTGCTACAAGCTTGGCACACCTATATTTGGGAAGTTTCTTCCATTCTTCTTTGCAGATCCTCTCAAGCTCTTTCAGGTTGGATGTGGAGCGTTGCTGCACAGCTATTTTCAGGTCTCTCCAGAGTTGTTTGATGAGATTCAAGTCCGGGCTGTGGCTGGGTCACTCAAGGACATTCAGAGACTTGTCCCGAAGCCACTCCTACATTTTATTGGCTGTGTGCTTAGGGTCGTTGTCCTGTTGGAAGTTGAACCTTCACCCCAGTCTGAGGTCCTGACCAGGTTTTCATCAAGGATCTCTCTGTACATTGCTCCACTCATCTTTACTTCGATCCTGACTGGTCTCCCAGTCCCTGCCGCTGAAAAAAATCCCCACAGCATGATCCTGCTTTACCATAGGTATGGTGCCAGGTTTCCTCCAGACATAATGCTTGGACAATTCCTTCGACCTCGTGGCTTGGTTTTTTCTCTGACATGCACTGTCAACTGTGGGACCTTATATAGACAGATGTGTGCCTTTCAAAATAATGTCCAATCAATTTAATTTACCACATGTGGACTCGAATCAGGTTGTAGAAACATCTCAAGGATGATCAATGGAAACAGGATGCACCTGAGCTAATTTTAGTGTCTCATTTTCGAATACTTATGTAAATAAGGTATTTCTGTTATTTATTTTTTGTTTTCGCTTTGTCATTATGGGTTATTGTGTGTAGATTGGTCAGGAAAATGATTTATTTAAATCAATTTTAGAATTAGGCTGTAACGAATCAAAATGTGGAAAAAGTCAAGGGGTCTGAATACTTTCCGAAGGCATTGTATATAGAAATAATTCCGCTCAAATTTTTTAAACATTCATCAAAATAATCAGGGTTTCTACTATCCTAATTGAGGTGTAGATTACATCTCACATTCCAGTGTTCAACTTGTAAACAAGGCTGCATGGGATTCCTCTTAATGTGACTCTGTGCAGCCAATGTCTGCTTTAGGTGTAATGATGGGAGCCACTTGTGGATTTGACAGCTCTAATGCAGTTCCACCTCCGCTATGCGGATGTCGGCTAAAGCGGATCTGATTGAATAGAGCCCTTTGTCATACAGCCGGGAGATAACTAGTAAATGTATTTATAGCATCCACCCCTCTCTCTCTCTGGTGCAGCGGACTGTGCAGAGCATGCATGCCTGCAACAAGACAGGGCACAACTACACACACACACGCTGATGGACTTACACTCACACGTGCACAGGAACTCAGGCAAGCAGACAGGCATGCACACACACGCACACGCACGCACACGCACGCACGCACACACACACACACGCACACACAGATGTGTGGCGAGGAGAGCTGGATGGAGAGGAGAGCTGTTCACACCTGGTGAGTCTCTCTAGCCAACCTCCCATAAAGTCACACATGGCTCCTCTGCTTTTTTTCTAGCTGAAATCACTCATGGGTTTTCTGGTTTAGTTTGGTTCTGGTGTCTTGTACTATTGTTTTAGAAGCAGCCTATACATTACAGTATCTTTGAAATAATCGAGATAAAAAATATATGTTGCATCAATTACCATATAACAAAATCCCTATTTACAGGCAATGCAGTAAGGAATACACCAACTTGACACCTTGGCCTAGCTATTATATATTGTTAGCCATCACAAAGAGGGATTGACCAGCAATATGGTGTCAGTTGGCCTCTAGCAACCTGAGGGAAATTACAGGCTAACAAGCTTTATAGTAAATAAAGCCTTTACTCCAGAGGAGACCCACTGACGTCAATCCAACATCTAGTTTTTATTTACATTTGGATAAGTTGTAATATCACCATGTAATTAAATTTAGGTTAAGAGTTGGGTGATACATTTTTTCAAATCCAATCAGTTTCCCATGTTGATTTCTAATGTTAAGGAAGTCTCATGTTTTTGCTCGCCTGAGTTAGAACATCTCATAGTAAGCTGCACCGCACTCAACGAGCCATATGCAGACAAGAAAATGCAAATCAAATCAAATCAAATCAAATTTTATTTGTCACATACACATGGTTAGCAGATGTTAATGCGAGTGTAGCGAAATGCTTGTGCTTCTAGTTCCGACAATGCAGTAATAACGAGCAAGTAATCTAACTAACAATTCCAAAAAAAAAAAACTACTGTCATACACAGTGTAAGGGGATAAAGAATATGTACATAAGGATATATGAATGAGTGATGGTACAGAGCAGCATAGGCAAGATACAGTAGATGATATCGAGTACAGTATATACATATGAGATAAGTATGTAAACCAAGTGGCATAGTTAAAGTGGCTAGTGATACATGTATTACATAAGGATGCAGTCGATGATATAGAGTACAGTATCAACGTATGCATATGAGATGAACAATGTAGGGTAAGTAACATTATATAAGGTAGCATTGTTTAAAGTGGCTAGTGATATATTTACATCATTTCCCATCGATTCCCATGATTAAAGTGGCTGGAGTAGAGTCAGTGTCATTGACAGTGTGTTGGCAGTAGCCACTCAATGTTAGTGGTGGCTGTTTAACAGTCTGATGGCCTTGAGATAGAAGCTGTTTTTCAGTCTCTCGGTCCCAGCTTTGATGCACCTGTACTGACCTCGCCTTCTGGATGGCAGCGGGGTGAACAGGCAGTGGCTCGGGTGGTTGATGTCCTTGATGATCTTTATGGCCTTCCTGTAGCATCGGGTGGTGTAGGTGTCCTGGAGGGCAGGTAGTTTGCCCCCGGTGATGCGTTGTGCAGACCTCACTACCCTCTGGAGAGCCTTACGGTTGAGGGCGGTGCAGTTGCCATACCAGGCGGTGATACAGCCCGCCAGGATGCTCTCGATTGTGCATCTGTAGAAGTTTGTGAGTGCTTTTGGTGACAAGCCGAATTTCTTCAGCCTCCTGAGGTTGAAGAGGCGCTGCTGCACCTTCCTCACGATGCTGTCTGTGTGAGTGGACCAATTCAGTTTGTCTGTGATGTGTATGCCGAGGAACTTAAAACTTGCTACCCTCTCCACTACTGTTCCATCGATGTGGATGGGGGTGTTCCCTCTGCTGTTTCCTGAAGTCCACAATCATCTCCTTAGTTTTGTTGACGTTGAGTGTGAGGTTATTTTCCTGACACCACACTCCGAGGGCCCTCACCTCCTCCCTGTAGGCCGTCTCGTCGTTGTTGGTAATCAAGCCTACCACTGTTGTGTCGTCCGCAAACTTGATGATTGAGTTGGAGGCGTGCATGGCCACGCAGTCGTGGGTGAACAGGGAGTACAGGAGAGGGCTCAGAACGCACCCTTGTGGGGCCCCAGTGTTGAGGATCAGCGGGGAGGAGATGTTGTTGCCTACCCTCACCACCTGGGGCGGCCCGTCAGGAAGTCCAGTACCCAGTTGCACAGGGGCGGGGTCGAGACCCAGGGTCTCGAGCTTGATGACGAGCTTGGAGGGTACTATGGTGTTGAATGCCGAGCTGTAGTCGATGAACAGCATTCTCACATAGGTATTCCTCTTGTCCAGATGGGTTAGGGCAGTGTGCAGTGTGGTTGAGATTGCATCGTCTGTGGACCTATTTGGGCGGTAAGCAAATTGGAGTGGGTCAAGGGTGTCAGGTAGGGTGGAGGTGATATGGTCCTTGACTAGTCTCTCAAAGCACTTCATGATGACGGATGTGAGTGCTACGGGCGGTAGTCGTTTAGCTCAGTTACCTTAGCTTTCTTGGGAACAGGAACAATGGTGGCCCTCTTGAAGCATGTGGGAACAGCAGACTGGTATAGGGATTGATTGAATATGTCCGTAAACACACCGGCCAGCTGGTCTGCGCATGCTCTGAGGGCGCGGCTGGGGATGCCGTCTGGGCCTGCAGCCTTGCGAGGGTTAACACGTTTAAATGTCTTACTCACTTCGGCTGCAGTGAAGGAGAGACCGCATGTTTCCGTTGCAGGCCGTGTCAGTGGCACTGTATTGTCCTCAAAGCGGGCAAAAAAGTTATTTAGTCTGCCTGGGAGCAAGACATCCTGGTCCGTGACTGGGCTGGGTTTCTTCCTGTAGTCCGTGATTGACTGTAGACCCTGCCACATACCTCTTGTGTCTGAGCCGTTGAATTGAGATTCTACTTTGTCTCTGTACTGGCGCTTAGCTTGTTTGATAGCCTTGCGGAGGGAATAGCTGCACTGTTTGTATTCAGCCATGTTACCAGACACCTTGCCCTGATTAAAAGCAGTGGTTCGTGCCTTCAGTTTCACCCGAATGCTGCCATCAATCCACGGTTTCTGGTTAGGGAATGTTTTAATCGTTGCTATGGGAACGACATCTTCAACGCACGTTCTAATGAACTCGCACACCGAATCAGCGTATTCGTCAATGTTGTTGTCTGACGCAATACGAAACATCTCCCAGTCCACGTGATGGAAGCAGTCTTGGAGTGTGGAGTCAGCTTGGTCGGACCAGCGTTGGACAGACCTCAGCGTGGGAGCTTCTTGTTTTAGTTTCTGTCTGTAGGCAGGGATCAACAAAATGGAGTCGTGGTCAGCTTTTCCGAAAGGGGGCGGGGCAGGGCCTTATATGCGTCGCGGAAGTTAGAGTAACAATGATCCAGGGTCTTTCCACCCCTGGTTGCGCAATCGATATGCTGATAGAATTTAGGGAGTCTTGTTTTCAGATTAGCCTTGTTAAAATCCCCAGCTACAATGAATGCAGCCTCCGGATAAATCGTTTCCAGTTTGCAGAGAGTTAAATAAAGTTCGTTCAGAGCCATCGATGTGTCTGCTTGGGGGGGATATACGGCTGTGATTATAATCGAAGAGAATTCTCTTGGTAGATAATGCGGTCTACATTTGATTGTGAGGAATTCTAAATCAGGTGAACAGAAGGATTTGAGTTCCTGTATGTTTCTTTCATCACACCATGTCACGTTGGCCATAAGACATACGCCCCCGCCCCTCTTCTTACCAGAAAGATGTTTGTTTCTGTCGGCGCGATGCGTGGAGAAACCCGCTGGCTGCACCGCTTCGGATTGCGTCTCTCCAGTTAGCCATGTTTCCGTGAAGCAGAGAACGTTACAGTCTCTGATGTCCCTCTGGAATGCTACCCTTGCTCGGATTTCATCAACCTTGTTGTCAAGAGACTGGACATTGGCAAGAAGAATGCTAGGGAGTGGTGCACGATGTGCCCGTCTCCGGAGTCTGACCAGAAGACCGCTTCGTTTCCCTCTTTTTCTGAGTGCACATTCATAGGCGGTGTTTCTAGTGGCCGGTGATCCGTTTGTCACCTGTGCAACTAGAGGTGGAAATCTCTACAGGACCTTTATTCCACACATAGAAATGCGTACAAGGCCCACCCTCGCTGTGGCAAATCAGACCACAACTCCATCCTCCTGCTTCCTGCTTACAAGCATAAACCACTTCCGCTCAATAAGGAAGTGGTACGATGAAGCAGATGTTAAGCTACAGGACTGTAAGTTTATCACGTCAGTCACCGGCTTCATTAATAAGTGCATCCACAACATCTTCCCCACAGTGACCATACATACATACCCCAAACAGAAGCCATGGATTACAGGCAACATCCGCACTGAGCTAAAAGCAAACAAAAATCGAATCCTACCATGCCCGGCTCTGACACTCGATGGATGTGGCAGGGCTTGCAAACTATCAGAGATTACAAAGGGAAACCCAGTAACTCGAGCCTACCAGAGGAGCTAAATGCCTTCTATTCTTGCATTAAGGCAGAAGTAACTCCCAGACCCAACCCATCTGTATGTCTTACAGTGGAATCTAGTCTCTCTCTCTCGCGTCGCTTCCTCTGTCATGGTGTCTACACTCACCCATTATGCAGCTGAACCTCACTTCACGTGAGAACTATGCACCCTCCAAGGAGAGTCATGACAATATTTATCGCTGCCGGTATGGTACGGAGTAGTGTGTGTGTAGCCCAAACCAACGCTGTCCCAACACCCCCGCCTGGTGTCTCTTGATGGTGTCTCCAGAATTCAGCCCGTGCCCTTGGTTATCTCTGCTTTCACCTGAGGATATACACACTGCAACACATGGGTCATTTCCTGACTACATGTGTAACTGACAGTTAGACTTACAGGTTATGTCGTTGTCTTTTGTTTGAATTGTTTACGTATCCGCTGTGCGGGGGAAATGATAATATAATCGGAACTACGTAGCTAATACTGTTGTAACGGGGATCCTTATTGTAGCAACACACTTTTGGAGGGAAGGCAATCCTGCGCTGCGTTAGCTAAGTTTTCATGTCATCGGGTGTAGTTCATAAAGGTTGAAGAGTGTATGTTAGGATGAAGTGTGAATTCATGCCAGGAATAATAAGTGTGAAGTTTGATTTCCTCCCTTCGGTAATAAGCAGCCAATGAGGTATTTTTTCCTTTATTCATGTGTTTAATCTGAACCCGTAATAACGCCGGTTAAACTGTTATGTATGTAAGCACTTCAGAGTTATACCAAGCTAATAAGTCACTCGTAAGATAAGGTTGTAAGAGTGTGCTTAACTGTATTTTCATTTACTTTATAGTTCTCACGGAAGGTGATAATTCTGACTAAAACTACAGAATAAAGCCGCCAGTTAAAATCAAGGAACGGTTGTGCTCGTGGTTACTGAAGGGAGCTACAGTGAGAACTCAGTGCTCTTCACGAGCAAGAGAGAAAGAAGAATCTCATCCAGCTGTAAATCGTCTACAAGATTCCCAAATCCTGGTAGACCCAGTCATCTGCCAGATAAGAGTTTTGCACCTACCTGCAAACTAAGAAGAAAATCTCCACATAAGGAAGCATCGTGAGGCAACATAAGGTCAAGACTAACAGGAAAGTCAGACACGCAAGTACAAGTCAAGGTGTTTGAAGGTGGTCCTAGCCTTGTGAACAGCTAATAAGAGACTTTAAGAATACAATTCGTAAGGACTGGAGATAGTTGTCTATTTCATAAAGACTCTGGTATTATGCATTTGCTCTTTCTATCTTAATGTATTGCTGGTATGTGTATTACTGAAAAATATTATTTGATACTTACTAAAAATATATATATAGTTACAAACATTAAGGGTCAGCGTACACCTATTAATTCTATTTTCACCTGTAAGTTAATAGTGTAATTGTTTGGTAAGGTGTTTGTTCAAGCCTTTGTTACAAGCATTATACATGTTTATACCACGTACTAAGGTATAAATTACAGTGAATTAGAGTATAAATTACCTACTCACTTATCCAAACCTTAGCTAGAATTGATTTGACTTGATTTAGAATGTCAGAAAGAGGTAGTTTCACTAAAGGTGATAGAGATGGGGTGGGTCAAGTTGAGCAGCTGCAGCAACACCTCGCAAACTTCGAGCCTTCATCAGAACAAACAGAACAGCAGGAAGAGGCCCAGACTGGTGTGGAGTCACTTCGGCCAGTGAATGATGATACAGAGGCTGCTAACGAGATAGCACAACAAGAGCCACGAAAAGGTGAGAGGGTCCGCAGGTTAACTGAAAAGGGCAGAGAATTGCGCAACGAAAGGTGGAGACAGCTCGAACATCGTTTCAGGGTCAGCTATGAGAAGTGGAAGGCTCTGGTAAAGGAAGCAAAACTGTCACTGACAGGCTGTTGCTCTGAAGACCTACTAGAAGACCTCTTAAACAAGATTAGCCATACCTCTACAGAGCTAAACCTTTTCTATGTAAATTTGCGTCAAATCGACATTCCCGACAACGATATACGACGCAGAGTTGATACTTGTGAAGCAGTTACAATGTCTATTATCAAGACTGTAAGGTGTCATTTAAAAGGCAGGGAAGAAGGTCAAAGTAACCAGATAGAGTTGCACTGGAAGGACAGCAATTCCTTGTGCATGTCCGAACTCTCACATAAGTCAAGTCTCAACTATCAGCCCTCAAGTGCTTCCTCACAGTCTCATAGCAACTCAAAGGTCAACTCCAGACGCTCAAGCGTGTCATCTGTCAAGAGACAAGAGGCTGCAGCGGAAGTTGCTGCTAACCAAGCAGCTTTAGAAGTAATGGTTAAGCAAGAACGCCAACTAGAAGAGCTTCAGAGACTCGAAGATGAAGATAAGAAGAGGACAGCGGAGCAAGAAGCTGAGGCTGTGAAACGCAGCTTAGAAGAAGCTAGGCTGCGACTCAAGTTAGAGGTAGAAAATGCTGCCAGACGAAGGACGCTAGAAGATAAGCGTAGAGAGTTAGAACGCCTAGAAGTGCTCAAGAAACTAAATGCTGCCAAGGCGCGAATGCAAGTGTATGAGCAAGATGAAAACTCAGAGGACGAGAAGAGAGAACTACTCTCTAACTGCAAATCTGTGAAAGAAGTCATGCACAGAAGTGGCTCATTTCACATTCTCTCACCACAACATGCTGTGACAAGCACACAGCGAGAAGATGGCACCAAGACCATGTTCAGGTTACTAGCGGAATCAATCAGTGAAAGCCGCCTCCCCATACCAGAACCAGTAACATTCAATGGAGAACCACTCTCGTTCACTGACTGGAAGGTCTCCTTTCAGACTCTGATAGACAGGAAGAACATACCAGCAACTGAGAAGATATATTACTTGAGAAAATATATTGGTGGGCCTGCCAAGAAAGCCATCGAAAGTTACTTTATGTTAGGAACAGAGTCAGCCTACTATGCTGCATGGACCATTCTAGAAGAAAGGTACGGAAACAAATTCCTCATCGCCAAGTCCTTCAGAGATAAGCTCAATGCATGGCCTAAGATAGGATCCAAGGACAGTCTTGAACTTAGAGACCTTGTAGAATTTCTTCGCAGCTGTGAGGCTGCTATGTCTCAGAATAAGGGCCTGGAGGTGCTTAATGACTGTAATGAAAACCAAAAGATCCTTGCTAAACTTCCAGATTGGCTAACTTCAAGATGGAATAGAAAGGTCATAGACATCTTAGAAGAAACTGAGATCTTTCCAAGCTTCAGTCAGTTTGTGAAGTTTCTCACGAGAGAAGCAAAGATCGCTTGCAATCCTGTGACATCCCTTCATGCTTTGAAACCAAGCGAAGATGGAAAACCTAAGACGCCAAGGATTCAAAGCCCCGGAGCAAGGGTATTAGCAACTAACTCTGATGAGAAAGATACTGTTACTAGTTGTGTCTTCTGTGAGAAGTCAGGTCACAGTCTCCACAAATGCTGGAAGTTCATGGATAAGCCCACCGCAGAGCGACAGAAGTTTGTTCAAGATAATAAATTGTGCTTTGGCTGTTTAAGGCCTGGGCATCGCTCAAAAGATTGTGATAACAGGAACACCTGCGACACGTGTCAGAGGAGGCATCCATCCTGCCTGCACGAAGATCGTACTAAAGAAAGGTAAAGGGATAGGAAGACCCCACAAGATAAGGGGACAAGAGCGTCAAGTGAGGCCATATCTAACAGAGTCGTAAGGGACATTAACAACACTCACACCTCCACAATCATTCCAGTATGGGTGTCAACCACAAGTGAGCCAGATCGTGAAGTTCTCGTGTATGCACTTCTTGACACCCAGAGCGACACCACCTTTATCCTTGAAGAGACAACAAAGGCTCTCAATACAAGGAAGGAGCCAGACCAATTGAAACTCTCTACAATGGCGTCAAGGAATACCATTGTGCCCTGCCAGAAGCTGTCTGGTTTGCAGGTTAGAGGGCTTTACTTGGAGAAGAAAATCCCTCTGCCAACGACCTACTCGAGAGGGTTTATTCCTGCAAACAGAGATCATATTCCTACTCCAGAGACTGCAAGAGCATGGTCTCATCTTGAACACATTGCAGAGGAGATTGCTCCTCAACAGAGCTGTGATGTCGGTCTCTTAATTGGCTACAACTGCTCCCAGGCTCTCCTTCCAAGAGAAATTGTGTCTGGTAAGGGAAATCAGCCTTTTGCTCAGAGAACAGATCTTGGCTGGAGCATAGTCGGCTATGGAAATCCATGTATCGACTATGGCGACCCTATTGGAGTGAGTCATCGGGTTATCGTTAGACAGGTGATGCCAAGCCTTCAATCTTCTTCCAAACTCACAAATCAAGTACACTATGTTTGTAGAACACGTGTAAGAGAGGTAATCACAACACTGGACATTATCAAGACGCTTGAATCTGACTTCAACGAGAGAGCTGCAGAAGAGGACCTCATATCTCAAGAGGATATCCGGTTCCTGAAGAAAATGAAAGAGGGCATCAGACGTAAGGACAATGGACATTATGAGATGCCGCTGCCGTTCAAGGAAGAAAGACCCAATCTGCCGAACAATAAAACATGTGCAGTTCACCGACTCAAGTGCCTGGAAAGGAGGCTAAGGAGAGACAAGCAGTACTACAAGGACTACACAGCATTCATGGAAGAGACTATAGCTTGTGGAGATGCTGAGAAGGTCTCTAAAGAGGAAATTAACAAGCATCCAGCATGGTACATCCCGCACCATGGGGTTTATCACCCACAAAAGCCTGGGAAGATACGAGTCGTCTTTGACTGCTCAGCTAAGTTTCGAGAGACGTCCTTGAATGATCATCTCCTTACCGGTCCAGAGTTGACAAACACATTGCTGGGCGTCCTTTGTCGTTTTCGTAAGGGTCCAGTTGCAATCATGTGTGATGTAGAGCGCATGTTCCACCAGTTTCATGTGAAAGCAGAAGACCAAGATTATCTACGGTTCCTTTGGTGGGAGAACGGAGATCTAGAGTCTCAACCCTCAGTGTATCGTATGAAGGTCCACTTGTTCGGCGCAGCTTCATCTCCTGGTTGCGCCAACTATGGTCTCAAACATCTTGCTGCCGAAGGACGAGGAAGCTTCAGCGAGAAGTCTATCCAGTTCATAGAAAGGAACTTTTATGTTGATGATGGGTTGACGAGCGTATCGTCTGAAGCTGAAGCGGCCCAGCTGGTGAAAGAAGCAAGAGAGCTTTGCAGCATCGGCAAACTTCGGTTGCACAAGTTTATCTCTAACAGCAAGGAAGTTATAGCCACAATTCCCAAGGAAGAACGTGCCAAGGGTGCCAAAGACCTGGATATGGCTCTGGGTGAACCACACATGGAGAGAGCGCTTGGTGTACTGTGGTGTGTCGCATCAGACAAGTTCCAGTTTAGAGTAGTTGTCAAGGAACGCCCACTCACAAGAAGAGGAGTGTTGTCTACAGTAGCCTCTGTATATGATCCGCTTGGGTTTGTGGCACCCTTTGTCCTGGCGGGGAAGCAGATCTTGCAGTGGATGTGTCGTGACAAAATCGACTGGGATGACCCCCTTCCAGATGACCTACGTTCCCAGTGGGAATTCTGACTCCAAGGTCTACAAAACTTGTCTGAAGTAAGGATCCAACGAAGCTACTTGCCATCAAGTTTCAAGGAGGTGCAGAGTTATGAGCTCCATCACTTCTCCGACGCTAGTACCTCAGGTTATGGAGAGTGCTCATACCTCAGAACAATCAGCACCGCAGGAGAAGTTCATTGCTCCCTAGTTATGGGGAAGTCGAGAGTCGCCCCCTCCAAGGTTACGACCATACCACGACTGGAACTTTCAGCAGCGGTGGTAGCTGTTCGAACAAGTGACATGCTCAAAAAGGAGCTAGAGATACAAGGTCTACAGGAATACTTCTGGACAGACTCGAAGGTAGTTCTTGGCTACATCAACAATGAAGCCAGAAGATTCCACGTCTTTGTAGCTAACCGTATTCAATGCATTAAGCAAAGCACAGATCCCGAACAATGGAGATATGTGACCTCTGAAGAGAACCCTGCGGATCATGCTTCCAGAGGTCTCACATCAGAACAGCTCATGGCTTCCAACTGGTTCACAGGTCCAGACTTTCCTTGGCATGAAGAACTTCCCAAAGGACAAGTCAAGGGGGAAGAGTTCTCAGACAATGATCCAGAGCTGAAATCCCTGGTCCATGATACCCAAGCAAACGAAGAAAGATCATTACTAGATCACCTTCATAAGTTCTCAGACTGGGCAAGAGTGGTAAAAGCTATTGCCAGGCTCAAAAGACGTGTCAAGGAAGCCATAGGCTTAAAATTGAGGTCCAGTGAAGCTACAAGCATAGAAGAAAGGAGAGAGGCAGAGCTCACCATTATAAAGATGGTTCAAGAAGCAGCCTTCTCCCATGAGATACCTTAGGCACCAGAAAGACATCAAGACCAAAGATAAAGCAAGCAAGTTGCATAAATTGAGTCCATTTCTGGATGAGCAAGGTATCCTCAGGGTGGGAGGTCGCTTGGCTCATGCAACTCTTCATTCCCATGTGAAGCATCCCGCAATCCTGCCAAGAGATAGCCACTTGTCAGTGCTGCTCGTCAAGCACTATCATGAAAGAGTATGACACCAAGGACGTGGAATGACGATCAATGAGCTGCGATCCAACGGTATATGGATCCTAGGATGCAGCAATGCAGTTTCCTCTCACATCTACAAATGTGTGAAATGCAGGAAATTCAGAAGATGTACAGAAGGGCAAAGGATGGCAGATCTTCCGAAGGAACGCATGGAGACCGCACCTCCCTTCACATACTGCGGGATGGACTGCTTTGGACCTTTCTATGCCAAGGACGGAAGAAGAGAGTTAAAGCGTTATGGGCTCCTACTCACTTGCATGGGCTCCCGAGCAGTTCACATTGAAATGCTTGACGACTTAACCACCGACGCTTTTATCAATTCCCTGCGTTCATTCATTGCCATACGTGGTAATGTTCGTCAAATCAGATGTGATCAAGGCAGCAACTTCATTGGCGCAAGACGCGAGTTTGTGGACGCCCTGAAAGAAATGGATCAAACACAACTGAAGGAACTTGGATGCGAGTTTATCATGAACACCCCATCTTCAAGTCACATGGGTGGTGTTTGGGAAAGGCAAATCCGCACAATACGAAGTGTCTTAACATCCACTCTTGATCAGTCAGACGGAAGACTCAACACCGCTTCTCTGCGTACCTTTCTCTATGAAGTCATGGCGATTTTAAATAGTAGGCCCCTAACTACGGAATATCTGAAAGATCCATTAGGTCCAGAACCTCTCACGCCAAATCACATCTTAACAATGAAGTCCACAGTTATCTTACCGCCACCTGGACAGTTCATCAAGGAAGATCTTTATCTCCGCAAGAGATGGCGCAGAGTACAATTCTTAGCCAATGAATTCTGGACAAGGTTGAAGAAAGAGTACCTCCTAAACCTCCAACACAGACAGAAATGGAGTAAAGACAGAAGAAACGCAAGGATTAATGACATTGTCATTTTGCAAGATGATACTGCACCACGCAACCAGTGGAAATTGGCAAAGGTTACAGAAGTGTACCCGGGACAGGATGGCCGGGTGAGAAGATTCAAGTTACTGATCAGCGACTCAACCCTAGATGAGAGAGGTAAACGCATCACCAAACCCACCTATCTGGAGAGGCCCATCCATAAGACAGTCACCCTCCTGGAAGCCGATCAAGAAACCTGCAGACCCCTTTCACAGAAATCACCGGTGATTGGTGGGAGTGTAACTGACAGTTAGACTTACAGGTTATGTCGTTGTCTTTTGTTTGAATTGTTTACGTATCCGCTGTGCGGGGGAAATGATAATACAATCGGAAACTACGTAGCTAATACTGTTGTGACGGGGATCCTTATTGTAGCAACACACTTTTGGAGGGAAGGCAATCCTGCGCTGCGTTAGCTAAGTTTTCATGTCATCGGGTGTAGTTCATAAAGGTTGAAGAGTGTATGTTAGGATGAAGTGTGAATTCATGCCAGGAATAATAAGTGTGAAGTTTGATTTCCTCCCTTCTGTAATAAGCAGCCAATGAGGTATTTTTTCCTTTATTCATGTGTTTAATCTGAACCCGTAATAACGCCGGTTAAACTGTTATGTATGTAAGCACTTCAGAGTTATACCAAGCTAATAAGTCACTCGTAAGATAAGGTTGTAAGAGTGTGCTTAACTGTATTTTCATTTACTTTATAGTTCTCACGGAAGGTGATAATTCTGACTAAAACTACAGAATAAAGCCGCCAGTTAAAATCAAGGAACGGTTGTGCTCGTGGTTACTGAAGGGAGCTACAACATGAACTCTCCTCCTATGACAAGATCACAAATTTTTTACATTTACAGTGGAGCAAAAAAGTATTTAGTCAGCCACCAATTGTGCAAATTCTCCCACTTCAAAAGATGAGAGAGGCCTGTAATTTTCATCATAGGTACACTTCAACTATGACAGACAAAATGAGAAAAAAAATCCAGAAATTCACATTGTAGGATTTTTTTATGAATTTATTTGCATATTATGGTGGAAAATAAGTATTTGGTCAATAACAAAAGTTTATCTCAATACTTTGTTATATACCCTTTGTTGGCAATGACAGAGGTCAGGCTTTTTCTGTAAGTCTTCACAAGGTTTTCACACACTGTTGCTGGTATTTTGGCCCATTCCTCCATGCAGATCTCCTCTAGAGCAGTGATGTTTTGGGGCTGTTGCTTTTTTGCCCCACTGTAAATAACCGCATCCCCTGTACTCCCATCGGTCTCCCAGTTACCAGTAACCAATCCATGTGGCATGAGTCATCATAAACTGGTATCCCAACAATGCTACTAAAGTAACCCCTGCTACTACAAACATGGCCCATGACTATAGTCTCACAATACCCCTCATTTGCACAGTAGTCCAATTCCATGCTGTCAATATAGCATTCTAAGCTACTAGTACTGCTCCTTCAGTTACTGTCCCTACAGCGCCTGCCATGAGAATACCTCCTGCATGTAATCTGTCATATGTTCGCCGGCTGTTAGAAATTGGAGATAAATGAATGAGTTGGGAATAATATTCAACCTAACAAAACTCTGAGTCACAGATGTCCTGAAACTTTACCATAGTGTCTGAAATACCACCATTACCTCTTCTACTTGCAGCATGATCTAGGTATGTGTAATGTTCAACTAAACCCCCATATTGTGTACAGTTGGCTGTCCTCACTCACCTATGAGCTATCTCCTGTAACAATATACAGTCTCTGGGAATGATGCTCCTCTATCATTACATCTAACCCATAACACACTATACCCCTCTATCATTACATCTAACCCATAACACACGATACTCCTCTATCATTACATCTAACCCATAACACACAATACTCCTCTATCATTACATCTAACCCATAACACACGATACTTCTCTAATACATCTAACCCATAACACACAATACTCCTCTATCATTACATCTAACCCATAACACACGGATACTCCTCTATCATTACATCTAACCCATAACATACAATGCTCCTCTATCATTACATCTAACCCATAACACACTATACCCCTCTATCATTACATCTAACCCATAACACACGATACTCCTCTATCATTACATCTAACCCATAACACACGATACTCCTCTATCATTACATCTAACCCATAACACACGATACTCCTCTATCATTACATCTAACCCATAACACACGATACTCCTCTATCATTACATCTAACCCAGAACACACTAGTCACTACTCCTAATGCATTTTCTACAGTTATAAACATACTAACACATTCTCAAATCCGTTAGTCAATATACATCATTCCCTCCTCTGGAACATTGAACACCCTCATGTTCCACGAAACCAAAAAACATATCAACTTTAAAAGGAATGAGAAACAAAGTACATGTTTAGTAACGTAGCACCACCCATTGATGCGATGTAACATAACCATTCTGAATACAGGGTCAAACAAAAGAGAACAGAAAACGTTCATGGTTGTCCCAAGCTGTCATCCAGTGATTCCCCTAACAAACCACCTCAGGATGACACCTCGAGGTCAGGTTTCTGGAGACTCTCTCGGTTAGCAGCGCCCCCACCCCTCATCGTTCAATTCTCTCACTTTGCATCCCAATCACAAAGAAAACATTTTAGAAATGTTTCCAACCCAAATTTAGAATGACAGTGCTAAGTGCTTATTTCGAGTCTAGGACTCGAATTCCAGCTTCTCAATTTAGCACACATCATCCTTGTTAGAACATACATTTATAAACAACCTTTTGTTGCCGGTCATAACTCTTCTCATGACAGCTCCCCTTTGTCCCTGTTTTCCTGTCATGAGTGGCCTGGTAATGAAATATCAGTATCTCAATGCATTCTTAGTCTAAATAGTTAGCAGGACATATACCACCCCCACCCCCCCTTTTCTTCACCCGGCAATTATCACTCTAGCATGTCTTCTTCAGATATCGTTTACAGTCCTATTTTAATATCCAAGTAGCTACTTCCGTTTCTCCCACGTACACGAGTCTCTCACCTGAGCTGTTCCCTCTCTACACGCTCACTCCACACGCGCTCTCAGCACACTAGCCCCGGTTTATGCCTCGGACTCAGAGTGGTAAAAATCACTGTCTCTCATTGCACACCTTTGTTGCTCTTTCTTCAGCCAGTTAGGGAGGGTTTTGAGGTTTACACACACTGTCTGTGGTCAAGTTATTCCTACCATGCATGAAGACAAGCTCTGACGTCACCTTCCATGATAACCTCAAAAAAGCACAGATCATAACAACAGTTTAGCCAATTTAATTTCTGTTTCAGGAAACCTAACAAACATTGACTTTATGACGAATTATGACATTAACCATTTCTTAATAACATTATCTCTGCGACAAATGTCAGAAAAGCATAACATAATGTTACTGCTAAAACCATTTTCGAAATAAGTCCATATTCCCTTGTTCTACTGGCGACCTCTCAGAAGAGTTACCAGAGTATGAAGTTAGCACCCTAACCCCTCGCAGAATTCCCCAATCTGGTGAAATTTGTATCGAAACAAAAACACAAAATTAAATCAGCAATACATATATCACAATCCATTTGAAGTAACTGTCTCCCCTTATCAACATATATTTCCCTTTCTATATGCAGCCTGAACACAGTACCACTGTATAAGTACCTCAAAGACCAGGACCTCAGGGAACTGGTCATTTACCCCTTTCAAACACGTGATTCAAAAACATGTTAAATCAAAAATAAACTAATTCGAATAACTAATACATTTAGAATCACAACTCTTTCTAACTCCCTACGGAAATAATAATCTCCTAACGTAATGGTACAATTTGAAGAGACTGGTGTTTCTCATTCATTTTATAATTAAATCCCCCCTGTTTCGTTAATTTCTAGTGAGGTTTATCATTCCTCACGAGACATTTTGGGATACAGGGCATTTGACACCATTAAAATGTTTCCGCTGCCTTTCTTTCCCTGTCCTTCAGAAACTATTTAAATACCTTTAAAACATGTCCATCCTTCTGCATACCCAATTTAACGGAATTGAAAAGACCCCATCCAATAAATCCCACAGTATCAACACACCACTAATGCACATTCGTAACCAGTAAATGGTGTGTGCGTGCTGGTGAACCGTAGGTCCAGAACACACATGAACAGGCATCACTTATTATCTGGAACTCGTTTATGGCCTAATCCAGATACGTTAATACCTCAAACTGCCGAATATCACTAAATGCTCACCCCCCACAATCTCCGGGGACCTTCCAACGCAAAATAATGAAACCACCTCTTTCAGAAAAGAGAGTGTACATTTCGTTAGCATTCACTATGCAACATTTTAATCAGCAATCCAAAAGTATTAATTATAAACCAAACCTGTTATTTGTAAATCCACTGTCCTTTCTCCAATCATTAAATGTTTGTTTTAATCCACCCCCTCCTTTATTTAGCACGTACTACCCTTAGACACGGCTACATTATCTCTCCAACGAGTCTAACGATTCACTGGTCTCCTTTCCCCCAAGATTCTTCATAACCACCGCACCACATAAAATAATGTGAAGTTAATTTTAGGTTTGGTAACCTCTGTACCAATTCCTCGTGACCCCTAAGGCTGTCTGAGTTTGTAAGAAGTGTTTGGCTATATCATTTACATTTGTTACCTTTAGATTCCATTCCCCTGGTTTTTCGCCTAGATTCTTCAACCCAAAATACGTTTTCCTGTGGCAAATTTGGCCAATTTCTCATTGCAAGGAATCCGCAATAATTAATCCCTGGCCTCTACTAAAAAGTTAGGTAAAGCGTGATCTCATACGTCTTCCTTCATATAGAAACTGTAATCTCTATGAACCACTAATCGATAAAACATAGACTATACACCCCTAGGTGTATGCCTACCTCCTCATATGCCTTTTGCACACACTGTATATAGACTTTATTTTTTTCTACTGTGTCATTGATTTGTTTATTGTGTTATTGGCTTGTTTATTGTTTACTCCATGTGTAACTCTGTGTTGTTGTCTGTGTCACACTGCTTTGCTTTATCTTGGCCAGGTCGCAGTTGCAAATGAGAACTTGTTCTCAACTAGCCTACCTGGTTAAATAAAGGTCAAATAAAAAAAATATTAGAAAAGGTGAAAGATCCATTCTTGCTAATCTCAAAACGATTAGTTGTTGCTCTTTTGAAAGAGATGCAAACTCTTCTATAGCGGCATTTCCTTTGAATGCAGTGGGTTCCAGTATCACCGTGTACACTCATTCTTCCAATGCCCGATAGTCCCACATCTAAAACAAGGAGCTATCTCCTTACGCTTTGATGTTTTTCTGCTACGTTTCTTTGTTTTATCTTGGCCATTGAAACTATAGTTTGTGCTTTACTCTATGGACCTATTAACCCCTCGCACATCTGCGAGGTGAGCGGAGCATTATTCCACTCTTAAAACATCGTCTTGAATTAAATCTACTATCCCCGCAATTACCGTTTTGATCACAGGGTTCAAACCTGCCATCAAAGCAGAAGTGCATATTCCAACAATGCACTCCTGTTCGCAGTCTTCCTCTGGTAGCATACCGGTACTCATTCCGGGTTTATCGTGATGCATTATGTTGATAGAATGCTGACATCAAGAGGCTGGTACATTGAGCTTTTGATTCTGGTTTTTGTGCCAAGTCATAATTGCCTCCCTGAACTCTTTATTTTAATTTGAATTCACCGTTAGCAGGAAAATGTTGCCCAATTTTATCTCATTTGCTAAATTTTTCCCATATTTCTGCCGAACTGGTAGAATGCTCGTGCGTTTCTTTCAGCGCCGCCATGGCTTTATTAAAACCTGCTACCTCTATATTACAGGGAGAGTCGGAGCCATTTGTCAACATATCAATAGTTATTATTCCCTAAACACTCCCGACGGTGTTCATGGTATTTTAGATTACGTCACTCCTGTGTAACGATTGTCGTAGGGAGAAGGAGAAGAGGACCAATGTGCAGCGTGGTAAGTGTCCATTTTAATGAAATATGACTGAACACTGAATACAAAATAACCAAAGTGAAACAACGAAAATCGAAACAGTCCTATCAGAGGTGACAAAACAGGAAACCACTACCCATAAACACCAGATGGGAACAGGCTTCCTAAGTATGGTTCTCAATCAGAGACAACAAATGACAGCTGCCTCTGATTGGGAACCATACCAGGCCAAACACAGAAATACAAAACCTAGAACAAAACCTAGAATGCCCACCCCAACTCACGCCCTGACCAAACCAAAATAGAGACATAAAAAAGGAACTAAGGTCAGGACGTGACATCCTGTCTATAATACACACCTTCTATTAAGTATTTCTAAGATAGCACTACACACTTCCCCGGATAATAGTTCATTGGTCACGGCACTTAATACCTTGTATTTAGAACCGATACCATAGCGTCTGCAAATTTATTACTGGAGAATACGGAAGACTTAATGGCTTTGTCCCGTATTTCCTCCAATATCCCTATGATTGATAACACACATCACCAAATTATCACACTTGTCTTCCTATTTCCACATAATCTGCCATGGTTCACCACCCCAACAGGGCACAAAACTAACCTCCCATTCACACACACAATCACACACTGCGCTTTTACGGCCACTGAAACTAGGCTCTCACCCCTTTATTGTGATGACTCTCGTCGTAATGAGGATCGGACCAAGTAAGTGTTCATGATTTTATTTGATCACAAAACACTCTAACAAAATAAACAAGAGGGAAAACCGAAACCGTACTGTAAGGTGCATAAACTATACAGCAAACAACTACCCACAACACACAGATGGGAAAAAGGCTGCCTAAGTATGATTCCCAATCAGAGACAACAATAGACAGCTGTCACACCCTGGCCTAACCAAAATAGAGAATGAAAAGGCACTCTAAGGTCAGGGCGTGACAGTTATAGGTTATGCAGTGAACCAACCCCGCCTGGATTTACCCCATAGGACTTACCTTTTGCAGATTCTAAATTGCTCAGGTTTACCTTATTTAACTGCTCAGGCCTCACCCTATTTTATTGTAATCCCAGGTATTAACCCACTGGGATCTACTATTTACTTTATAGTACTAGCAGGAACCAACTAACTAGGGATTTACCCCCTAAGACTTACCCTATAGGTACCAGCCTGTACGAGTACCTTCCAGGACTTTACCGTAAAGCTACGACCAGTCGTTATACAAAAGGCCTACTGAATTAAACTCAGGCTCTCCAGGTCCGTATCCCATGATTAGTTCAGCCAAGTATTCTCATCTCCCCAAGATGTCAAAATGAGTGGAAACAGATATAGGAACTAGCCTACCTTGTTTGTTGCCAGCTCTGCTCCACTGATCTGGATTCTTTGGTTTGACTACAAATCGTGGTGAATCCTGCAGACAACGCCATCTGTTAGGTTTTTATTTATCAGAGTAAATAACGGACACTAGAGAAGCTTAACCAAGTTTAATTCTTCCCAAAGGGTCGTTACAGCTGTAATTCAGACAACAAAACATTTCTCACCATCACAGGTATATATGCACCACTTAAGACACTCCTCCTTGTCTCTCTCCACCATCTTATGGTTCCACAGGAAAAGGATAGTAAACCCTTATTTCTCCCTTCAGGGGATCTGAACTGACCTCCTGACCTCAACCCCTCCTTCGCCTAATCCACAGATGTCCATCTGCTTCCCCTATAGCAATCCTTTGATCTCCTCCTGTCCACCCAGCACATTCCACAGCCACTCTGTCTTTCTACAGATCTCACTCCTTTATATACTAAGTGTCTGATCTATCATGTCTTTAATATCTTAATGTTCAAAGTTTAGAATCCAACAGAGGCAAGCAACACTGAACCATGCATGAGAGCACCTGCTTTTCCGGATGACGGTGTGACCTCATTCTCCATATTTTATGTGAGTAAGACCATTTGACAGGGTAACATTCATAAGGTCGCATACTCAGAGCATGCGCTGACCAGCTGGCAAGTGTCTTCACTGACATTTTCAACCTATCCCTGACCCGGTCTGTAATACCAACTTGTTTCAAGCAGACCACCATAGTCCCCATGCCCAAGAACACCAAGTTACATGCCCACATGACTATCGTCCCGTAGCACTCACATCTATAGCCATGAAATGCCTTGAAAGGCTGGTTATGGCTCACATCAACACCAGCATCCCAGACACCCTCGACCCATTCCAATTCGCATAGGCCCCGATTCCTGACCCGAGTTAAGCGTGCGTAAATGGAATGTTATTCCCTTTTCATGCACTTTTCTCAAAAAACGTTCTTATCTCCTAGATATAGGACAGACACTTCAAAATCTTACAATGTATTTTTTGCCATTTATGAATGTGTTTCTCAAAGCATTTCTATATGCAAATTCAATAATTTATCAATTAATTTGTAAATATTTTTGGGGTATACCTACTGTAAAGGGGTCCACTAATTCTAAATCAAATAACTAAATTATCCATGGTATGACTATCTTAAAACAATTCCATATGTTAGCAAGACATTTCTGAGTTTCCTACTTCCGACTAGCATGTGAATGCAGCATAATTATGTGTTCATAACCAAGTGGGAATTTACATGTACGACTGGGAAAAATCCACTTGAACGGCCCTCCAACTGGTAATTACTAGTGGGAAACTCATCTACCATCCTGAGCTCCCACTTCTCCCACATGCTGACCTTTGACATCACCTACTAAGGAAATTACCTTTATAACAGCATGTTCGGCAGTTAAATGCAACAACAATACATTATTAATAAAAAGCAATCTATCAATATGGTTTTTGAACACTATCATTTGTTTACAAGCATCATATCTGTGCTTTTAGTTTATGATTTACGCAGCTTGCGGACCATTAGCCAATCAGCGTTTTACAACGAGTTCAAAGAATGTGAATACATCCAACTGGTATTTACGACTTCACAACTTGTTAATTCCCACCTCCGATATGGTTACTGATGTTGCATTACATTTAATGTATTGGGTAGAAAATGTACCATTTTACTAGATTATCTGGACATGTACCCTAAAAGGTACCAACCGGTGGCCATGTGAGTTCCTATGTGCACCTCTAAAGGTACCTTTGACCTTTTTGTACACCAGGGAACCACACTGTGCCGTAAGGAAGTTACACCTCCGACACTGCCAGTACACCTGCCAGTACACCAGGGTGTCGGCTATCATGTGTTTATGCTTGATCTGATTGAATCTAGGCCTTAATGTCAAGTGTCCCTGAGCACTGCTACTTTTTCATTGGTGATGTCAGATAATTGCTCAATTATTGACTTGATTCCGGGCAACTTATTTGTTTGTGTGAATTTTACCCCCTTTTTCTCCCCAATTTCGTGGTATTCAATTGTTAGTAGCTACTATCTTATCTCATCGCTACGACTCCCATACGGGCTCGGAAGAGATGAAGGTTGAAAGTCATGCGTCCTCCGATAAACAACCCAACCAAGCCGCACTACTTCTTAACACAGCGCGCATCCAACCCGGAAGCCAGCCGCACCAATGTGTCGGAGGAAACACCGTGGACCTGGCAACCTTGGTTAGCGTGCACTGCGCCACAGGAGTCACTGGTGCGCGATGAGACAAACCCAGAGTCTCTGGTGGCACAGCTGGCGCTGCAGTACAGCGCCCTTAACCATTGCGCCACCCGGGAGGCCTGATTCCGGGCAACTTTTAGCAAAGTGCAGAACTGTATTCGTGCCAATAAATCTGTGGTCGATCTCTGTCATTGCCACAGACCTGACGGCAAAGCAGGAAATGCAGATTGCTGACATCTAAGAGGGTGTGAGTTCAAATCCTGGGAGTGGTGCAAACCATGTTGCGGTTGATTCCATTTAAGTTCCCTTCAATTCAGAAAGTAAACCAAATTCCACTTCTTAATATTCAGGTATTGAAAAGCATTGAAAATAATTGGTATCAGAATCAGTGTGTTCTTCCTGAATACAGTTTGTTGCTGTGTATTTACTGACAAAATACAGTTTAGCTGTAAAAAAAAAACATAAAAAGTTGTGTTTACTATTTTCACCCCAACTCATTAGCCGGTAACTTGCTATAAAATAATAAGCACATCTAAAGTATCTATAAGTTGAAATGCAATTGCAAGTGAGGCATTCCAAGTTAATTTGTGGGACGGGCCAAAGTGTAGCCTACCCAAGTGCATTGCGATTGACGGTAAATACACTGCTCAAAAAAATAAAGGGAACACTAAAATAACACATCCTAGATCTGAATGAATGAAATATTTTTGTTAAATACTTTTTTCTTTACATAGTTGAATGTGCTGACAACAAAATCACACAAAAATGATCAATGGAAATCAAATTTATCAATCCATGGAGGTCTGAATTTGGACTCACACTCAAAATTAAAGTAGAAAACCACACTACAGGCTGATCCAACTTTGATGGAATGTCCTAAAAACAAGTCAAAATGAGTCTCAGTAGTGTGTGTGGCCTACACGTGCCTGTATGACCTCCCTACAATGCCTGGGCATGCTCCTGATGAGGTGGCGGATGGTCTCCTGAGGGATCTCCTCCCAGACTTGGACTAAAGCATCCGCCAACTCCTGGACAGTCTGTGGTGCAACGTGGCGTTGGTGGATGGAGCGAGACATGATGTCCCAGATGTGTTCAATTGGATTCAGGTCTGGGGAACGGGCGGGCCAGTCCATAGCATCAATGCCTTCCTCTTGCAGGAACTGCTGACACACTCCATTCACATGAGGTCTAGCATTGTCTTGCAATAGGAGGAACCCAGGGCCAACCGCACCAGCATATGGTCTCACAAGGGGTCTGAGGATCTCATCTCGGTACCTAATGGCAGTCAGGCTACCTCTGGCGAGCACATGGAGGGCTGTGCGGCCCCCCAAAGAAATGCTACCCCACACCATGACTGACCCACCGCCAAACCGGTCATGCTGGAGGATGTTGCAGGCATCAGAACGTTCTCCACGGCGTCTCCAGACTCTGTCACGTCTGTCACATGTGCTCAGCGTGAACCTGCTTTCATCTGTGAAGAACACAGGGCGCCAGTGGCGAATTTGCCAATCCTAGTGTTCTCTGGCAAATGCCAAACGTCCTGCACGGTGTTGGGCTGTAAACACAATCCCCACCTGTGGACGTCGGGCCCTCATATCACCCTCATGGAGTCGGTTTCTGACCGTTTGAGCAGACACATGCACATTTGTGGCCTGCTGGAGGTAATTTTGCAGGGCTCTGGCAGTGCTCCTCCTGCTCCTCCTTGCACAAAGGCAGAGGTAGCGGTCCTGCTGCTGGGTTGTTGCCCTCCTACGGCCTCCTCCACGTCTCCTGATGTACTGGCCTGTCTCCTGGTAGCGCCTCCATTCTCTGGACACTACGCTGACAGACACAGCAAACCTTCTTGCCACAGCTCGCATTGATGTGCCATCCTGGATGAGCTGCACTACCTGAGCCACTTGTGTGGGTTGTAGACTCCGTCTCATGCTACCACTAGAGTGAAAGCACCGCCAGCATTCAAAAGTGACCAAAACATCAGCCAGGAAGCATAGGAACTGAGAAGTGGTCTCTGGTCACCACCTGCAGAACCACTCCTTTATCGGGTGTGTCTTGCTAATTGCCTATAATTTCCACCTGTTGTCTATTTCATTTGCACAACAGCATGTGACATTTATTGTCAATCAGTGTTGCTTCCTAAGTGGACAGTTTGATTTCACAGAAGTGTGATTGACTTGGAGTTACATTGTGTTGTTTAAGTGTTCCCTTTATTTTTTTGAGCAGTGTATATAGCAAAACATTAATGCAGGAAGTATCCTATTACTGCAGAAATTTATCGTAAAATGACAATAATTCACCACAAAATTAACAGCAATGTCCAACAGTGTAGTTTCATATTATGACATGTTGAACCACATGAATTCACATATAAAATATGAAATTCACATGTGAAATGTATTTTTGGAACACTTTACGTGACATTTGACATGTGAAAGCATGTGAAAATGTGTTTTTGGAACACTTTACGTGACATTTGACATGTGAAATCATGTGAAAATGTGTTTTTGGAACACTTCCAATGTGACATTTCACATGTAAAATCATGTGAAACCATGTGGTTTTGGAACTCTTCACATGTAGCATTTCATATTTGATAACGTGTTTTTGGAACACTTCACATGTGATTTGATTTTTTTTCACATATGAAATTTCATGTGTTATTGCTATTCAGCTACATGCTGTTCAGCATACATGCTGATTCCTTTCAGCAAGGTTGTTTCCCCCTCTCTAAGGAGTGCTTTAATCATTCTTATTTTGAAGCCTGATAAATCCCCAAATCCCCAATGTGAATGTTATAGACCGATTTCTCTTCTGAACTCAGACTCAATAAATATTGCTAAAGCCTTAGCCAGGATATTTGATATAGTGTTCCCATATCTAATACACGAAGATCAGAATGGCTTTGTTCTTACATTGCTACAGAAAGTGTGATCACACAGTCGTCCAGAGCAGCTGGTGGTCTCATGCATGCTTCAGTGTTGCTTGCCTCGAAGCGAGCATAAAAGCCTGTCTGGTAGGCTCGCGTCACTGGGCAACTTGCGGCTGGGTTTCCCTTTGTAGTCCATAATAGTTTGCAAGCCCTGCCACATCCGACAAGCATCAGAGCCAGTGTAGTAGGATTCAATCTTAGTGCTGTATTGCCGCTTTGCCTGTTTGATGGTTCGTCTGGGGGTATAGTGGGATTTCTTCTTAGTGTCCAGATTAGTGTCCCGCTCCTTGAAAATGGCAGCTATAGCCTTTTGCTCGGTACTGATGTTGCCTGTAATCCATGGCTTCTGGTTAGGATATGTATGCACAGTACTGTGGGAATGACTTTGTCGATGCACTTATTGATGTTGCCGGTGACTGAGGTGGTATACCCCTCAATGCCATTGGATGAATCCCGGAACATATTCCAGTCTGTGCTAGCAAAACAGTCCTGTAGTTTAGCATACACTCCATCTGACCACTTCCGTATTGATTGAGTCACTGGTACTTCCTGCTTTAGTTTTTTCTTGTAGGCAGGAACCAGGAGGATAGAATTATGGTCAGATTTGCCAAATGGAGGGCGAGGGAGTGTTGCACGGAGTGGAACAGGGAAACCTAAGAGCAGACTCAGACGAGGGGACTGGGAAGCTCGGGAAAACAGGCACAACAGGATAACAGGATCTAAATAGTAACAAATGGCTAGAACAGTAGACTGACTGAGCAGAGATTATGATCTGGCAGTGGAAATGGCAGGTTGCAGCTGGAACAGGTTGTTGGTGGGGATCTGCTCTGACTCCAGCATACCTGTCTCCGCCCACACAATCACACACAGAGAGCACTGGGGGAGTGGTGGCAGGTCAAGGAGACACAGGATGAGCAGTAGAGGGGGTAACAGGGAGAGCTTTGTACGCGTCTCTGTGTGTGGAGTGAAGGTGGTCTAGAGGTTTTTTTCCTCTGGTTGCACATGACATGCTGGTAGAAATGAGGTCAAATGGATTTAAGTTTGCCTCCATTAAAGTCATCAGCCTCTGGATGAGCAGTTTCTTGTTTGCTTATGGCCTTATACAGCTAGTTGAGTGCGGTCTTAGTGCCAGCTTCGGTTTGTGGTGGTTAATAGACGGCTAGGAAAAATAGATGAAAACTCTGTGTTTTTGTGTTGTCCACAGCTTATCATGAGGTACTCTATCTCAGACCAGCAATACCTTGAGACTACCTTAATATTAGACATATTGTGAAATAGATACACACCCCCACCCCTCGTCTTACCGGAAGTAGATGTTCTGTTCGGCCGATGCAATGATCCGTGTTGTCATTAAGCCACGACTCGGTGAAACATAAGATATTATAGTTTTTAATGTCCCATTGGTAGGAGAGTCTCGAATGGAGCTCATCCAGTTTATTCTCCAGTGATTGCATGCTGGCCAGTAGAACGAATCGTAACGGTGGGTTACCCACTCACCAACTAATTCTCAGGCAACCTGATCTGCGCCCCCTGTAATTTCCTTATTTTCTTCATGCGAATGAAAGGGATTTGGTCCTTGTCCGGGAGCAACATTATATCCTTCGCGTTAGACTCATTAAAGAAAAAAATCTTTGTCCAGTTCGAGGTGAGTAATCGCTGTTCTAATTTCCAGAAGCGGTTTTCGGTCATAAGAGACAATAGTATAAACATTATGTACAGTACAAAATAAGTTACACACAATGTGAAAAAACACACAAAATAGCACAATTGTTTAGGAACCCGTAAAACGGCAGCCTTCCCCTCCAGTGCCATTTTTCATAATCTCCTCTGTCTATTATTGGTAGAATAAATATCATTAAGATTGTAATGAGTGCGCTGAGAGTCAGGAAGCAAGTACAGGGAGTGAGTGTTTTAGTAAATAAACAAAACAATAAACACGAAATTACAAACAACGCACTGACATGAAACAGAGTCAATAACACCTGAGGAAAGAACTAAGGGGAGTGACAGCAATAGGGAAGATAATCAAGGAAGTGATGGAGTCCAGGTGAGTGTCATGAGGCGCAGGTGCGGGAGACGATGGTGACAGGTGTGCGGGATAATCAGCAGCCTGATGACCTAGAGGCCGGAGAGGGAGAATACGAGACAAAGATTAATATTCTGGCCAAATTTCTTTATCTATTTCAATAAATTGCTCTGGCTCCACCAAATAATTTTCCCCCACAGATCAAAAAGATACTCTCAAATTGTATCTGGAGTAACAGAACTCCAAGGCGTAGACTTTCTCTACTTTATTTGCCCTATGACAGAGGAGGGTTGCAGCTTCCAAATCTACAGTGGTATTACTGGGCTCCACAACTTAGGGCTACAATGTTTTGGTTCTCCAGGAAGCAATACTTACCCTCGGTGCAGACTGAAATGCTGTCCACAAAAGGCTTAACTTTGGATGGATATTTGTACTCTGCTTCATTTAAGAAACTAAATAAGGATACTACTTCATCTCCAGTGGTGTAAAGACTTACGTAAAAATACTTTAATGTACTACTTAAGTCGTTTTTTGGGGTATCTGTATTTTACTAATATTTTTGGCAACTTTTACTTTTACTTCACTACATTCCTAAAGAAAATAATGTACTTTTTTTCATACATTTTCTCGGACACCCAAAAGTACTCGTTACATTTTGACAGGAAAATGGTCCAATTCACACACATCAAGAGAACATCCCTGCTCATCCCTACTGCCTCTGATCTGGCGGACTCACTGAACACAAATGCTTTGTTGGTTGAACTCTGTCTATTTCAAGCTAGACGTTCAATTGCTCTCCAATGGAAGTGTGTCAGTTCCCCCTCACTTGGTCATTGGTTATTTCTGTAATTGTTGATTGTCCTATTTGGAACTAATAATTATATATGTAAAGAAAAACAAAACATATATATATATATATATATACAGTACAAGTCAAAAGTTTGGACACACGTACTCGTTCAAGGGTTTTTCTTTATTTTGACTCTTCTATACATTGTAGAATAATAGTGAAGACATCAAAACTGACTCATTTCCACAAGTGTAATTTCACAATATTCACTCCAACCAATATTTTTTTTTTGATGTGTCTTTTAAATGTGGATTGATAGTATATTTATTAAGTCTATTTAAATGAACACCCAGGATCAGATGTTACTGGTGTATTTTCTATGAATTTCTTTTGGGATCATTTCTGCTGCAAATACAATGTTTAATAAGCCTAATTTATTGTAAAACTTTATATTTCCCAATGGAGTCAAAACAGATTGATATACTGTCATCTAACTGACACCCAAATGAGATTTGTGGACAATTCGATTGTGCAATCTGTCATAATTATAGCCCTGTGTGTGCGCAAACACGTGTGTTCAAGCACACTTGCACCTATGCATGTATGTATGCCATAAATGTACCAGACAGACAGCTCTATCATGACGAGACTAGCACATTTCCTCATCATAAATCAATTAAAAAAAACATGAATATCCAGTTCTATTGACTTTTGGAACATCCTGGCTTTATGAGATCTGCTAGCCGAAGTCAAACCACTTCCTGCTTCTCCTCTCATTCAGTTAAGGTTTCCATTAATCTCTTCTGCTCTTTTAAAAGAATAAAGGAGAGAGAAAGAGAGAGAGAGAGAGTAGAGACATAGGGGAAGAGGCGAAGCAAGAACATCTACTCCACCCAAAATCTGTTCACGTGAGATAAGTGGTGATTTTCTTTGTATGGAGGTCTATGAGAGTGTTTCAAATTATGTGAACCTTATTTGATCGAATTGAAGTTTGATAATGTTTAGGCCGTTACAAATGTACTGATATGCAAGTGGCATTCTAGCAACTTTGATTAAAACAACTTATTTGTGCCTGTTGTTCACGCAATTATCTCATTGGCTATAATGGTCCCACCTGATCTCGCCTCCACCCGCCTGCCTCCCATCTTTGAGGACATGTATTTCCATTGTTAGAGCGATCACTTGACTGTCTTCTCAATATAATAGATCACCTTTGGTAGAGACAGTGACCTGTGAGAAAGGCTTGTAGCTTCTGTCTCATTAGTTGACTGCCACACTGTGACACTGTGCCTCCCTGCCTGACACCCTCTAGTCCAGGTATAGGCAACTTGATTCAGCCACGGGCTGCATTAGTCCTTATGAGGTGAAAAGACGGAGTGGAGCTGGTCGTTTTGGGTTTTATTTGGTTAGTGTTTTATTTCACTGCTAAAGGTATCTGAGCACAGACAATAACAGCATACAGAGCGACCCCAACCCTGACCTGAGTTACCCTCTGACTTATGAGGAAGTAGAAAGCCCATCCCTGCTTGACATGGTGCGTGGTTTCTACCGCTACACTGGTAGGACAAATCTGACCTCTGACATCAGGAAGTACAAACAACCTTAATCACTGACAGGGGGTGTGGTTTGCTTTGCTACACCAGCAGCTCAACCCTGACTCTGTCCAGACATTGCTCACTCAGACCCAGCCCTTACACACACTGCAACCGAGGTGATAGTTGTTACTTGACAACTTGGATGTGTTTTATGCTGAGTAATTACTATGAATCTCCCACAGCCAACCTCCATTACATTACTTAATCTACTCACTCCTGGCTGTAAATAAGTTTACACCAGAGTAGTTACTATCACATGAAGTGATTTATTGAATACGTAGGTATAGTACTCAACAAATTAGTTGAGTTAGTTGAGTTAAATCACAAACACTGTGAAAAGAAACTTCACATGAAAATGTTCAAGTACAATTCCGTCTTCATGACAGGGAATAGCAGCATCCTGTAAATAATGAACGCAGCTCGCAGGGTATCCTATAATGAGAATATATTTTCTAGCTGTTGACTTCATTTAACATACCACTTTTCATCATAAGTTAATTAACATGCTGGAATCTGTTGAGTCCTCTAATTAACGAGAAGATACTCCATGCTGACGCTTTACTGTTCAACTACTCAAAAACAATATTACAGATACATGCTGTGTGTGACAATAACATACTCTCTGTTAGCGCTAATTGGCTAAAGCGCTGTGTGTTTGTGTGTATGTCTCTGTGTGTGTGTGTGTGTGTGTGTGTGTGTTTGGCTGCATTTACACAGGCAGCCCAATTCAGATTTTTTACCATTAATTGGTATTTTGACCAATCAGATCAGCTGGTCAAAAGAACAATTAGTGGAATGTCACATTCTGACCTTAGTTCCTTTGTTATGTCTTTGTTTTAGTTTGGTCAGGGTGTGAGTTGGAGTGGGTAGTCTATGTTCTTTTCTCTATGTTGTGTTTATGTGTTTGGCCTGGTATGGTTCTCAATCAGAGGCAGGTGTCGTTCGTTGTCTCCGATTGAGAATCATATTTAGGTAGCCTTTTCCCACCTGTGTTTTATGGGTGATTATTTTCTGTTTAGTGTTTTTCTTCACCTTACAGGACTGTTCGTTTTTTTTGTTTATTCACGTTGTTATTTTGTATTTCAGTGTTCCATTATTCAAATCATGAACACGTACCACGCTGCGCTTTGATCCACACCTTCCACCTACGAAAACCGTTACATGGAAAAAATCTGAATTGAGCTGCCTGTGTAAACACTTTGGATTTGAGGTCAAAGGTGAATATTTAGAATGGGCGAAGATCTTCGGGTCAAAAATGTTGCACAATAAAACTACGGAAGCAATCAACAGTGTGTAGATACATGTACCTATCTGTCCATCAACAGTTCACTCTACTCTGCATGTTACTGGATGTGCGTACACTACTTCAAACGAGAACATTTAGGACGGACCAAAAACATGTTGGTGGAGACACGCTATGTGTCCATGTGAACAGATTGAAAGATTATAATGAGTGGAAGTTTCAAGGTATAGAGCTAATTAGTAGTGAGTGGCATTGAAAACATAATTAAAAGGTTTTCAACAAGATGGTTCTTTATTTAAGATAAGAATTTAGCTCCGACTTGTGAACGCATACGTGTCTCATTTAAGCATCTAGACCAGTGGTCACCAACCGGTCGAGCGCGATCGACCTCCAAGCCATTCCTAGTCGCTCACCAAACATTTCTGTAAAAAAAAAACTACGATAAAGCCTTGCGTTTCTATTTTTTAACATTCGTTCTGAGCTGTTGGCGGTAGGTGCATTTGAATTAGTAGACCTTCAGCAGCCCGCAGATGAGCTTCCCTGAGACGATTTCTGTAGAAATTCTTCGGTTGTACAAACACACAATTTCATCAGATGTCCGAGTTGCTGGTCTCAGCCGAAGCCACAGGTGAAGAAGCCGGATGTGGAGTTCCTGGGCTGGCGTGGTTACACATGATCTGCGGTTGTGAGGCCAGCTGGACGTACTTCCAAATTCTCTAAAACGACGCCGGCTTATGGTAGAGAAATTAAAATTAAATTATCTGGCAACAGCTCTGGTGGACATTCCTGAAAATGCATGCTCCCTCAAAACATGAGACATCTATGGCAATGTGCTGTGTGACAAAACTGCACATTTTAGAGTGGACTTTTATTGTCCCCAACACAATGTGCAACTGTGTAATGATCATGCTGTTTAATCCGCTTCTTGATATGCACACCTGTCAGGTGGATGGATTGTCCTGGCAAAGGAGAAATGCTGACTAACAGGGATGTAAACAAATTTGTGCACAACATTTTAGCTCATGAAACATGGGACCAACACTTAAGATGTTATGTTTATAATTTTATTCATGATTACTTGCCACCCAGACAGATGGTTTTCTTAGTTATTTATTTATTTGATCTCTGTGTCCAAACTCTCTGTGATCCTTTGTCCCTGTTCAGGACCTCAGCCTCCCGAATCCTCTGCCAAGGGTAATAATTATTTGCCAGTCGGCCAACAAACCATATTCTCCTTCTGCAATTAGAACGTCACACCAACACACAAAACAGTCATTGGAAGCCAGACTGTTGGAAGCCAGGAGGAGAAGAGAAGGCTGGAGTGATCTATTGAGAAGTATTTTCTGTCAAATGTTGAGAAAGTAATGCATGCAAAGAAAAGCACTTCAGCAGAAAGTTAGTGTTTAGTAAGAATATTTATTTCAAAATCAGTAGTTTAATACAGAAATAGTCATCTATAATATGGATTACCAGACAATCAGAACTTCAGTCAGGCTTTCATCTGATTTACCACCGATTCCAAAAATACAATATATTTTTTCCCCCATAAATGAAGTTATGCAAAGAAAATATACACTAGAAAAGCAAATATTGTACACTGACACAAAATAGAGAACAAGTCAATATCTGAAGGCATCGCACAAATTCCAAGAAATCAGTGAACGTTTTTAAGGCAATTTTGTACAGTTATTTTCATAGATTTTCTTTTTCCAAAACACCCAATTATAACAAAAAGAACTGGTGCATCTCATGTAAAACTGTACATGCAAACATAGTGCACGTTATAAGTAGATATGATGAGCATACAATATATTATTTGTATATCTTTAGTAAACAAAGATCACGTGTGTCAACTCACATGGTCTGTTAAACTCTGGCGGCAAGTACACACACACACACACACACACACACACACACACACACACACACACACAGCAGATGGCAAGAGTTGTGGCACTAGCAAAGCAGTGAAAGAAAAGAATGATCCTTTCCATAGTAGTGTGAACTGAGAAAGCACTAAGAAATGACAATGTCAGTAGTCCACGATGGTGACCATGGTCTCAGCGGTATGTGTGTCTGTGTGTGAGCGGTGTGCGTGTGCCTGTGTATATGCACGCGCACACGTGTGTATCCACACTGTGTCAGTAGCCTGTGGGTGGTTAATGGGAGCCTATAACGATCTCTAGACTGTGACCCAAAGTCCTAATGATACCTCCTGCTCTGCTCTGCTACAAGCCCAGTGGGAGACTGCAGCACAGACTGAGACAAGCTGGGTTTCAAATAACACACTAGCTGTTCCCCACATAATGCATTTATTTTGACAAGAGCCACGTGGTGCACTATATGGATTTCACTAGGGTTTCATGTGATACACAGACTCAAGGCTAGGCTACAACTACAGATGCAGAGGGCCAATTATGGAAGGCTTTAAAATTTGTGAGAAAAACACGACAAAAGAAGACATTAGTGAAAGTCGTGAGAAAAGAAAAATGTAGTGTGTGTCTACTGTATGTATTTTTTAAAACAAGGCAGAGGTTTCTTATCAAATATATGTGTAAAATGTGTATATGTGTAAATGTGTATATGTGTAAAATGTATGGGTTAAAATGACAGACTGTCATGTTGAATATACCGAGTGAGGTTATTCTCTTTCTAGGCTAGCCAACATCTCTCTGTATAGGTTTGGCACTGTGTTGACTCAGGCATGTAGCACTAATGCCCGTACTCTTCTGACTACATCAGAGGGTTGACCTGTTTGTCTACTTCTGTCCAGGGTCGTTCCACCTCAAAACACACAAGAAAGAGGATATATATTGGCATTTTCACACATCGTGTTCAAATCAATTACGTTATCAAAGATGATTTGGATATGAAGCACGAAAATGCTAATATAGGTACTATTGACTTGCATTGGATTTGTGCGACAAATGCTAAAAAGTTAGAATTCAAAACAGTGGCCAGGTGAACAAAACCAAAGAATGGGATGCTGTCGTACTTTGTCCATAGACTGCCTACAGGGTACGGAAACCAATATGTAATTTTGTAATTTGGGTGAACTATTCCTTTAACATGGACATAGAATGATGAAGTGACATGGAACGACCCTCCAATGACATAACCCACTGGGCTGTATCCCCCTCTCTCACCCCTCTCTCATCCCTCTCTCCTCCTGCCATGCCAAATATTATTGGCTTGGAGTCGATCCTATTTAAGCATTGATACAGTCTATTGCACTCTGTGAGGCAGCGTCCACAGAGCTGCAGTGAGGCAGGAGGAGGAATTACACAGAGAGAGAAACAGAGGTGTTGCTATGTGGTTGAAGTGTGGCAAAGGGCATCGGTCTATCAGTAATGATATGGCAACAGACAGACAGGTAACAGACCGACAGCGGCACACCCATGAAAATGGCAACAAATGGCAACAACTGCGAAACACATAAATGTGGTGTTGCAATGTCTGTTAATTTGATAAGGAATATTGATTGCTATGCAACCAATCAAGTTATCAATTACACACCACCTCCATACACGCACTAGCTAATAGTTATATTATGATAATAATTATTAGTATTATTAATAATTAAAAGGCAGATGATATAAACTCTAAGCCCATTAAGACAGCAGATTGAAGAGGATACCCTGGCTGTAAGAAGTAAGAGAGGGTTGACTGTGTATAATGGTTATGGGCCAGGAGTTTTTCCTCTGTGAGGAAAAACTCCTGGCCCTCAGTGGGTATTTGTTAATTGGTATTATGGGATGAGATTTACAATATTTAGGAAGAACACATTGTCATGACAACCACCAGACACCATCATCTAGGGCCAACACATTCAGGGCTTAACATTATAACAATTAAATAATATTACATATTTATTGGCACAACTCAAAACAATAAAATTACCTTAACAAGGCAACTTAAAACAATATACTTAAGAATATCAGCTTCCAAGGCAAACAAGCGGTTAAGAGCATTGGGTCAGTAACCGAAAGGTCGCTGGTTCGAATCTCTGAGCCGACTCGGTGAAAAATCTGTCGACGTGCCCTTGAGCAAGGCACTTAACCCTAATTGCTCCTGTAAGTCGCTCTGGATAAGAGCGTCTGATAAATGACTCAAATGTAAATGTAATAATAACACAAAAGAACAAGAACCAAAGAGAAGGAAAGCATTTGTGTTACTGTTTTTGACCACTGGGCTTCTGCTGTTGTCTCAAACTGGATCTGAGAGCAGGTGTTGTTATTTAAATGGATTGGAAGGGAATATGCTGTTGGTTGAGTCACTGTTGTTCTCGACATAGTGAGAAAACCCGTGGGCACTCGCAGCGTGGCTGGCATGGGCACCCTACCGCCAAGGCAGTTTAAAAAGGAGCAGAATGCGCTTCAACAACAGAGTTAAAAGTTAAAAACATGGAACCCCAAAGCCTGAGAGCAGTGACAGGCAGGGAAGTGTAGGACCACAATGCATGCTCTGACGATACACTCATGCAAACGGACACATAGTATAGTACAGTACAATACAGTGGCTACTTGGACCTGCACTGTTGCAACCTCAACCTGACTCCCGTGGCAAAGACAACACGCTGCGAGATAGAGAGAATATCGATTGATATTCCAAAGTTTCATACTGAAAGAAGTACGAATATTATATAAAAGTGTCCAATGATAAAAAATCATTATCATTAACATGTACTGTAAACATTGAGTGAGAGTTGGAAGAATAGAGAGACAGAGTAGAGAGAGATAGAAAGATACCAGAGATAGAGGGAGAGAGATAGAAAGAGATCAGAGATAGAGGGAGAGAGATAGAAAGAGACCAGAGATAGAGGGAGAGAGATAGAAAGAGATCAGAGATAGAGGGAGAGAGATAGAAAGAGACCAGAGATAGAGGGAGAGAGATAGAAAGAGACCAGAGATAGTGGGAGAGAGAAGGAAATACATTTCCAGTACAACAGTCAAGTGATTCCACATCCAGAGACAATAGAACCTTTTCGCCACTCTGCTCCTGAAAAGGCCAGTCCCCAGGAAATTCCTTCCTATCCTCCTTTCATTCTTCCTTCCACCATTCATCCTTTCCTTAACTCTGCTATTCCATGCCAGGTGAGCTGGGAAGACCAGACTCTGTCTATCTGTGTCCCAGAGAGTGTCTCCATTTACCGATATACAGAAAGTCCAGACAGAGGAACGCTTGACAATGAAAGTAAACATGCCCTTATTGACTCCATCTGCCCGTTCCAAAGTAGAACCGCTAAGTAAAAACATTCTGCCAGTCAGTCAGTCTCCATTAGTGCAATGAGAGAGAGAGTGAGAAAGCCAAGAAGGCCTCTCCTATCACTGAGTGATGCAGAGAGGAGAGAGACAAAGAAATATTTGAAGAGGTGTTGTTTGAGACCATGGGGCATCTCCGCACCCTTCAGATCTGCGTCTGCAGGGGGTGTCCTGGGGGGGTATTTAATGGGTGTCCATTGGGGCTCTGGACAGGGTACCCTGGGGGTGTGTAGGGAGGGGGTGTGGGCAAGGGCTTGATGCCTCTGGTCCTCATGTAGGAGAGGAACTGGTCAGGGATCTCAGCCAGGACATCCTTGGCTAGACGGGCCATACTCAGGATGTGGTTCCCTGTCCGGTCAATGTAGTCTCTGAACGGGACAAACTGGACGACAAGAGAAAGACAAAGACAGGGCTGGAATTAGTGACAGTACAGTTAATATATAGGTTTGTTTAGCTACTAAATGCTGAATCCTAACTGGAAAACCGACAGAGAGAAGAAATGGAGCTGGAGAAATATACTCTAATATATACTAAAAATGTACAAAAATAAAAGTATCGGCAATATATAGTAGGTGTTAGGCCATTATGTGTGAATTCTGCAAAATACTTCCAAAGACCTTTGAAAAACCTATGTTGAGACTTTTTGGACCCACAGTACAAGTAAAACATTAATTTATTCATAACAGTTGGCAAATTCAGAGCGAGGTGAAAGAGGCCTAGCTAATCAGCTATCAAAAAAAGCCTTTAGTTTCCCTCGTCTCTTGTTGCTATGTACAGTGCATTGCTAGCGAACGCTCAGTCGCTTTCATATCTGAACTAATGAGGCTGGGGGCAGAGACAGTTTTATCACAGAAGTGTCTTTCATAGGGGTCCTGCCTGTCTGTGTGTAGAGGCAGCTAACTATCCAGACTGACAGATTGTGAGGGTGTGAGTGGGCTAGAAAGAGCAGAACGGACCTCTTTCTAGCCCACTCACACCCTGTGTGTGTGTGTGTGTGTGTGTGTGTGTGTGTGTGTGTGTGTGTGTGTGTAGACCTCCTAGCCAGGTCCACAGCAGAGCAGCCTTGATGTTCTCTCTGTGTTAACAAGGCTCACTAATGAGCAGGGGGAGCGTAATGATCTAGCCCTCTATCATATCATCCACACAGAGGGAGGGAGGTGAGGGAAGAGGGAAAGAGGAGGTTGAGAAGGAGGAGGAGGAAGAGGAGGAGGGAGGGAAGTAGAGAGGGAGGAAGAGAGGAGCCCCTTCTGTTGTCCAACAGAGCAGGGGAAGACCTGATAGGAAACGGTGCCTAATAGGCTATTATCATATAATGGTGGCTAACCATTTGGAATAGCATGGAGGCTAGCCATTTGGCACAATAGCATAGCATGGAGGCTAGCCACATCAGGGCTCATGTAGCATGGAGGCTAGCCATTTGGCACAATAGCATAGCATGGAGGCTAGCCACATCAGGGCTAATGTAGCCTGGAGGCTAGCCACATCAGGGCTAATGTAGAATGGAGGCAAGCCACATCAGGGCTAATGTAGAATGGAGGCAAGCCACATCAGGGCTGGGGTAATGTTCTGTGGGCAGATTCTGTGTGTAGACAGGACTGAATGGGATGCGTCACAGGTTATTTGGATGTATCAGGATTTGGGCGAAGGCTGTGCTTAAACTTCTTCGCCTCGAGTGCTTCGTGCATGTGCCCACACGGATAAGGAAGGGGGGGGGCTTTGGCTGAGAATTTCCTTTTGCGAGGGTGGAGACTTCGATTATGCCGAAACTCTCAATTTCTAACACGTATGATCACAGAAGTTAATCAAGCAGCTGACCAAATTATGCAACATTTGACCTCTTGGTTAACAGAGATTAGGAAAACCCTCTGCGGGGTTTCTGTCCATCTGGCCTGATGAAGGAGAGCAGAGCAGGTGGGAAGGATCTGAACTCAGACCAGATGTCTGTCTGTCTAACGACACAGATGTTAACTCTAATGTACAAGCACTACTATCTGTGTAAAGGTCTTTTTTTGTGCTTTTTATGTACGATTCTGTTGATTCCCCCGTTCGGATTTCCTTCCCAATTTGTTTTCTAGTACTTCTAGTTTCTAGATTCTACTACCATTGATCATCATTATGTGCATATAAACAGTATGTTGTAGCCTCTGTCCGTAGCCCTGACTGTTCTGTGCTAAGCTATGCAATCAAGTGTATTTTTATAAAGCCCTTTGTACAATAGCAGTTGTCACAAACTGGGGCCAGATGGATGCAGACAGTTTCTTTGTTTGTGAGGCGTATTCTAATGCTCCCAAAACCCTACCTATTTGACTCCATGCATCTGGCAGCCTAGCAGTGGAACAAACAGAAGGAACACGGTGTACCTGAACAATGTCCCTCTCCGCATATCTTCCTCTCGACGAGATCCTCACTTCATCCCCGTCCAACTCGATCATCGCTGAGGAGAAACATGATACTGTAGTCATCATCTGCTCAGTGGAGTGTGTGTGTGTGTGCGTGTGTGCGTGTGTGATGCGTGTGCGCATACGCAGGTACGTGCATTTGTGCATCTGTGTGTTTCTTACCATCAAATTCTGCTGGTCCCACCCCTACGATGATAATCGACATGGGAAGACACGATGCCTGGATAGGACACGAGGAAACAAAGTTGAGTCCCATATTCTCCCCATTATGTCTGTGACATAACGTTGAGTCTGTCACACAGTATAAATATTCATAGGATTCTGTCAGACAGTCTGAGAAATGAGTTTTATGACTGATGTTGACTGAGAACCTATACAGCCTACAGCCTATACAATAAAGTTGATTCACCCCAAGCTGTATCTGTGTGTGTAAATATTCATGGCGTGTGTCTGTGAGATGTAGCATCTTCCTGAGGGCTGCGTGGGACAGGAACACCTCTCGGAAGTTGGGGATGAGAAAATAAATAAATAAAAGTCCCTCAACTCACACTCCCCAACACTTGTGTGTGTGTGTATGTGTTTCTTTGTGTGTGTGTGTTTGTGCCATAACCCCGCCCCTGCTCTCTCCATCTTTATGAGTGATGAGTTAGTTTGACTGAGGTGTTACCCCAGGGCTGTAGAATGATGAGTTAGTTTGACTGAGGTGTTACCCCAGGGCTGTAGAATGATGAGTTAGTTTGACTGAGGTGTTACCCCAGGGCTGTAGAATGATGAGTTACTGATTTGAGGGCTGTAGAATGATGAGTTAGTTTGACTGAGGTGTTACCCCAGGGCTGTAGAATGATGAGTTAGTTTGACTGAGGTGTTACCCCAGGGCTGTAGAATGATGAGTTAATTTGACTGAGGTGTAACCCCAGGGCTGTAGAATGATGAGTTAGTTTGACTGAGGTGTTACCCCAGGGCTGTAGAATGATGAGTTAGTTTGACTGAGGTGTTTCCCCAGGGCTGTAGAATGATGAGCTAGTTTGACTGATGTGTTACCCCAGGGCTGTAGAATGATGAGTTTTTCAGAATGTCTTGTTTACTTGTTTATCTAGGAACTGATCCCAAGTAAGCCTTTACCTCTCCCTATATATATATATATCTAGTGACTAGGGCCGGGATTCAATCAGATCGTGGAAAATTCAGATCAGATTTGGAAAATTGTCCATTTAAAGGTCATTCCGATTCAGCCGACATATGCAGGGTTTATCGTGAATGTGGTCTTCGCCAAAGTGGGAACATTGCTTAGCAGTTGTTGTTGTTCTTACGTTGACGATGGACTCCTTGGTCTGGGCCATGTCTGAGATGACTCCATCTGTGATGATGAGAAGGACGAAGTACTGAGAGCCATCATTCACTGACGCAGCATACCTACAGACAGGAGAGATAAACACGGAGGACATAGGTGAGCCACACAAGTGTTTATATTATCCATAAAACCCTACACTATACAATTGTCTTTATTTCCTACAGATGTAACCTTTCAAACCCGGCATGAACTTGCTGGGTAGTGATATTATTTCCGGCACCTACTTTACACAACATGGGCCCTGGCCTCTGACTGCTTCCTGTGCTTCTCAAACACACGTAAGGTGTGAGGAGAGACAGAACATCAGATGCTTGCAGCGTCGGATACAGAGACGAAGACAGAGAAGTCAATTGAACAGTTATTAAACTGCGAGGAGCGTGAGGCAAGGCAGAGAAGGAACGGAGTGGTTATTATTAAAACGTGGGGGCGAGTGGCACACGGCGAAACGAGGAGATGAGACAGAGTAGATGAGAGGAAAGGAGGGAGGGGTAAGGTAGTGTTCTAGGATGGCACTAATGATTGTGGATTCTGAAAGCCACACACAAATTTTGCACTGGGTTGTCACCCCTCAACTCAATATTTCTACCTTGGCTTCCGAGCAACAACAAATAGGCACACACACACACACACACACACACACACACACACACACACACACACACACACACACACACACACACACACACACACACACACACACACACACACACACACACACACACACACACACACACACACACACACACACACACACACCACCTGTTAATCTCAAGTCTTGTGACAGCACCTTTACTTCATTAAGCAAAACTCATTAAGGCTTAAGGACTGTGTGTGTGTGTGTGTGTGTGTGCGCCCACACATGTATGTGTGTGGGAAGGACTGTGTAGTCATTGTTCACTGTTCACTCACACAAACAACATGTTTGCAGGTTAACTAAAGAACAGAACGTGACAAAAGTTTTTTTTTTTTTAAATACTGTTTTATGTAACAGCTCAGAAGCACCTTTTATGGGACTCAATTAACGTTGAAGTTCTACAGTGGAATGTTGTCACACTGATTATTTGTGAGATTATCTCTGTGAGCTGTGCTTGTGAGCTGAGTAGCATAGTCACACTTAAGAATTGTAGAATCTCGGTTAAGTGTCCGTTAGTCTGACCGTGTGGCCGAAACACTGTCACCAACTTATACTCAGCATAATACTCTGTGAGTTATGTACCGAAACATCTACTTGCACTTATAAAAGTTAATCCATCTCAGTTAACTCTCTGTTAGTCAGCAGACTTCCTCTGTCGTCCTTTCTGCTCCCAGGGAAACGACTCAATCGCAACACACAGCCCGCGTCGCGAATGGCTCATTGGAACGCAGAGGACAGTGAATCGATACACACGTTCAGGCCATCTTAGTTAGTATTGATCTACTCAGGCCTCAGGAATCATGACATATGGCTCTATACAGACATATGGCTCTCTCATGTCTGGGAGATTTAGGTGTGCATTGGTAGGAATGTGATCTGAAATGTAATGAAGGAAGACCTGGAGATTGTCGCCCTCTGTTTTTATCACCCTGCTATGTGTATCCAGTCAGTTCAGGCAGTGAATCTAAAGACTCCACAATAGAAAACCGCGGGTAATATCATTTTCAAATCACAAATTGAATTTCAATTTGGTTCACAGATTCACTGAAATGAATCGAAAACTGAAGTGACCTTAAAGCTGTTTCAAGTCCAGCTGTGTTCCTCATAGCCCCCTTACCTGGCCACATGGTTGATGACAGGAGAAAAGTTGGTTGGGCCGTAGAGGCAGACAGACTTCAGGCTCTGGTAATATGCCTCCATCACTCCATCTATACCTGCACAGTATGGGTTTTGGGGGTTGCCATTCTGGAAGACACAAAAAGAGAAGGAGGGTAGTTAAACATCTTTCATCAATCCCAGTCAAGCAGGAGAATAACATTTTTAAAAAAAGAGAAGAATCTAAAAAGAAAAATGTAAGATATTTCTAATTCAATTCTGAAGCAGGGGAATGAAGTAGGAGAACTAGGAAAGAAGAGACAGAGAGGAGGATAAATACACAGCTTTCATCAATACAACTTTAGGCCCAGTCAGAGATATGGAAAATCCCTGCTGAGCATGCTGGAGGCATGTTCCTGTCTGAGTGGTATCCTACTGTTTACAGTACTCTGTAGAGCTGAAGACGGAAAGAGAGAGAGGGGGAGGGAGGGCATGGGAGGGAGGGCTGTCTGTGATCAATGTTTTTCTTTACAGAGAGGACAGTTACTGTTCTCCTTGGCAGTCATAGAGCTCAGTGGTAGTATTTTTTTTTAGGACTTGGCATCCTAAGCCTCTACAATACAGCCACTAAGTAGACATTGAAACTTTGAGCCTGCCTGGAGTGCCAGATAGGTGGAGTTTGCTTAGGGTTTTGTCGCTCTTTCACTTGTCTAATTGCTTACATTTCGATTGGTGCATCTGCAGATTTTAACCAGGTATAAATAAAACAAGCCCGTAACCACGGCAAACACATTAAGTACATGTGCTCCATGCAGGGAGCAAACCCACAATTTAACCAACCGAGCCAGGACTGAACAACTCTGGTGTTGGGGTACCCGTCCAACCTCTCTGAAGCCAAGAGCAGGGATTATCTTATCAGGGTTTAGGGGGTTAGAGGTCAGGGGTTAGAGGTCACTCACCAGGGCGAACTCATGTGAGACCCGTCCGTCGGGAGGCAGCTTGGCTCCGAAGCCCAAAGCAGGGAACATCTTATCACTGTCGTAGTCCTGGATGATCTCCCCTACAGCCTTCAGGGCCATGGCGTAGGCATTCATCTGGTAGGGACTCATGTAGTGGAGGGAGGTGGGCTGGGCTGGGTTGCCTGGGAAACAGGTACAGTAATGGTAAATAATGGGACAGTAATAACAAGGTACAATAATGGAACAACAGAGCCAGATATAGAAAGGAACGGCTGTGTCTCAAATCTAACTCCATTCCCCATTTAGTGCACTGCTAGCCCATGCTGTTTATGGTAGAAAGTGGTGCATTATATGTGGAATACAGTGTTCTCTGAATTTTGCCCATACTTTTGCCCAGAAAAGTAGTTGAGTGTTCAACCAAAAGGCTGATATTTTTAGACAGCATAATACACCATTTCACCTTAGACCGTGTTAGATCTCTTTCCCTGCCTTTCCCTCTATATAAGACTCTGGGTAGTGGGTACACTATGAGTGACATGCATGACCAACATGAGCAGGAGAATCATTTCACTTTATAGCACACTGGCTGTAGTGGTTATGAGTATAGTGACATGAACTTTAGATCTTTTAACGGCCCTATTGGACACACATCCATAACATCAGCTCCAGCACATCATATATTGGACCTCGTCAAATAAAAACAAGGAAGCAATAACCCTACGCTCATGAGTTATCAGTGGGGTCTAAGTTTGAATTGAACCATCTGCTGTTATCTAAGAGATATGGTAGTCCCAGTCAACCTCACTATAACGTCTAAGAGACGGGTCATTTCCTTCCAGCCTTGCTATAACAGGTACACATTAAAATATACAAGAGAGGCACATTCATTCCTGTTATCACCACTAAGCTATCATCTCTTTTACAGCATTAGGTTTTAGCCTGCCCTGCAATAATGGAGTAGGGCTATTACAGATCACCCCATATGCATACATTTAAACAGCCCTGGTTGAGCATTACGAGAAGTGTTGAGTGTGTGTGTGTGTGTTGCTCACCGTTTGAAGCGGTGAAATCAATTGCCACTGTGAAATTAATCTGGGTCCTGGAAGGTAAAAGCAAGAGGAGAGTAATTATTAAATTTACCACACGCTAGCATACACACACACACACACACACACACACACACACACACACACACCATAAACCATTGGCTTAATGAACTTTAGTAAACACAATAATATTCTGGTTATCATAGCTCAAGCAAGCAGGCAAGTTGAAAGCACTCCTTGCCCTTGGTGCCTGAAGAAACAAAATCTAATTTAAATAGAGATAACTTTCTAATCCCAAGAAGTCAAGACAAAAAACAGGTTCAACAGATGAGCGCACACAGTGCTGATGTGTGCTGTGCGTGCCGTGCGCTGTAGCTCACACATCCTCTTGCCCTCTCCACCACCTCCTGTATTTGAATAGATCAGGTACTGTAAGGAACCATTGGACTTGTCACCCTGTGACGCAATGTGGAGTGCACTGCACAGCCCGCAGATACATGTTAGTGCAGCAGACCTGAAGAAGCTTGTTTACTCATTGTGAGGGAGGGGGAGAACCAGACCAGGGGTTCTGTGCTCTCCTCTCCCCAGCTCTGAGCCACTCTGCCTGCGTTGGCTGTGGTTTAGGTCAGGCTAGGAGCCATGAGGCGGGTATGGATGGATAGGGCCCTGGTCGGGCTTTGCGCTACTCTCTAGTACACACAGACACACACAGCCTGGGTCTACTGCTGGGAGAGGAAGGGGTGGGTGGGGAGTGATGCCTGAAGTACGGCACTGTCGCCTCATGTTAGGGCAGATAGAGTCTGGGAGGGGAGGAGGGGAGAGGGAGGATGAGAGGAGGGAGGAATAAGGAAGGAGCAGAGGGATGCTTGCATCATTCCCCCCGAGTTAAATCACAAATGTAGTGTTAAATCACTCATTTACGCTTCATTTTGCATGCATGCTAAGAATGTGTTTGAGCCCATTTCTTATTATATATATTTTTTTCAACCCAATTTCTTGATATCCAATTGGTAGTTACAGTCTTGTCCCATCGTTGCAACTCTTGTACGGACTCGGGAGAGGCGAATGTTGAGAGCCATGCGTCCTCTGAAACACGACCCCCACCATGCCGCACTGCTTCTCGACACATTGCTCGCTTAACCCGGAAGCCATTAATCGCATTTCTTAAAGAATATTTGTGTAGGGGTAAAAAGTTACATCTGCTAGTGTATGTCAATGTGCACATTATACTGGGCTATCCTGCATCAAACATATCATGTTTTAACTTCACTGAATTGTAACGTAACTCATGTTACATTAATTCAACAATTTTTTCCCTCAGCATAATTCAGTGCCAAGATGTACCACTCAATATTTAAGAGCATTGGTACGCTGCAGAAGTCAGTGGAGAGGAGACAGTTTAATATTCAGAGAAAGGAACAGGGAGTCAAGTATTCAAGGAGAAGAGGAGGTGAGACAGTGGTGTATTGAAGTCATATCTGGTCCAGCTCTCTGTGCCAAGAGGGAGACAGACAGACTGGCCCACCAGCCTGAATTATGGATCTCTCCTCAAACACACACACACACCCACACACTGAGAGTTTCCACCTCGCTCAGAGTGTGAGGACAGCCAGAAACAGGGGAAGGAGATGGATAAAGAGAGAGAGAAAAAAAAGAGGAGTAGAGAAATGTATCCTAGTCTGAAATGAAATATTACTCAGTCATTTCCATATAACTCAGAGACTGTACATCAGTGGAGATACAATCTAATTATTCCCATTACAATGCAGAGGACTCTCGCTAAAGGTCAGCTGAAGCTTCTGCACCAATCACCGATAAGTGTGCACAGTGAGGTAAGAGTGAAACATCACCCCATTGGCTCCAGGTGTTGCCCCTGGCGATGCATGTTCCAGGAAAACTAGCCAGCCCGTTCTGACCTTAAAGGGGCAATCAGCAGTTGCGACATCACTTTTTTTCACTAATAAATTAATGATATGTACCCATTTGTTCTTAAAGAATATCACTTATAAATAACTCATGAGCTTAGTTCAACTGTTGTACCCTCATCAGTACCCAAAATATAAGCTTGTTTGTAAACCAATGTTGGTAAACAAAGTAAATGCAAACAAACACTGTATAGCCTCAAAACATAGTTAAAACAATAAAGCTGATATCATGGATGGTCAGACCTTGCATCCATATATATGTCTATGAATTTGAGACAGTTAACATTTCTCCAGCCCCATCCCTCAGCTTTTTACCGAAATAGGGCTTTGTTATTGCTTCTACTGCTTATCGCCGCTTTAACCCAGCTCAAACAGCTCAAACAGATAAGGAGAGAGAGAGAGAGAATTTGACTTTTAATATGGTCAATTTTTTAGCTAAGCTTGCCTTGAAACGTTATCTAAAAGCAACATTAAAGTAACGGATAGAAATTCAGCTCTTCTCAAGTGACGGTAAAGCAGGAAATCCCTAAGGAAGTGACTATGAGGACTTCATAGCAAACCATTTCATGTCTGCCTGTGTTATTAGCTGGATCATTATCAGAGAGAGGAGAGGAGAAGCAGAGAGAGGAGAGGAGAGTGGAAGAGAGGAGATGGGGAGTGGGAGGAGGTAGGGGGCGGAAAGGGGAAGAGAGGGGGGGGAGATTTTCTCATGCTAAACAAACATCTAACATACTATGACTAACATACTGTCCCTTCCAGCCTTGTCTATGAGTAGTGATTCATAATAAGTAAATAGCACTACTGTAGGAGTGTTATTGTATTAGTGGCATCCATCTGCCCCTGCCAGCGGACATGGGAAACCCTGTAGGAGTAATTCGTACTGGTCCTGTGGCTAATTAAAATCCTCATCTGACCCCACTTGATTGTTTCATGCATAAATTAGGACTCCATCTCCCCAAGCGTAAGTGACGAGGCAGTCTATAGAGAGACTACATGAAAAAAACATGTCAATCCCAATGTCTTCCCTGGTTAAATAAAGGTAAAAAAATAGAAAGAGTGGAGGAATGTGAGCCATATTGAAGCTATCAGAGTGCAGGGGGATGAGGTGCGCACACACCCCGACTCATGCTTATGTCTCCTATATGATAGTATCACCCAGGGGCGATCAGTGCAGCACCTTTCTCTACAGCGCTCCTTTTATTTGCCTCCGTGCAGGAAGAACCCCCCCCGTCTGTCACAAAGCCAGCTGATGACCAATTCACAGAAAAATAAAAACATCTGGGAAAGAAAGAAACTTGTCTGGAGAGATGAGGAAAGATGAGCTAATGAAAACAATGGCAGTGTAAGTAGAGAAGATTAGGGTGAGCAGAGACGCATCCTCCTTTTGTTCCTGGAGTGGAGAGATGGAGAGAGAGAGAGAGAAAGAGAGAGAGAGGTGGGCTGGGTTAATGAGAAAGGAGGGGAGATATATGATGGGAAATGCCTATTGAACAGCTGGGACTCGGAGAGTGATCCATTCCTAGTGTTATTGTTAAAGCCCTGGGTGCTTCAACTGGACAAGGCTCTGACAATGTATGACAAACCATGGTACTGTGCAGTGGTGAGGACACTGTGAAAGTTTAGAGAAGAAGGAAAGGAGGATAGAAGGAGGAGAAGAAGAAGACTGATTGTTTACATGCTGCCCACATAAGGTAACACCAGCAACCACTAAGGGTACATTGATGCGCGCATAATACAACTTGAAAGCCGCACAAGCAGAACAGAAGGTTGGATTAATTCTGTTTCAAATGGACCGTGTTCATCCCTTTGAATACGATAACTGGTGTTGATACATTAACACTGAATGAGGGTCCCAATCCAACGCACACATGCACACACATAACAGCTGTGTGCTGCCAGATAAGAGATAGGGGATTTACAACACACTACCCATCCATTCTCTATGCTAATTCCAATGCTAATAGTTGTGGTGCTTTCCCATTCACTTCTGAGCTAATGAAAATTAGCAGATTGGAGTGAGTCACTAACAATGGCTGCTCTCACTCAGAACCTGTCAGGATGAGGGCTTCAATACGCTCTTGGCTAATGAAGTGAATCTCCATACAGGTGTCAATCAAAATCTAAATGCTGTGGAGAGGAGAGACAACAAAGAATAGAAGAGAAGAAAATAAAAAGGGATTATATACTGAAAAAATACATAAATGCTACAATTTCAAAGATTTTACTTAGTTACAGTTCATATAAGGAAATCAGTCAATTGAAATAAATTCATTAACAACCTAATCTATAGATTTCACATGACTGGGAATCCAGATATGCATCTGTTGGTGGCAAATGCCTTAAAAAAAGGTGAGGGCATCGGTCAGAAAACCAGTCAGTATCTGGTGTGACCACCATTTGCCTAATGCAGCACGACACATCTCCTTTGCATAGAGTTGAATGTTGTCCCACGCCTCTTCAATGGCTGTGCAAAGTTGCTGGATATTGGCGGGAACTGGAACACGCTGTCATTCACGGCGATCCAGAGCATCCCACACATGCTCAATGGGTGACATATCAGGCCATGGAAGAACTGGGACATTTTCAGCTTCCAGAAATGTGAATTGTACCCCCTTTTTTCAATCTTGTCTCATCACTGCAACTGACTAACAGGCTCGGGAGAGGCGAAGGTGGAATCAAACGTTCTCTGAAACATGACCCACCTAACCGCACTCCTTAATAACCCCCAACTTAACCCGGAAGCCAGCCGCACCAATGTGTCGGAGGAAACACCATTCAACTGTTCATTTCTGGGATCTTTATTTCAGCTCATGAAACATGGGACCAACACTTTACATGTTGCGTTTATATTTTTGTTCAGTGTAGATTATACCTATTAAAGTAACATGCTATTTCTTATCAAACAAGCCAAACAGATGAAGAGACACGAGGGGGTATGAGAAGGCTGTGTGAGAAGAGCTCAGCATGAAGCAGTTATTATGAAACATGAGCACTATAGTCCATTATCATCCATTTAGGCTTCAAACAGCAAAAACATCGCTTTCCACTTCATTTAGTCACACAAACGTCAGGGTACACCACTTACCCTCCTTGGCCCACTCTGTCAAAAACACATACAATGTTGGGAGTTAGGAAAGTGCTTTTTATTCTACAACATTCAGAAGGACCTAGTTTTGTGTATGCATTTTACATAAGCAGAGTAAAAAAGTAAACTCCTGTCTCCTACACACTTGTCTCCAGTTACACTGTTAACCTCCATCACACTCATACACATTAAACCACATCAATATACACAGAGTGTACAAACATTAACAACACCTTCTTAATATTGAGTTGCCCCCCTCCCCCATAGACTACAAGATGTCGGAAGCGTTCCACTGAACTTCCCACAGTTGTGTCAAGATGGCTGGATGTCCTTTGGGAGGTGGACCATTCTTGGTACACACGGGAAACCGTTGAGTGTGAAAACCCCAGCAGCGTTGCAGTTCTTGAAAAAAAATGGTGCGCCTGGCACCTACTACCATACCCAGTTGAAAGGCACTTCAATATTTTGTCTTGCCCATTCACCCTCTGAATGCCACACATACATAATCCATGTTTTAATTGTCTCAAGGTTTAAACATCATTCTTTAACCTATTTCCTCCCCTTCATCTACAGTACACTGACTGAAGTGGATATAACAAGTGACATCAATAGGGGATCACACCTGGATTCACCTGGTCAGTCTACATCTTGGAAAGAGCAGGTGTTCTTAACGTTTTGTACACTCAGTGTACAGCACATATTACATGCATCCACAGGATCAATTCAGAGATGGTCACACCTCCATATCACTGTGGACAACGGCCATCGTGTTACATACAGTTAGGTGCATAATTACTGGCACCCTTGATAAAGATGAGCAAAAAACACTGTATAAAATAAATTCTATGCAAAAAAAATTATAGGGTTATTATTTTATAGTAATACAATTGAGAATAGATTTCGTGATAGCACCAACGCCGTTTATCAAACTCCAGGAGGTGCTTTGCAGTGGCGTGTCCAGAACATATATTAGCATACGGCAGTAAATTCACTTGAAAGTGTCCTACAGAGTGCGAGTTATACTGTAACATTCGAGGAGTCACTTTTTTCTTTACGGGACCTCCTGTGTTTAAAAAAAATGGGTTTTATAGTAAAGACACGCACAGTTGAAGTCAGAAGTTTACATATACTTTAGCCAAATACAATTAAACTCAGTTTTTCACAATTCCTGACATTTAATCCATGTAAAAATACCCTATTTTAGGTCAGTTAGGATCACCATTTATTTTAAGAATGTGAAATGTCAGAATAATAGTAGAGAGAATGATTTATTTCATCACTTTCCCAGTGGGTTAGAAGTTTACATACACTCAATTAGTATTTGGTAGCATTGCCTTTAAATTGTTGAACAAGGGTGAAACGCTTTGGGTAGCCTTCCACGAGCTTCCCACAATAAGTTGGGTGAATTTTGGCCCATTCCTCATGACAGAGCTGGTGTAACAGTCAGGATTATAGTCCTTCTTGCTCACACATGCTTTTTCAGTTCTGCCCACAAATGTTTTTTTTCCAGTTCTGCCCACGGCTTTGTGATGGCCACACCAATACCTTGACTTTGTTGTCCTTAAGCCATTTTGCCACAACTTTGGAAGTATGCTTGGGGTCATTGTCCATTTGGAAGACACATTTGCGACCAAGCTTCAACTTCCTGACTGATGTTTTGAGATGTTGCTTCAATATATCCACACAATTTTCCATCCTCATGATGCTATCCATTTTGTGAAGTGCACCATTCCCTCCCGCAGCAAAGCACCCCCACAACATGATGCTGCCACCCCCATGCTTCACGGTTGGGATGGTGTTCTTCGGCTTGCAAGCCTCCCCTTTTTCCTCCAAACATAACGATGGTCATTATGGCCAAGCAGTTCTATATTCGTTTCATCAGACCAGAGGACATTTCTCCAAAAAGTACGATCTTTGTTGCCATGCGCAGTTACAAACCGTAGTCTGGCTTTTTTATGGCGGTTTTGGAGAAGTGGCTTCTTCCTTGCTGAGTGGCCCTTCAGGTTACGTCGATATAGGACTCGTTTTACTGGGGATATAGATACTTTTGTACGTGTTTCCTCCAGCATCTTCACAAGGTCCTTTGCTGTTGTTCTGGGATTGATTTGCACTTTTCCCACCAAGGTACGTTCATCTCTAGGAGACAGAACGCGCCTCCTTCCTGAGCGGTATGACGGCTGCATGGTCCCATGGTGTTTATACTTGCGTACTATTGTTTGTACAGATGAACGTGGTACCTTCATTCTTTGGAAATTGCTCCCAAGGATGAACCAGACTTGTGGAGGTCTACCCTTTTTCCCCCTGATTTTCCAATGATGTCAAGCAAAGAGGCACTGAGTTTGAAGGTAGGCCTTGAAATACATCCACAGGTACACCTCCAATTGACTCAAGTGATGTCAATTAGCCTATCAGAAGCTTCTAAAACCATGACATCATTTTCTGGAATTTTCCAAGCTGTTTAAAGGCACAGTCAACTTAGTATATGTAAACTTCTGAACCACTGGAATTGTGATACAGTGAATTATAAGTGAAATAATCTGTCTGTAAACAATTGTTGGAAAAATGACTTGTCATGCACTAAGTAGATGTCCTAACCAACATGCAAAAAGTACAGTTGGTCAAGAATACATTTGTGGAGTGGTTGAAAAACAAGTTAATGACTCCAACCTAAGTGTATGTAAACTTCTGACTTCAACTGTATTTTGTGTGGTAAGCTGTTAGTAGCCCATGTGCCTCATCCAAATAATTTGGTCTATTTTCACCTCTTAATTTCACCTACGTTACTGTTCTGACATGGTGGTGCATGTGTAGCCTATAACCTGTTTTTGAGAAACATCATATAATATTGTAAGAGGTTTCATTGTCTGCTTATATGCCCCTTTTATTTATCCTACGGTTCTGACTTGGTGTACAGGGAAAATACTGTAAGAGCAGCCCATGTTCTGCATTCTGTCGCTGTACATTTCAAAAGTGCTGAACACAGTAATATTGACTATGTCCGCCTTAGCTCACTCATTAATATCGAAATTACAGAATGGCTCTTATCCGCACATCATTCCCTTATGCCATAGTGTCTACATCTCAGTAGAAACCACATTTGTTTAAGCAAGTCAGCCATATCAGCTATGTTTTTAAAAAAGCAGTAAACGAGGCAGAAAGAACTGCCAGACAAGGCTCCGCTGATAGCGAGGTGTAGTGGTGGTAAGGATTCACCCCATTGTGCTGAAAAGAAAGCTCTGCTGTTGGGACAGCTTTATGTAGGCCCTAACAGTTTGTGGGCACCGCGTGTCATCATTAAAGTGCAAGTAATGTATTGTTTAGTGTTGTGTAGTGGCTTTGCTGGCATGCATCTAAAAATAAATTGGGGAGTTTGTCCCACCAAGATTTACATGCTAAAATCGCCACTGAACCTGACAGCGCTTGAGAGGATCTGCAAAGAAAATGGGCGAAACTCCCCAAATACAGGTGTGCCAAGCTTGTAGCATCATACCCAGGAAGACTCAAGGCTGTAATCGCTGCCAAAGGTGCTTCAACAAAGTACTGAGTAAAGGGTCTGAATACTTATGTAAATGTGATTAAAAAATATATTTTTTTATACATTTGCAAACATTTCTAATAATGCATTTTTGCTTTGTCATTATGGGGTATTGCATGTAGATTGATGAGGGAAATAGTAAAAAATATATATATTTTAGAATAAGGCTGTAAAGTAACGAAATGTGGAAAAGGTCAAGGGGTCTGAATACTTTCCAAATGCAGTGTAGATGTACCGTTTACACCTTCTGTATCATGTGCATGTGACAAACTTATTTTATATAGTGTGTGTTTACCACAGATGGTAATGTGAAGAACAACACGACCTGTACCAAAGTCAGATAAGGATAAAGGCCAAGGACTAGATAAAGTGTATTTTTACCTGGAGTTTTTCCTTATTGCAGGCTACTACTTTCACCACTTTGGTTGTTTACTACACTAACTTACCATCTCTGTTTAGCACATGGTCTCACATGTGAATCCTTAAAGAGATGGGTGGGGCTAAGGCTTAAGAAGATGTGAATTATGCTAAATGGGTGTAGACAAAGGGTAATTTCCTCAAAATTGGCGTTTATCAACTTTCAAATCACTCCATTGTAGTGCATGGTATATCATTTTCTAGCTCTGAGTCTCTACTTTTATTGAATGTAAAAAACACAATTCAAAATTTTGCTACATAAGACCAAATCAGTCACTTACACTGAACAAAAATATAAACACAACATGTAAAGTGCTCATGTTTCATGAGCTGAAATCTCTACCATAAGCCACCTCCAACGTTGTTTTAGAGAATTTGGCAGTACGTCCAACCGGCTTCACACCCCAGTGGGTGTGTGTGTGTGTGTGTGTGTGTGTGGGCCTGGCTGTCAAGTGGGTGGATCTATACCCTCCCAGGCGCAGTCATGTGAAATCCATAGATTAGGGCTTAATGAATTTACTTCAATTGGTTGGTTTCCTTATATGAACTGTAACTCAGAAAAATCTTTGAAATTGTTTCATGTTGCATTTATATTTTTGTTCAGTATATCCATCTATTATCCACATATTCTTTGGTATACTGCCAATACCTTATTGATTGGTAGAGGAAGTAAATGTAAATCTCACATGGAACGGTCAGTGACCTCAGCCTCTGGCTTGTCCTGTATTACCCATATATGATGGGAGGAGAGACATCCACCTCTATAAACATGTAGATACATCAGCTGTCTCATTGACTGGGGCTGTGAAGACGTTCACTGTTATTTATAGGCCCGGGACAATTTACCAGTATTGCAAAACTTTTTCCATGGCAACATTTTTTTACACGAAGCAGACCAAACTCTTTGGTCCTTTAAAAACCTCACGAGGTGCCAAATATTGTGTGCTATAGGTTGGAAAATAAATAAATGTGACTCGGGATGACAACATAATGATGTTTGTTTCCAACATTAGGGCCGTTTTTCCTAAAGAAGTCAAATTTGCTTCATATTTTGCTTCCTTGCCACCACACTAACAAGTATCGCGACACTGGTATTGTCCCGGCCCTAGTTATTTATATATTCATTAACATGTATTTTAAAATTGATGTTGACTGAGAACACATTCACAACAGTAACCTGAGGGTAGATTCACATAAAGCACATGACTACACTTCCTGAACTACACAGGAGGGTCAGTGTCAGTGATGATTACCCCTCAGCTCACCCTCAGGCGACAGCTCAAAACAGGACCAACTTCCTACATGTCAGACTGTATAGGACTGACTACATGCCGAGAGGAAAAGGCTCCATATCAATGAGATGTTGTGCTTGATTGAAAAAAGCTCCCCGCTCCTCCTCTGACTGCCATTGACAATGTAAATGCTCATCGAAATACTGAGAGAGCTCTGACAGTATAAGGGTCAATGCACCACATGTTAGTCTGCTACCCTACCTATCCTTGTGGTACAATACTACACATGATCCATGACCTTTAGATGAGAAGTGTTGTCAAGAACAGGCCATAAGAGGACTGGAGTGCTGCTTTCAAAATGGCTATTCTGTGTCTCTCATTTCGTCACAGACCTCGCTCACGTTCTCTCCCTCTCTTTCTGTCTCTCTGATTTTCTGACTCTCTCCATCTCGGTCTCTCTAACCCTTTCCCTCTCTTCCTTGTTTAACCGTTCGCTCCATGCTCTGGAGTGCAAGCCTGACTAGCCTTCCCTGCGAGTCTTATGAAAGTCAGAAAGTGTGTGTGGGCGAGCGTTCTGCTACGCACCACTGCACACACTCAGCCACCATCACCCATTCAGCCATGGACTAGAGGGCCGGAATGAACACACATACAGTTCACTCTCCTCACGTCCCCCTCCACCGGACTTCACATCTGCATACCTGTCAATCTCTCCCTTTTCTCTCGACTTCTCTGTCTTTCTTTTTCTTTTCTATATGAATAAACGAGGGAATGCAGGAGTGAGAGGTTCTTTCACTCCGTCTCTGCATTCACACTGTAGAGAGAGAATGCAGTGTCACTCACCCTCCCTTGATGTAGTCGAGGAAGGTGACTTCTATATCCACCAGGAATGAGAGCAGAGTTACCTGGAGACAATATGGATACAAGGATGGCAGGATGGAACAGGCTTTACAATAAAGACAATGACTAAACCAAGCTCAAATCAACATAAACAAGATAAAAAAGAACGGATGGACAGTGGCCGTTGTGGCTTACCGTTCCAGAGTTGAGGTATTTTTTCTTTTTTCCTTTCTTCTTCTGATTTATAACCTGTGGAGAGAACAGCAGCCTCATTCAAACATGGAGTCTGATTCTCTCTCTCTCTCACAGTATTTTAATCTGAGCTTTAAGGTGTTCAATTAAACCGTGGCCTAAGTAGCACACTACTTTTGACCTGGGCCCATAGTGTGCACTATAAGGGAAGAGGGTGTTATTTGGGAAGCAGCCCAATTTACACTGGATTTCTAACCCTCTGCATCCTTGGTGGAGATTGGAGCTAATCAGTAAGGAAGGGCACATTTGCCTTTGAAGGTGAGGCTAGCTGTTTTATTGCATCTGGCTTGTAAAATAAAATGTGTATATATATATATATATATATACATACACACATTTATTTTTAAATAAAAAATACATTCACACACTAGCACGCACGCACACATAACACAGACACAGTAACAGTTGGTTTCCCTTGTGTTGTGTTCAGTAACTGCTCTGGCAAGAGTAGATGTCACATCATGTCAACAGATAGACAGAGAAGACCAGGGAGACGGGAGCTGCTCACAAGCGGCGTATTTCACAAGTAAAGGAGAAGATGGTGATCATCGGGCACGGTGGACAACCATAAGCAGTGTTTGTGTTTGTTTGTGTGAAGGGGCAATGTGTACAACAGAGATCGGGCCCCATGCAAGGGTAGCATTCCAGAGAGACATCAGAGACTGTAACGTTCTTTGTTTCACGGAAACATGGCTCACTCGAGACACGCTATCGGAGTCGGTACAGCCACCTGTTTTCTTCACGGATCGCCCAGACAGAAACAAGCATCTCTCTGGCAAGAAAAAGGGCGGGGGTGTATGCCTTATGATTAACGAGACGTGGTGTGATCATAACAACATACAGGAACTCGAGTCCTTTTGTTCACCTGACTTAGAATACCTCACAATCAAATGCCGACCGCATTATCTACCAAGAGAATTCTCTTCGATCATAATCACAGTCGTCTATATTCGCCCCCAAGCAGACACATCGACGGCCCTGAAAGAACTTCATTTGACTATGTAAACTGGAAACCACATATCCTGAGGCTGCATTTATTGTAGCTGGGGATTTTAAACAGGCTAATCTGAAAACAAGGCACCCCAAATTCTATCAGCATATCGATTGTGCTACCAGGCCTGGCAAAACCCTAGACCATTGTTATTCTAACTTCCGCGACGCATTTAAGGCCCTCCCCCCCACTCCCTTTGGAAAAGCTGACCACGACTCCATTTTGTTGCTCCCAGCCTATAGACAGAAACTAAAAGAATGAAGCTCCCGCGCTCAGGTCTGTTCAACGCTGGTCCGACCAATCGGATTCCATGCTCCAAGATTGCTTTGATCACGTGGACGGGGATATGTTCCGCATTGCGGCGAACAACATTGACGAATACGCTGATTCGGTAAGTGAGTTTATTAGCAAGTGCATCGGTGATGTTGTACACACAGCGTCTATTAAAACATTCCCCAACCAGAAACCGTGGATTGACGGCAGTATTCACGCAAAACTGAAAGCGCGAACCACTGCTTTTAATCAGGGCAAGGTGACCGGAAACATGACCGAATACAAACAGTGTAGCTATTCAATCAAACAAGCTAGGCGTCAGTATAGAGACAAAGTGGAGTCGCAATTCAACGGCTCAGACACAAGAGGTATGTGGCAGGGTCTACAGTCAATCACGGACTACAAAAGAAAAACCAGCCCCGTCGTGGACCACGATGTCTTGCTCCCAGACAGACTAAACAACCTTTTTTCTCGCTTTGAGGACAATACAGTGTCACTGACACGGCCGATACCAAAACCTGCAGGCTCTCCTTCACTGTAGCCAACATAAGTAAAACATTTAACAGTCTGATGGCCTTGAGATAGAAGCTGTTTTTCAGTCTCTCGGTCCCAGCTTTGATGCACCTGTACTGACCTCGTCTTCTGGATGATAGCGGGGTGAACAGGTAGTGGCTTGGGTAGTTGTTGTCCTTGATGATCTTTATGGCCTTCCTGTGACATCGGGTGGTGTAGGTGTCCTGAAGGGCAGGTAGTTTGCCCCCGGTGATGCGTTGTGCAGACCTCACTACCCTCTCCAGAGGCCTTACGGTTGAGGGCGGAGCAGTTGCCGTACCAGGCGGTGATACAGCCCGACAGGATGCTCTCGATTGTGCATCTGTAAAAGTTTGTGTGTGCTTTTGGTGACAAGCCGAATTTCTTCAGCCTCCTGAGGTTGAAGAGGCGCTGCTGCGCCTTCTTCACCACGCTGTCTGTGTGGGTGGACCAATTCAGTTTGTCCGTGATGTGTACGCCGAGGAACTTAAAACATACTACCTTCTCCACTACTGTCCCATCGATGTGGATAGGGGGGGTGCTCCCTCTGCTGTTTCCTGAAGTCCACAATCATCTCCTTTGTTTTGTTGACGTTGAGTGTGAGGTTATTTTCCTGACACCACACTCCGAGGGCCCTCACCTCCTCCCTGTAGGCCGTCTCTTCGTTGTTGGTAATCAAGCCTACCACTGTAGTCTCGTCCGCAAACTTGATGATTGAGTTGGAGGCGTGCATGGCCACGGAGTCGTGGGTTAACAGGGAGTACAGGAGAGGGCTCAGAACGCACCCTTGTGGGGCCCCAGTGATCAGCGGGGTGGAGATGTTACCTACCCTCACCACCTGGGGGCGGCCCGTCGGGAAGTCGAGTACCCAGTTGCACAGGGCGGGGACTCAACTCTAGCCACTTTAATAATGGAAAAATTGATGTAATCAATTTATCACTAGCCACTTTATATAATGATTACATACCCGACATTACTCATCTCATATGTACAGTGCCTTGCGAAAGTATTCGGCCCCCTTTAACTTTGCGACCTTTTGCCACATTTCAGGCTTCAAACATAAAGATATAAAACTGTATTTTATTGTGAAGAATCAACAACAAGTGGGACACAATCATGAAGTGGAACGACATTTATTGGATATTTCAAACTTTTTTAACAAATCAAAAACTGAAAAATTGGGCGTGCAAAATTATTCAGCCCCTTTACTTTCAGTGCAGCAAACTCTCTCCAGAAGTTCAGTGAGGATCTCTGAATGATCCAATGTTGACCTAAATGACTAATGATGATAAATACAATCCACCTGTGTGTAATCAAGTCTCCGTATAAATGGACCTGCACTGTGATAGTCTCAGAGGTCCGTTAAAAGCTGTAACGGTTTTGACTTGAGGTTATTATTTATAGGGGTGCCAGGTAGGTTGTGCCTACCAGAGAAAACATTGGTTTCTCCTTTTAGTTTGGGTGGGAATGAGTCCCATCTGGTCTGTCAAGTCTACACCAATACAAAGGACTTGTGTAAAAGTCAGGATGGAAATAAACTTTTCATAAACCCTTAAAACATTGGAAAGAACTTCAAAAACAACTATATTATTTTGCGTGGGTTGTATTAGCAACAACAATGATTACACACACACACACACACACACACACACACACACACACACACACACACATATATATAATAATATCACAATGAGTTCTGGTTCCTCCAGAAATGTCCTGTACCTCGGGCCTAAAAAGAGTCCAGCCCGGTAAAGGAGTTCAGTGAACTCAAGTGACTTTTGTCACGCAATGTTTGTCCGTTCATTCCGTGTAGCGTAAACCCAGTATTAAACATACAATCAATATAACAATTATTTTACCACAGAACTTTAAAGCGTATCAACTCTTACTAAGTCCTCAACTACAACTAACTACATAAATCACAGTATACATCACATCAAAACAAATGAAATACCGTATACAAAAAGGTGGTAGTCAGTCGGTCAGTCAGACAATCCAATCCGCCAATAGATCTCCAGCGGAGAAAGGCCACGAAGAACGGAGAGGTGTAGTCCACGGACGCAAAGAGTGGATCCGATCCTGGGTAAACTCTCTTAGGCTACAAAACACACGTTTAACGGCAACAAAACAAACGGAATAGAGAAGCTACGGAACTGAGGGTTGAACACGTCCTCATTCACGTCTCCATCACAACCCCACTTTTGCGCAGCTGATGCTGGCTATTTAATTGGGAATTAAAGGGAAAGCGCCCTATTGGAAGGAGCTGCACTGAGACGGTTCAGAATAATTCAGGGCCGTCACACACCCCCTCCCCTGGAAAAAGCCGACCATTGCCCTGGAAGGCACATCTTGGTCGGGGAAACCGAGAAAGGTCTCCTCATCGCTTTCCTCTACAAAAATATTCATGACTTTTTGGAGCTCACGCTCCTCAGCTGAGGGGTCACAGGCCTTAAGGTGTGAGACTTCTGGGTCTGGGAATCCAAGAAAAGTCTCCTCACTTTCCTCTTCAAAGATATCCAGGACCTTGCGGCGCTCAATCGCCTCCAATTCCTCAGCCGAGGGGTAACAGGCCTTAAGGCGTGAGACATGGACAACGCGCATATCTTCACCTGTGTCCTCTTTCACCACTCGGTAGTTCAAAGGGCCCATCTGCTCCACAATCCTATATGGTCCTTGCCATTTAGGAGCGAGCTTGGCAGAGAAGAATTGTTCAGCTTTCGAGTAAGGATGAGAGCGAAGCCACACCTGATCACGAAGCTGGAACTGCATGTCTCGTCTGTTCTTATCATAATTTCTCTTCTGCTTGAGTCGAGCCTGGATCGTGTTCTTTGAGACAAGAGCTCTCAAGTCGTGGAGATGGACTACCTGGTCATAGCAAGCAGCGTCTGGAGTAAGCTGCTGGGGCTGTAGCACCATATCCAAGGGTCCTCGGAGAGGACGACTTAGGTTCAGCTTTGCAGGTGTGACTCCAGTGGACTCTTGCACAGCAGAATTCAGGGCAAATCGAAACTCGTGAAGGTGCTTGTCCCAGTGTTTGTGCTGGGTCCCTACATAGGAAGCAATCATCGTCTTCAAGGTTCGATTTACTCTCTCAGTGAGATTGGTCTGTGGGTGATAGGCCGTGGTCAACTTCTGTCTCAGGTTCCATCTTTGGCAGGTCTCCTCAAAGAGATCAGAGACAAATTGGGAACCTCGATCAGACAGGATGTAATCAGGCACTCCCCAGCGAGTCAGGATCTCTTTCGTAAGGATGTTAGAGACGGTCCTTGCTGTGGCCTGACGCAGGGAAAATAGCTCCACCCACTTTGAATAATAATCAACAAAAACAAGCATGTACACATTCTGATTGGAGCTTCTAGGAAATGGACCCATCAAATCCACTCCTAACATTTCCCAAGGTCGGGTAACCACCGTTTGCTGCAACTTGCCAGCAGGCTTTCTACCTTCTGGTTTGTACATTTGACAAACCTGACAATTTCGGATGTGTGACTTCACATCCATGCTCAGATGTGGCCAGTACAGTAACGCTTGCAACCGCTTGTAGGTTTTGAACCTGCCCAAATGACCAGCTAATGGGTCTTCATGGAAATGTTGAAGCAGTTGAAGGCGTAGAGTTTCAGGTATGTACATTTGGTAGAGTGTTCTGTGAGGTAGTTGTACAACTCGGTAGACTTTGTCTTCCATGATGGTCAGCTTTGTGGTAGGATTGACCATCTTTTCTCCATCTTCCAGAGAGCATCATGAAGAACAAGGAACACACCAGGCAGGTCCGAGATACTGTTGTGAAGAAGTTTAAAGCCGGATTTGGATACAAAAAGATTTCCCAAGCTTTAAACATCCCAAGGAGCACTGTGCAAGTGATACTATTGAAATGGAAGGAGTATCAGACCACTGCAAATCTACCAAGACCTGGCCGTCCCTCTAAACTTTCAGCTCATACAAGGAGAAGACTGATCAGAGATGCAGCCAAGAGGCCCATGATCACTCTGGATGAACTGCAGAGATCTACAGCTGAGGTGGGAGACTCTGTCCATAGGACAACAATCAGTCGTATATTGCACAAATCTGGCCTTTATGGAAGAGTGGCAAGAAGAAAGCCATTTCTTAAAGATATCCATAAAAAGTGTTGTTTAACGTTTGCCACAAGACACCTGGGAGACACACCAAACATGTGGAAGAAGGTACTCTGGTCAGATGAAACCAAAATTGAACTTTTTGGCAACAATGCAACACGTTATGTTTGGCGTAAAAGCAACACAGCTCATCACCCTGAATACACCATCCCCACTGTCAAACATGGTGGTGGCAGCATCATGGTTTGGGCCTGCTTTTCTTCAGCAGGGACAGGGAAGATGGTTAAAATTGATGGGAAGATGGATGGAGCCAAATACAGGACCATTCTGGAAGAAAACCTGATGGAGTCTGCAAAAGACCTGAGACTGGGACGGAGATTTGTCTTCCAACAAGACAATGATCCAAAACATAAAGCAAAATCTACAATGGAATGGTTCAAAAATAAACATATCCAGGTGTTAGAATGGCCAAGTCAAAGTCCAGACCTGAATCCAATCGAGAATCTGTGGAAAGAACTGAAAACTGCTGTTCACAAATGCTCTCCATCCAACCTCACTGAGCTCGAGCTGTTTTGCAAGGAGGAATGGGAAATAATGTCAGTCTCTCGATGTGCAAAACTGATAGAGACATACCCCAAGCGACTTACAGCTGTAATCGCAGCAAAAGGTGGCGCTACAAAGTATTAACTTAAATTTTGCACGCCCAATTTTTCAGTTTTTGATTTGTTAAAAACGTTTGAAATATCCAATAAATGTCGTTCCACTTCATGATTGTGTCCCACTTGTTGTTGATTCTTCACAAAAAAAAACAGTTTTATATCTTTATGTTTGAAGCCTGAAATGTGGCAAAAGGTCGCAAAGTTCAAAGGGGGCCGAATACTTTCGCAAGGCACTGTATATACTGTACACTATACCATCTACTGCATCTTGCCATCTTGATGTAATTAAACGTATCACTAGCCACTTTTAACAATGCCACTTTATATAATGTTTTCATACCCTACATTACTCATCTCATATCTATATACTGTACTCTATACCGCCAATGCCATTCGGGTATCACTCATTCATATATTTTTATGTACATATTCGTACACTTGTGTTTATAAGGTAGTTGTTGTGAAATTGTTCGGTTAGATTACTTGTTAGATATTACTGCATGGTCGGAACTAGAAGCACAAGCATTTCGCTACACTCGCATTAACATCTGCTAATAATTTGTATGTGACAAATACATTTCATTTGATGCTGGGCATTGGGTGCTTACTGTTAACAAATGAACGGATGGTTAAGGGAAGGCACACACACACACACACACACACACACACACACACACACACACACACACACACACACACACACACACACACACACACACACACACACACACACACACACACACACACACACACACACACACACACACACACACACAGTAGTGATGTAGAACCTCCTCTCCTAAATAGTACAATTTACTGTGAGGAAAAAAACGAACCAGAGAATATGGGTGGAAGCCAAGAGCTGTGACTTGGGAAATGATGATAGATTGTCATGTCCCAGTGCCAGAATCTTGGATGACAGCACACAATCACGGTGTGGCTGTGTGTCTTCTTTCTCTCACTAGACAAACACCAGCTGCTTAAAATAAGGGTCCCCCTGTGTGCTTCCCACTCAGAATATTGTTTTTAATGAACAACTGTTCAGTTCTATCTTAAGAGACGGAGTGTGGAGGCTGGCCATCCATCAAAACTCCCTCACTTTACGTCAAACTCCGTGAACGAAAATTCAGGAGAAATGCCATGAAGAATCGCTCCAGAGGAGATTTACTAAATGTGCTTCTGTGTGGGTGAGTGACATTAAAAGTATACAGATACATAATATTGCATTCCACCAAGTACACATACCTACGTAAACATGACGCATGCACACATGTAAACACACACACACTTACCTCATACACATTGAACTGGGACTGGCCTCTGGATAGCTCTCTATAGCTGGTAGTGAACTCTCCTATGAAGTCATGGCTAAGGACACAACGCACAAAACAATCATTAGTAAAATCATAGTATTTCAAATACACAACCCACAAAGCACCACTGTTAGTGGCAGAAGCCTGATCGACATGCCTAAGTGTATTGCAAAGTATTATAATAGTCTAGTGGACGGAATGAGATCAGTTGAGATAAGTTATTATTAATGAAATGTTACAGCAAGAAAGAGTGAGATAGATAGACATTTAATCATTATTTGAGAGTGATTAAGTAGAGATTTCACTTGTGTTTTTCATGCAGCCACTTGAGGGTGGGAAAAAGTAGTTGCCCCCTTTCTGATTCTCTCTATTTTGGATACTGAATGTTATCAGATCTTCAACAAAAACCTTATATTAGATAAAGGGAACCTGAGTTTACAATAAACAAAGCTACGCAACACTCAATTCCCCTGTGTGAAAGAGTAATTGCCCCTTTACACTCAATAACTGATTGTGCCACCTTTAGATGCAGTGATTGCAACCAAATGCTTCCTGTAGTTGGTGATCAGTTTCTCACATTGCTGTGGAGGAATTTTGGCTCACTCTTGCATGCAGAACAAATTTAACTCTGCGACATATGTGGGTTTTCAAGCGTGAACTGCTCGTTTCAAGTCCTGTCACAACATCTCAATTGGGATTAGGCCTGGACTTTGACTAGGCCGTTCCAAAACTTCAAAATAGGTTGTTTTTTAGCCATTTTCATGTAGACTTGATTGTGTGTTTTGAATCATTGTCTTGCTGTATGACCGAGCTGCGCTTCAGCTCACAGACAGATGGACCGACATTCTCCTGTAGAACTCTCTGATACAGAGCAGAATACATGGTTCCTTCTATTAAGGCAAGTCGTCCAGGTCCCGAGGCAGCAAAGAATCCCCAAACCATCACACTACCACCACCATGCTAGACCATTGGTAAGAGGTTCTTACAGTGAAATGCAGCGTTTGGTTTTCGCCAGGCATAATGGTATCCGTGTCATCCAAAAAGTTGACTCAAGTTTGCCAAAAAGCACCTGGAGGATCAGCAAGACTCTTGGAAGAATGTTCTACGGACAAATGATTCAAAAGTAACTTTTCTGGATGACAAAATCCTCCACGACGACTGATCAACAAGCAGCTGAAAGGTGACACAACCAGTTATTAAGTGTGTTGGATTCTGGAGTAAACGTTGAACATTGTTATACTCAGAAGAATAGGAACATTAGTTACAAAAGGGACATGAGGGGTGCCATAATGAAGCTTGGGAGGGGCGGAGTGCAGGGAACACGATCGCATGTGGCAGTCCTGATACGGAGGGGACCCCATTGAAGGATCATATCACTTAGCTCCCTGCTCAGCAATAATGATGTAATGTTTAGAGATAAGGAGGAGACGTGGTTAAGCTTCTTCGGTGTCCGTGATTGATTTACTCAAACGTAGAATCTAACAGGTGCAAGGGGGCAATGACTTTTTCACACAAGGGACATTGGCTGCTATACAACTGTGTCTATTAAATAAATTAAATAAGTATGTAATTGTTGTGTTATTTGTTCGCTCAGGTTCCCGTCGTCTAATATTCGATTTTGGTTGAAGATCCTGTAACATTCCGTGTCAAATATATGCAAAAGTAGATAAAATAAAAAAAAAGGGTCAAATACTTTTTCATGGCACTGTATGTTCAATGCACTTCCTTAAAATAAACTGAATTCGGAAACAAAGTGTAACCCCTCTACCTGCAAGCAAAGGTGTCTGGTAACACCTGACATAATGCTGACGGGTATAAAGAGGCAACGAGACAGAGGGAGTGAGAGCATACCGTAACGCAACACCCCAGTGCAATAACCTTGTCCCCTAAACCCATAATATGAAATGATGACACTCAAATCAAGCTGGTGCCCCGCCTCTATATTTAAATGGGCCAATTCCCCCACTTCAACAACATGTCAATGTGTGTTGAATGAAGCAGCATCCCCTCCAGCTTCCTTACCTTCTAGAAATATAGATTAGGATTAGTTCAAGTATCCTAATTTAGATAACACAGTGGATTACATCATGCCAATGAAGGTGCTTTTCAATTAAGACTCAAATTAAATTACCTTCCATCTCTTTCCCAGTCGTAGCATTCTATCTTGATCGTTCTAGTAGGGTGAAAAAATATATATATTAGAAACAGATTTATTTAGTTTAACAGGACAATTCTCAGCAGAATCTATGATCATGGCATTGTACATTCCCACCAAACAAGTTTTAAGTTCAAATGCATACTATTCTGAAGGAGGATCGTTTATAGTAATCTATATCATGTCTATATTAGTTTCCAAAATACCGAACGTTAGAGAGAGAAAAGCAGTGCTCTTCTACTCATCCAATCCTCTCAAACTGAAGAATCGTTTTCCCCTGACAAGTGGCCATTTTCCTTCACCAGAGCCAAGAGATGAGTAGTTCACTGTGGCTATGCGTATTTCCACCCAGCACCAATTTCACCTGTCTCAATTTCACCTCTCTTTTCAGATGAGAAAAAAAGAAAAGAACGAACAGATGCTTAGATGAAAAGGTAATCATTAGTTATAGATTACCACCGGGTGAGAGGTCACAGGTTATTAATGAGTTTCCCGAAGGGAGTATGAGGCACACTCCGGCATTGTCAGAGCACAAAGACACACACACACAAAGACACACACACACAAAGACACACACACAAACACACACACAAAGACACACACAAAGACACACACACACACACACACACACACACAAAGACACACACACAAAGACAAACACAAAGACACACACACACACACAGCCTCCTATTAAATGGAGTGAAGGATGAGCCCATCACCATCCATCTAAGCTGACTAGATACAAGGCTTATGAGATAAAGCCATCCAGCCCGACAGTAATCTACCAGAACACCTCCCCTGGGTACTGAGGGAGGGAGTCCTGCACTGCGACCCAAATGGCACCCATTTGGGACGCACATCTACTGTAGAGGAGGACAGCACGGGGGATGACCCCTCATACAAACAGCAGTGGACTTTATTAACTACCTCATTGGAAAACAATTACTGTATTGAAGCGCAACCTAAAGATGCTCTGAGGACACGACAGGAGCGATGAGTTGGCAGGACAGACAATGGGTTTGCTGCTCCTTCTGTAGTCCCCGGGGTGGCGGGAGAAAGTGTGTATGTGTGCGTGCGTGAGAGTGTGTGTCTCTAACAAGGGCCCATCAGCGGTGGTACTATCAGCAGGGGGACACACAGCTCTCCATTGTTAGCGTTCTCTCGTGGCTCTCGTCCTGCCTCTCCCTTATCTCTCATTCCAGACCCCCAGAGACTCTCACTCTCGCTGTGTGTGTGTGTGTGTGTGTGTGTGTGTGTGTGTGTGTGTGTGTGTGTGTGTGTGTGTGTGTGTGCGTAAATCAATGTATATGTATGTGTGTGTGTGTGTAAGCGTTCATTCGTGTGCTTCCTTGGCTCCCCACATACTGATAACAATGAGCTCTCTCTAACTAACCTCCTAACAACTCAGACAGAGCCAGGGCCCAGCTCTGTTCCAATCAATGCAGCCTGACTAGCTCAGACCATCCATCTGGGGCTTTGTGCCTTATCACTGGCAAACAAGCCCGCTGACAACTGGAGATGAATACAAACACAATCCCTGAGATGGGATTACGGAGTGACACACACATTGTCCTTTACATTACACACACACACACACTGGGGGAGTTCAAACTTGGGGGTGAAAAACTATTGCAGTGCTTCTTACACCCTGGATTTAAGGGCCATTACATTTGAGTGAGGGCATGACACCTGTCTGTCAGTCAGGCATGTGAATAGACTACTCCACCGAGGGAGAAAGATGATTGCAGAGAGGAAGGCTATTCATAAGCATACCAAGCATTCATTTCTCCTTTGGAGTTAATTATAATAGCTTCCATATGCATTTAATAGGTTCACAACCAATTTAGCAACCAAGGAATTCTATGCATGCATGGTGATTCTTGGAAAATGGAGTCCATCTAAAAAATATTTTCTCCTCTTGCAGATTAGATCCTGTCAACCAAATAATTTTTACAAAACACGCCAATTGTAAAAAAAAAAAAAATGTAAAAAAATTTATAAATAAGATTATCAACATGGCCCTCACACACTTCAGCAAAACAGTTAATGCCAGTTTAATCTTGCTGGCCACACTACACACACACAGACACACACACGTAGACACACACACACACACTGACCTGTCGTAGTCTCCATTGCAGAGTGCTCTGACAGGTATCTTGAAGGCCTGCCACACTGGGTTTAGTGTGTTCTTCACCACCTCTGTCTTATGGCAGATTGTGAACCTGGAGAAACACAGCGACAAGACAAGCCATACACTTATCAATGGGTCAATCAATCACTGGACAATATTCCTTTCACTGTTCCTCTTTATCCCCACATCTTCCTCTCTTCCTCAGAGTGTCTGTGCAAAGTCAGAGTTAGCGAGACAAACTATCTTCCTGTGATCTTCTCAAGATTTTTCTCAAGTTTAAACGTCTCTCTTTGACTCTCAGCTCCCTCAGATCTTTCTTCCCCCCCAAGAAGATAAATTGCACTCATTTAGTGATACAAATCTCGAAGACATTGATTCCTTTTTTTCCATACTATGGCAAAATATTGAGCAATAAAAAACATTTCAAATGTCATCATGATGACCGGCACAAAAAATATATGTTTCAGTTCTAAGAGCAATTAGCATCAACTGAGTAATTCTCAGTATAATCATCATTCACTGCAAAAGTAAATGGTTTTAAAGTGAATATAGTGCCGTGTGGAATATGAGTTCAGAGAGCTTCACCTTCCATTAACTGATAGTGAGAGAGAGAGAGAGAGAGAGTGTGTGTGTGAGAGAGAGAGTGTGAGAGTGTGAGAGAGAGTGAGTGTGAGAGTGAGTGTGAGAGAGAGAGTGTGAGAGTGAGAGTGTGAGAGTGAGAGAGTGTGAGAGTGAGAGAGTGTGAGAGAGAGAGAGTGTGAGAGTTTGTGAGAGAGTGTGAGAGTGTGAGAGAGAGTGAGTGTGAGAGTGGGTGTGAGAGAGAGTGTGAGAGTGAGAGTTTGTGAGAGAGAGAGTTTGTGAGAGAGAGAGTGTGAGAGTGAGAGAGAGAGTGTGAGAGTGAGTGAGGGAGAGAGAGAGAGAGAGAGTGAGAGAGAGTGAGAGAGTGAGAGATTGACCTCTGTACAGAGAGGTCAGGGGGGCAATAGGGAGCTTTCCCTCCAACCACTGCTCCCTCTAGGTCATCTCCTCTCTGCTCTGCCGGCTGTAACATAGGTGTGTGTGTGTGTGTGTGTGAGATAAAGCCTCAGCCTCCAGTATTTATGCTGCAGTAGTTTACGTGTCGGGTGGGCTAGGGTCAGTCTGTTATATCTGGAGTATTTCTCCTGTCTTATCCGGTGTCCTGTGTGAATTTAAGTATGCTCTCTCTAATTCTCTCTTTTTCTCTCTCTCGGAGGACCTGAGCCCTAGGATCATGTCTCAGGACCACCTGGCCTGATGACTCCTTTGCTGTCCCCAGTCCACCTGCCCGTGCTGCTGCTCCAGTTTCAACTGTTCTGCCTGTGGCTATGGAACCCTGACCTGTTCACCAGACGTGCTGGACACCCAGACCTGCTGTTTTCAACTCTCTAGAGACAGCAGGAGGGGTAGAGATACTCTGAATGATTGGCTATGAAAAGCCAACTGACATTTACTCCTGACCTGTTGCACCCTCGACAACCACTGTGATTATTATTATTTGACTCTGCTGGTCATCTATGAACATTTGAACATCTTGGCCATGTTCTGTTATAATCTCCACCAGGCACAGCCAGAAGAGGACCGGCCACACCCCTCATAGCCTGGTTCCTCTCTAGGTTTCTTCCTATGTTCTGGCCTTTCTAAGGACTATTTCCTAGCCACCGTGCTTCTACACCTGCATTGCATGGCTTTTGGGGTTTTAGGCTGGGTTTCTGTACAGCACTTTATGACATCAGCTGATGTAAGAAGGGCTTTATAAATACTTTTGATTGATTGATTGAGTAGACCTGCTTATCTGACCTGTGTTGATGAGAGAGAAGACCCAGTAGGCTGTAATGCACGCACACACAAAGAGATGTAAGGTGGTTTACCTAAAGGAATTCAATGGAATCTAATTTCCATCAGATTGCGGGACTGATGGATGGAATTGAATGGGGGAGATCTGAAGAAGGGGTAGGTAAAGTATACTCACGTGCCGTCTTCATTGCTGCGATAGAAGACGAGGAATGGGTCTGACTTGCCGAAGAAATCTTTCTTGTCCAGTTTATTCCCACAGAACTGCATCATCACTGACTCCTACAATAACAGAGAGAGACGTTGAGACTGATGAAACTGACAGCACAGCTCACAGCTCAGTATTCACAGCAGATACTGGTGAGAGACTTCGGATAGTAAATGCAGACATTAATGCTGATCCGTCAACAGTAACATTACAGGACACAGCTCAGGGCAACTCTACTCAGCATCAAGGTGAGAGTAATATCCTACAGTAGTAAATCCATAACAATATCATTTAATGTATATGCCATGGCAAAGTGTTTATTGATTGATGTTGTCCTTATAATGGCATGATGTACAGTGCCTTGCAAAAGTATTCATCCCCCTTGGCATTTTTCCTATTTTGTTGCATTACAACCTGTAATTTAACTTGATTTTTATTTGGATTTAATGTAATGGACACACACAAAATAGTTTAAATTGGTGAAGTGAAATGTAAAAAGTAACTTGTTTCAAAAATAATGCATATGTATTCACCCCCTTTGCTATGAAGCCCCTATTCAAGATCTAGTGCAACCAATTACCTTCAGAAGTCACATAATTAGTAAATAAAGTCCACCTGCGTGGACTCTAAGTGTCACATGATCTGACACATGATCTCAGTATATATACACCTGTATTGAAAGGCCCCAGAGTCTGCAACACCACTAAGCAAGCGGCACCACCAAGCAAGCGGCACGGAACTCTCCAAATAGGTCAGGGACAAAGTTGTGGAGAACTACAGATCAGGGTTGGGTTATAAAAAAATATCTGAAACTTTGAACATCCCACAGAGCACCATTAAATCCATTATTAAAAAATGGAAAGAATATTTCACCACAACAAACCTGCCAAGAGAGGGCTGCCCACCAAAAATCCCAGAACAGGCAAGGTGGGCATTAATCAGAGATGCAATAAAGAGACCAAAGATAACCCTGAAGGAGCTGCAAACCTCTACAGTGGAGATTGGAGTATCTGTCCATAGGACCACTTTAAGCCGTACACTCCACGGAGCTGGGCTTTAAGGAAGAGTAGCCAGAAAAAAAGCCACTGCTTAAAGAAAAAAAATCAGCAAACAAAAAGGTATGTGGGAGACTCCCCAAACATATGGAAGAAGGTACTCTGGACAGATGAGACTAAAATTGAGCTTTTTGGCCATCAAGGAAAATGCTATTTCTGGCACAAACACAACACCTCGCATCACCACGAGAATACCATCCCAATTCTGACCAGTTTCCAAGTCCCTGCCGATGAAAAACATCCACCACCATGCTTCACTGTGGGGATGTTTTTCATCGGCAGAGACTGGGAAACTGGTCAGAATTGAAGGAATGATGGATTGCACTAAATACAGGGAAATTCTTGAGGAGAAACCTGTTTCAGTCTTCCAGAGATGTGAGACTGGGGCGGAGGTTCACCTTCCAGCAGGACAATGACCCTAAGCATACTGCTCAAGCAACATTCGAATGGTTTAAGGGGAAACATTTAAATGTCTTGGAATGGCCTAGTCGAAGCCCAGACCTCAATCCAACTGAGAATATGTGGTATGACTTAAACATTGCTGTACACCATCGGACCGATCCAAATTGAAGGAGCTAGAGCAGTTTTGCCTTGAAGAATGGGCAAAAATCCCAGTGGCTAAATGTGCCAAGCTTATAGAGACATACCCCAAGAGACTTGCAGCTGTAATTGCTACAAAAGGTGGCTCTACAAAGTATTGACTAAGGAGGGGGGGTGAATAGTTATGCACACTCAAGTTCTGTTTTTTTGTCTAATTTCTTGTTTGCTTCACAAGTAAATATATTTAACATCTTCAAATTGGTAGGCATGTTGTGTATATCAAATGATACGAACCCCCCCAAAAAAAAATCAATTTTAATTCCAGGTTGTAAGGCAACAAAATAGGAAAAATACCGGGGGGGTGAATACTTGGGATGCAGCCCAAAACTCCCTTTCCCTCCATATCCCCTGCCATCACTACTCACCCTGCAGTTTCCCATCTCTTCTGCCTTAACAATGATGTTTCCACACTTCTTTCCGGGAATGCCCCTGTTGAAGACAAAACAGAGACGCCATTCATTGATAAACTAATGGACTATATGGTCAGTATGGTCTAACGGAAACGCATAACGGTGATGTCTGTGCAGGTTTCTGTCATAACAAGCCTCACCCATCATGCCATGGAAAACGTGAGCACTTGAGGGAGTATTCCCAAAACACCTCTAAAGCCAGAGAATACAAGTTGAGCTTTGAGAGAGAGAGAGAGAGGGGGAGAAAGAGGGTGTGTGTGTGTTTGTGTACCTTCCCCTACGCCTTTCCTGACCCGGCACTGTTTATCCAGGATTCCATCCAACACACTACACCCAACTTACACAGGCCCCTTTCACAACGCATCCACCATCCCTCCAAGCAGTGGTGTCCAAGTCATGTCAGAGGACAAAATAAGCTTTCAAATGGAACCCATAAGGCATGGTAAGAAACCACAGTGATATTAGTTGTCTGAACTTCTGAGAAATAGAGTCATCTTCAAAATACTGATGACTAGCGCAGTCATAGCACTAGCCAGACCCACCTTGCAGAAATGTACTCAGGCAGTCATTTAGGCAGCCTGAAATTGGGGTCTAGGACCCCAGCCTAAGAGTAATACAAGTCCCCTTTACTTAGACAGCAAGACTGAATGAGACAGCTGATAGACCTATCTAAAGGACATGGATCCGGATGTTTTTTTTTGTATCAGTGCTTTACATTGGGAAGAACATCTTTCTATTTTTATCCCAAAAACCAATAGCCTACCTCTTCTGAAGGATGGGAGTAAAATTGCAAAAGAAAATGAAAAGGTTTCTCTCTCTCCCCTCCCTCTCTGACAATTTCCCCTAGGTCATTTGTACTGTCCAGTGTTCCCTTCCCTTCCCTCCACCATGAAATCGACCCATTCTCCTCATTGTAATTATGTAAGAAAAAAAGACACTTTAGGACTATGTTCCATTTTGCCCGTGTACCAAATCGACTGTTGATTAATCCCTAAACCCTCTGTCTTTTACGATGGGGAAAATTACTCCAATTGGAGTAGACCAGGGCCTGTATTCACAAAGAGTCTCAGAGTAGGAGTGCTGATCTAGGATCCGGCCCCCCCTGATTAATCGCATGGTCTGTTAGGAGGTGAGTCCATGTCCGAGCATTCGCAAACGGTGTTTGCAAAATCAATGCCACCTGTAATAACTAGGGCTATCACTTTGTGTAGTCAGTATCGATGCTAATGATAACTGTCTTGTGGGAAATAGAAATGCTTTCCCCAAAACCTTCTCAACCATGTAAATGTTAACTGAAAAGTAGGCCTACATGGCAGAATTATGTCATGCTTTGTATCAATCGGGTGGGCATTTGTATTGCAAACTCTGCTACAGAAACATCGCTAGCAAAACACGTTCCTCTCTAGCTAAGTGCGCAACACAAAAAACTAAACGTGTTAGATTTATTTGGGATGCCAAAAATGGTCTTTTGATAACATTTTTTTTAATTGACATGGACTCAGAACATCCCATTTGGTTGTTTCTCTGTAAAAAGAGTAATTGTGAGATGAAAAACTGAACTTCACACTTGTGAGTATTTTCACACTGATCCTAGATCAGCACCCCTAGGACTACTCTGATACGCTTTATGAATGCAGGCCCAGCCACTGTTACAGAGAAGCTTGATTGTGAATGTTCGGTTTAGTTCTAATCTTAGAATGCCAAAATAAAATAGATTTAAAACTGTAGCAGTTGATTCCACAAGCATAGAGTGAAAAGCCACGTAAGGAAATCCTGCTGTAGATGAGTTAATAACAGGATTACACACAAATAGGATTCAGACAGGGTTTCACAAGTATTCCACAAGTCCTCTCATCCAGTAATAGACACCTATGGATTTTGATTGTCACTTACAAATTCCAGTCAGTCACACTCTCTTGCTCTGTCTCTCTTTCCCAGTGTGTGTGTGTGTGTGTGTGTGTGCTTCTGTATGCATATGTGTAGTGCCTCAAAGTAGCTCGCTCTAAAAGTGTGTGTGCCGCTGAACGCAGCAGAAGAGGGGTGCACTGTAACCCTCAGGCACAGCCACTCACTCTAAATAGGATAGAGCCATTTCATACCAAATCTGCCTCCCAAATGGTAGCTTATTCCCTTTAGGGTACACTACTTTTCACCAGGGCCCATATGGGTCTGGTCAAAAGTAGTGCACAATTTAGGGAATAGGGTGGCATTTGGGACACACCTAAGCTGATTGCTGCCTAACCAGATCAGCACAATTCAGATCTGCTGCCATATTACAACCCCCATGAACAACACTGAACGTCAGCTTAACTGCCTATGCTTCTTACAATAGGAGTGGTTGAATGAAAAAACCCAGAAAGAAACCCTTTATTCTTTTCGGTCTCCCTGTCTTTCTTGCCTTGGTGCCAACACATGCATGCGCATGCAAGCAAGCAGAGCTGCACCAGAAGACACTGCTGTCTTTGTGCGGGTGACTGTGAATGGGTACTGATGAGGGGCCACACAGTAGGCTAAACAAAGCTCCATCCCATCCCATCACAGCCAATTCAGTGGGTCTGTCAGACAATAAATCAAACAAGTAAACAAGACCAGGGCCATCGGAGGACTCACACACATAGAGCTCCTCCTGGGTTGGTTGGCGAGGCCTACACTACCAACAGGTCTTTGTGGGTGGCAGGGATAGGGCCAATTATATTTAATAATGGGGGTATGAATGGCGGGGGGCATAGGTGTAGCGCAGGTAAAGCAAGAATGCAGTCCACAGAAGACAGGTTTCATGAAATGGGGTTTCAGCCAACTCAACTATGAAGAGTGTACACACATATTAGTGTCGTTGCTCTTAATGTGGGACTTTAACTGTAAGAAATCACCTATCCAGCCTATTGTGCATACTGACATTCATATTGCAATGTACATCCTTACTTTTGGATCTGGGTCCATGAAAAAGAGTATCACCCTACTCAGTGACACCCAAAGAACACAACTGTGAAGAGTTGTCAGTATCGTAGACTCTTATTGCAGGACTTTGGTGAGCTAAAGTGACTGTCAGTCAACCTACTGTGCGTATTGACATTCATATTGCAATATACAGCCTTACCTATGGATCTTGGGTCATCAGCCTACTCAGTGATACCCACAGAACAACTGAGACATGTCAAAATGCTGATTTATTGAATTCTCCATGTGGTCTATATTAAAGGACACTTTATTTAATATAACATGCTTTGAATATTCAATAGTTAAAGAGTCAACAGGTAAAGTCCCACAATAAGAGCAACAACTCTAGTATTTGTGGAAACTCTTCACAGTTGTGTTCTGTGGGTGTCACCGAGTAGGTTGACACACCATTTCATGGACCCAAGACCAATGTTTTTTTTTCCATCCCTGAGTAAATTTCACATCTGCTAAGAGCAAACTTTAGTTGTGAAAATTCTGCGAAACTTCCGGGCGCGCGTTTACTGAGGCTCTACCTGCTTTAAGTTAGTTTAAACAGTGGTCAAGTGGAATACTGTGGATATACCAAAGTGGCCTACCAAAGTGGCCTACCATAAAATAAACTATGGAGAAAATGCATCCCATAACATTTGAACATAGAAATAGCTGTTCTATCGTTCAGCCTACAGTATGATCTATAACTGGGCTAATAACTCACTAACTAGCAAAGGATATGAACAAATGTACACAATACGCTACGTGTCGCTCTCGCTTCGATCTCAAAACAAGCGCATCTACTCACGACCTTTCATGCTGTAAAAACAGTACAGATCAACATGAACGGCCCATATATGGCAATGGTCTATTTGCATATAGGCCTACTGCAGCTCTGCCTACAACAAAATCTCTTGCATAGTTAGTTTTGTTTCGGTATGTTGCAGTGAAAGGGGCTAATATTGAGTTGATTCGTTCACAATTTTCAAAATAAAAGGGAAATGTTGATAGTGTTCACTAATGGGGAAAAGTTCAATCTCATGCTTCTCTGCGCGTGCTGATATTTCTTCTGTATGGCAGTCCTGGGGGAGCTGCGCGCCTGCTTGCAACTTAGAGGGAACATTGCCCAAGACCCATAGCTAAAGCTGTACATTGCAATATGAATGTCAATATGCTCAAAAGGCTGGATAGTGAGGGGATTTTCCATAGTTAATGTCCCACAATAAGAGAAACAGAGCTAATATTTGTCAATATATTACATCAACAGTGCGATTTCAACAGATGTTTTCTCTTTTTTGTGTGTAACTGTCTTTTGTTTAATTTATATAACATTCCAACCTTGTTCAGAGTTTTGTAGTCTAAATATTTCATTATTCCACTATTTGTATCCGTTTCATCAGTTTTAAATGGAGACCTCTATTTTGAAGGTGAACCGCGAATTCCACTATTGTGGGTAATGCTTACTGTGGCTAGCTTCACACAGGTCACAAAAGGCACTAATTTCATGGAATGACCCAAGTAATAGAAATCTTCTGTGAGGAAGACTAAAACTTTATTACACCATAGATGACAGGACAGTCTGGAGGTCAATAACATTAACGGAAAATGTGAAAATGAATCATCATAAATGCCTTAACAAGTAAATGCTCCCTCGGTCACTTTCACTCATACACATCTATCTTATTTTCTCATCTCTCTACCCTCCCTCTTCTGCTCTCTTTCACCTCCCCTTCTCTCGCTCTTTCTCCTTTATCTTGCTTTCTCTTTAACCTCCATTTCTTCTTGGTCTGCGTGTATTCAGAAGCAACACTTCCAATCAAGACACATGGATTTGCAATCAGCGTTAGGCGAAAGAGAGAGCAGAGTAGAGGGAGAGCGCTAGGTAGGTAATTATAATTCAATCTTAGCTACCTGTGGCGTTACTAGGGGGGGTGCGGGGTTTATTAGCGCACAATGCGCTTGCAATTATATTCCTCCTTCCCCCCTGGAGAGACAAGAGGCCTTGAGGAAATAACAACTATCAGACAACACAGGGGAATCTATGTACAGTGTGTAATCTTCTCTTTTCCCACCCAGTAGAGATACGCAGGTGAGGTCTTAGAAAGGCTGACTTTTTAACTCAGCCAGGTAGCCATATTCAATATTACAAAGATGCTGTCATATTAACATACTTTAGCTACTTTCCTTGATTCAGCTCAACACAATTAGGGTCTTATTCTCTGAAGATCAGACCGGGCGCCAGGTTAAAGTGACTAAAGGGGCAGTTGAAATCGGCGAGGGGAATCATATTGAATTCTGCTTATATCACGCTACGCCACAATACAAATGAAGATCAAATGCAGAGACTCAGAGTTCGAGATCATTGGGTGCTTTTAAAAGTAACAGGTTGGCGCGAAATCTGTAGCTTACCTCCGCCGCGTAAAAATAGGGGCCTTCTAGCAGAAGTGGGGACAAAGATTTAGCAGGAGGCAGACAGGTAGAGGTGCAAAATAGTTTTAGATCTATTTACACAGCGCGTGTGTTTCAAAGATGACGGTAATATTTACAAATGTACAGTCCCAGTCAAAGGTTTGGACACACCTGCTCATTCAATGGTTTATCTTAATTTTTACAAAAAAATTTACATTGTAGAATAATAATGAAAATATCAAAACTATGAAATAACACATATGTAATCATGTAGTAATCAAAAAAGTGTTAAACAAATTCAAAATGTTTTATATATTTAAGATTTTTCAAAGTAGCCACCCTTTGTCTTGATGACATCTTTGCGCATGCTTGGCATTCTCTCAACCAGCTTCATGAGGAATGCTTTTCCAACAATCTTGAAGGAGTTCCCACATATGCTCAGCAGTTGTTGGCTGCTTTTCCTTCACTCTGCAGTCCAATTCATCCACAACCAATTGGGTTGAAGTCGGGTGATTGTGGAGGCCAGGTCATCTGATGCAGCACTCCATCACTCTCCTTCTTGGTCAAATAGCCCTTACACACCCTGGGAGGTGTGTTTTGGGTCATTATCCTGTTGAAAAATAAATGATAGTCCCAAAGCGCAAACCAGATGGGATGGCATATCGCTGCAGAATTCTGTGGTAGCCATGCTGGTTAAGTGTGCCTTGAATTCTAAATAAATCACAGACAGTGTCACCAGCAAAGTACCCCCACACCATCACACCTCCTCCTTCATTCTACACAGGGGGAACCACACATACGGAGATCATCCGTTCACCTACTCTGCGTCTCACAAAGACACGACGGTTGGAACCAAAATTTGGAGTCATCAGACCAAAGGACAGATTTCCACCGGACTAATGTCCATTGCTTGTGTTGTTTCTTGGCCAAAGCAAGTCTCTTCTTTTTATTGCTGTCCTTTAGTAGTGTTTCTTTGCAGCAATTTGACCATGAAGGCCTGATTCATGCAGTCTCCTCTGAACAGTTGATGTTGAGATGTGTCTGTTACTTGAACTCTTTGAAGCATTTATTTGGGCTGCAATTTCTGAGGCTGGTAATGAATTTACCCTGTGCAGTAGAGGTAACTCTGGTTCCTTCTTTCTTGTGGTGGTCCTCATGAGAGCCAATTTTATCATAGTGCTTGATGGTTTTTGCGACTGCACTTGAAGAAACTTTCAAAGTTCTTGAAATGTTCCCGATTTACTGACCTTCATGTCTTAAAGTAATGATGGACTGTCATTTCTCTTTGCTTATTTGAGCTGCTCTTACCATAATATTGATTTGGTCTTTTACCAAATAGGGCTATCTTCTGTATAACACCCTACCTTGTCACAAGACAACTGATAGTCTCATGGCATTAAGAAGGAAATAAATTCAACAAATTAACTTGAACAAAATACACATGTTAATTGAAATGCATTCCAGGTGACTACCTCATGAAACTGGTTGAGAGAATGCCAACAATATGCAAAGCTGTCATCAAGGCAGAGGGTGGCAACTTTGAAGAGTCTAAAATAGTCTAAAATATAAAAATATATTTTGATTTGTTTAACACTTATTTGGTTAGTACATGATTCCATATTTGTTATTTCATAGTTTTGATGTCTTCACTATACTTCTACAATGTAGAAAATAGTGAAATTAAAGAAAAACCCTTGGATGAGTAGGTGTGTCCAAACTTTTGACTGGTACTGTATGTGTGAAATTTGTTTTGATGTAAAGTGGACCAATATCAAGCACCTGTATCGAAACAGGGGCAGCGGGAAAAAATACATGTAATCTATGCACTTAAACAGCGAATGGAGGACACTTTTCCAGTGGTAAATTTTCATGCCAGCCAGGTAGGCTACACTCCTGTTGTAAATATAAGCAATGTGCTTAATATTAGGAAAGTTCAGAAATACATATAGTAGGCCTAGTCTGTCGAAAGCTGATGGGATCCTCATCTTTTTAGTAGAGGCCATCACTCTGTTTTCTCGTGCAATTGCATAGCCTACTGAAATGTTGCGCAACATGAGCTCATGGGCTCTCATGAAGTGTTTGATTAGATTTTCGATTACATTAGCATTGATGTCAGAGTGATTGGAGGGACAATAGAGTGCTGAGTACTAGGCAGTTAGCAAGTTCGGTAGGCTACTAATGACAGCATCAGAGCTAGAAGAAGCCTAATTACCGTGACTAAATGGTCATGTGGAATTTGACTGCCTTCATGACTCGTTACCGCCAGTGTGGCGGTAATACGGTCCACGCGACAGCCCTAGTCATACTTAACCGCCACAGTGGTTTTCCATAGCCCCCCTATGCACACAGCGGCACGCTCTGTCCATTTTGCACTAACCTGTCCCTTGTACTTTTTTGCAATTTTTGATATAGGTACATCAAATTAAAAGGTTGGGGGCACAAATTTAAACTGAGGGGGCTAAGCCTCCATTCGCCCCCAGGTAGAGCTCGGGATGCTCAACTCAAATACTCAGGTCGACATTATTTTCTGTCCTCACTACTACTACTACAACCTCAAACATCTTTACAAGCACCGTTCCAGCAACGTAGGTAGATTAGTAACCAGGCCAGCAGAGTACAGCTTGGCTTGGCTCAGCAGTTTGAAAAGGATATTGCTGCACTCTCTCTCTCTCTCCTTCTCACAACAGCAGTCTATATTAAAGTCGTATAACTGTTCTCTTGTCTCCTACAGCCTCTTGTCCTGTATTAAATGAATATCACCTTTCCAGAGGAAAGGGATTCATGTTCAGATAAAGACTTTCCGTCATGCCCTTTGTGGCTTATTGAATATTCAAGAGGCCATAAAAATGAAAGACGCCATGACAAATCTGAAAGTCATTACGGTGGCCCAGGAAAACGTTATTGATAATATTATGGAAATGGAATGCAAATTGCTACAGCGGAATGTACTTAACTCAAGAGCTGTTTTCAATTTAACAACAACAAAAAAGAAAAGGGGGAGGGAGGCGGTTTGTTAAGTGAGGGATAATTTAGTAAAAATAGCTTAAGTATCCACATTTATCCTTTAAATACCTTCAATATACTGTTCGAGTAGTAGATTATTGAGTTGCCCGAGTTTACTCAGACCAGGGTGTGTACTTATCCAAGTCTTACTGTGTTTACCCATTTATCCCTTCTTCATTTCAAACCTTTGGGAGAACTAGGCTCCTTGTGACATCATAGGATGAGAACCGCCAGCCTCACCTCTGAAGTGCAGAGCAGAAGTAGAGAAAATCATGACATCACAGTTGTGTTTCCCTCTTTTCCCCTTGACTCATTCAGCTGTATGTTGGGGCCTTTACTGCCTTGCTGCTCACTTTGAATAGTTGTGTGTGCTATCTCATGAATGATTCAATCAAATAATAGGACACACTACAGTTGGCATGGCACGCTATAGATGTCAACACACTCCTCAATCTGCTGACAGCCATTGTCTTAAAATAAACTGAGAGTCACTGATGAGTCAACCCCCCCCCCCCTCCCACACCAGACATACGCCCATTGGAGTGCTGATTGAACTGTATAATTAGAGGTAATTAACATTCAATAGGGAAAATAAAGGTCCCCCGTCACGGTCAGGTGCAGGTGTATGTCTGACGACAGACAGGGTGAAAGGCACTAGAGCATCTCTCTCTCTCCCAATATCGCTCCCTCTGTTTCATTCTCACTCTGCCTTGCTCTCTCTTTCCCTCTCCCCCCTCCAACTCTCTTGCTGGTTCACTCTCTCTCTCTGTTCACCCTCTACTCACCTCAGCATGAGAACCAAGTGAACAATCAATTACTGTAGCTGAATATAACATGCTGGCGGCGATAATTAATGAATATAGGCAATGGCATACATTAGCTTAGAAAATTGAATATATTAGCTCAGAAACAGGTCTACCAATCTATCAGTGACTGGTAGTATTACATCAAAGTAAACATTCAATATCTGTACATGTCCCTAAATAGCTTTGTGCTGTATCATCTAATGCATGCATTCAGCATATTCTTTTCAGAAGTATGATAATTACCTATCAATCAACCATCCATTGTGACTGAATCAGAAGTGTGCGTGTCAGTGCTGAGTGTAAGTTGACTATGCAAACAATTTGGAAATTCCAACACATTGTTTCTAATAAAAACAAGAAGTGATGCAGTCAGTCTTTCCTCAACTCTTAGCCAAGAAAAGCAAAAGCAAAAACGTGACAATCGTTTCTAGGCCAGTTGCAGCTTAACTAGGTCTTTCTTTGCAGCACTTGACTATATGACAGGACAATAATCATGATAAGATCAAACTAGAGCCTGCAGGACTTGCTTTGTGGAGTGTGGTGTCAAAAAAACAGAGCATCTCTTTATCACAAACATACCTCTCCCAATCTTTATAACAATTGAAACAACATGTTTACAATCTAATGTAACACCAAGTAATTCAGTCTCCTCAACTTGCTCAACAGCCACACCATTCACTACCAGATTCAGCTGAGGTCTAGAACTTAGGGAATGATCTGTACCAAATACAATATTCATAGTTTTAGAGATGTGGGATCAGTTCAGGATCAGTTTATTACTGGCCACTAGGACTGTCCCCAACAAAAAAAAACATCTTGGTTGACCAAGAGTCATCCTGTTCTTTTGACCAATTGATTGGTCGAAATGTTTGAATTTATTTTTCCATAGACAGACACCATACGTGTTTGAATAAAATCTACTACATATGCACTGAGCTTGTCTGATGCTTTGATTAAGCACACTGTTCGATTAAATAACTAAGAGACAAATGACTCAAGAAAAAGCCTGATGATAACAATGGGTTTTAAAAAAAATGACAGCGAGTGCCTGTGTGACAGGCTTGCGATGTCTCGCTCTCCTCCCTACTGCCATGAAAAGGCACCACAGAGCAGCAAGTGTTTATTGAGCTGTCCGTGCAGAAGCTGTAACATCATGTCAGCCATTAAGTTTCTTACTAGTTTCTGACTGAAAAGTTCTGTTACCGAAATCACTTATTTGTTTATTAAAAACATTCCCTATTACCTCAACTAGGGTTGCAAAGGGACGGAGACTTTCCGGTAAATTTCCGGAATTTTCCATGGGAAGATATGCCTTGGAATATTGGAAATGTTTATTAAATTCGTCAAAACAGCTAGCTTATAACAGTGAACATTTTTGGGGGGATACACGTAAAGCAATTCTAGGTCTTGTGGCATATTTTGGTTAAACTATCCCCAATTCAATGGAATTGAAATCCTCTACATGCACAGTGCATTCTTCCATCACATGTACAGCTGATTCTCAAGATCTTGCACACTAATGAGATGCTATTAAGCCCACACTACTACACTGTCTGAGCCAAGGACTACATGCTTTCTGGTAAGTTTTGATTACAATACCGAGTGGGATGAATATATTTTATAAGACATACATTATTTTTTTGTTTACTGGTAAATAGTAGCCTACAGCAAAGTGTGTTTAAATCATTTCTAACTTGTTAACAATTTCTGCTAGTTCGTTTTTGCTACCATGTGGGTTTTAGCTTGCTTGAGCCTGCTAACTTCACCTGTTCCATACATGTTTCATTTTAAAACATTTATCTTACAAAGGAGTTGTTTAATCGAACTGCTATTGCTACTAACTATTTATCTGTAAAATCTTTACAGGAAAATGACACGGCACTATCTGATGTGTGGAGACATTTCACTACAGCTAATGTAGAAGGAAAAGCTGTGTACATTCGCAAATACTGTGCCAAATCATATGTGAAGAATGCAACAAAGATGCAGAATCATCTGGCCAAGTGCATAAAGTTCCCTCAGCGCTCACAACAAGCAACCTCTGACAAAAGTCCCTCTACTTCTATTCGAGGTGAAAATGATGAATCAGACACCTTATCGATAACAACAGCTCATGGTCCTCCTGGAATCAGAAGTTTTTTTGACTCAATGGAGGAACGTAGTCAGAGAAATGCTGATGAATGTCTTGCTCGAGCTGTGTATGCAACTAGTTCACCTCTGATGCTCACAGGCAATGTGTATTGGAAGAGATTTCTGAATGTTCTTTAACCAGAATACACCCCTCCAACCAGACATGCTTTCTCTACTCATTTGCTGGATGCAGAGTTCAACAGAGTTCAAGTGAGGGTCAAGCAAATCATAGAGAAAGCAGACTGTATTGCAACCATCTCCGATGGGTGGTCGAATGTTCATGGGCAAGGAATAATTAACTACATCATCTCCACCCCATAACCAGTATTCTACAAGAGCACAGACACAAGGGACAACAGACACACTGGTCTCGACATTGCAGATGAGCTGAAGGCAGTCATCAATGACCTTGGACCACAGAGGGCATTTGCACTGGTGATGGACAATGCTGCGAACATGAAGGCTGCTTGGTCTAAAGTGGAGGAGCCCTACCCTCACAACACACCCATTGTCTGTGCTGCTCATGCATTGAATCTGCTTCTAAAGGACATCATGGCATTGAAAACAATGGATACACTCTATACACAATGGATGCCTGCGGCTATGGAATCCTGACCTGTTCACCGGACGTGCTACCTGTCCCAGACATGCTGTTTTCAACTCTCTGGAGACAGCAGGAGTGGTAGAGATACTCTTAATGATCGGCTATGAAAAGCCAACTGACATTTACTCCTGAGGTGCTGACTTGCTGCACCCTCGACAACTACTGTGATTATTATTACTTGACCATGCTGGTCATTTATGAACATTTGAGCATCTTGGCCATGTTCTGTTATAATCTCCACCCGGCACAGCCAGAAGGGGACAGGCCACCCCTCATAGCATGGTTCCTCTCTAGGTTTCTTCCTAGGCTTTGGGCTTTCTAGGGAGTTTTTCCTAGTCACTGTGCTTCTACACCTGCATTGCTTGCTGTTTGGGGTTTTAGGCTGGGTTTCTGTACAGCACTTTGAGATATCAGCTGATGTACGAAGGGCTATATAAATACATTTGGTTCGATTGGATTTACAAGAGAGACAAGAAAATGGTTAAATATGCAAAGGGTCATCAAGTTATAGCAGCAATCTACCTCACCAAGCAAAGTGGGAAGAATAAGAGCAGCACATTGAAGCTGCCCAGCAACACCCATTTGGGGTGGTGTTGTCATCATGTTTGACAGTCTCCTGGAGGGGAAGGAATCTTTCCAAGAAATGGCCATATCACAGCCTACCGATATCAAGAGGATCCTCCTGGATGATGTATTTTGGGAGAGAGTGGTAAGCAGCCTGAAACCTAAAGCAGTAGCCATTGCACGGATTGAGGGAGACAATGCCATCCTGTCTGTGTTCAGACTCTGCTCGCAGAAATCTGTATTGCCCTGCCCACTTCACTGTTGCTCCAAGCAGAGGAAACTGCAGTTCTGAAATACATAAAAAAGTGTGACGACTTCTGCCTGAAGCCCATACACACCGCAGCATACATGTTGGACCCCAAGTATGCTGGCAAGAGCATCCTGTCTGGTGCAGAGGTCAACAAAGCCTATGGTGTCATCACTACTGTGTCTCGCCACCTTGGCCTGGATGAGGGCAAGGTTTTTGGCTGTCTGACGAAGTACAGTTCCAAGCAAAGGCTTTGGGATGGAGATGCAATATGGCAGTCGTGCCAACATATCTCAACAGCCACCTGGTGGAAGGGACTTTGTGGATCTGAGGCTTTCCCCGTTGCCTTCATCATCCTCCAAATCCCACCAACATCAGCCGCCTCAGAGCGTAACTGGTCCTTGTTAGGGAACACACACACCAAAGCATGCAACAGGCTGACCAATACAAGGGTTGAATAATTGGTGGCCATCCAGGCAATTTTCAGGCATTTTGAGCCTGACAACGAGCCATCCTCAACAAGGTTGGAAAGTGACAGTGAAGATGAGGCCTCAGAGTCTGATGTTCAAGAGGTGGACATTGAGGAGGTCCAGGGAGAAGACATGGAAGCCTGAGAGGAAGACAACCAAAGCCTTAGTTTCTAGACTATAATTGTACAGATGTATGTTGAAAATGTTTTTGGGAGATGTGATGGATCATTGGGGATCATTCAATATTCACTTTCTTTTGTTGTTCAGTGAAATTGTCCCATGTGAAGAGTCAACTCATTTAAGTAAAGTTCAATTTGTAACTAAATTGTTTTTTTTACATTTCTATTGGAAGGATTTAATAATTTGCAATTATGTCTACTTATGATAAGGTAAACGGTTTATATTTCTGCCTCCATATGTTAAGGTAAATATATTCAATGCAAAAAAACATCTACATTTAAATGGTATTAATATTAATTTTGCATATATTTTTGTTAATTCCCATATATTCCCGTTAATTCCCACGGAAAGTTTCCACCTCTGAATATTCCCCAAAATGTGCAACCCTACCCTCAACCCTTGCTCTCTTTACATGAAACATGTAAGCATCGCATACATGTGACCAATAGGGACTGACCTATAGCATATCATAATCACATCAATAAATTGGTTATAACAAACTCTGAACACATTAATCTCAACAGCAAAATGGATGCGGAGGACATGAAAAAGAAATTGAAACAGGCAAATGTTTAATGGTTGCTCAGGAGGGAAAGGGGAAGTCAAATCTGTGGAAGACATTTGACTTAGTTCTGAAACCTACTGGAGATCAACAAAAAGGAGGAAATATGAGCAAGCGTTGCATGAGTATTATGTGTACCAAACAGTTGCTGTTAGATTACAATATAATTTTTTCTGATAATTTGTTGTTGTGTAAACACTAAATAAATAAGTGTAGCAGAGAGTCTGTTCTAATAAATACAAATAAAAAGATACAGCATTTATTACAGCAGACTAAAAACAGGTGCATGCATTTGTGAATTGGGTTTATTTATTGTTTAGGCTAATTATTCAAAGCTCCCTCTGTTATTTTTTTATTTAAAAGCTTGATTGCATTTCAAAGCATGAATGTCTGGTATGCTGGGTGACACTGAATAAATTAAAAGTAATACCAGTCTTTTCCCCAAAAAATGTATTGTCAAGCCTTTATTACAGCATAGCAAAGATTAAAAAACAGCCAAATCTGTTAAATTGCTTTATCCAACATTTTGCCAATGCATGAGGCTTGGTGCTCACTGAATCAGTGGGCTATTAAACAAACACTTCAACAGGCAACAGAAGCAAGATCTGTCTTATACAGTAAATATGGATGATTTATAAAGCCAGGCCCATTTAACAGTTTGGCTATTGATTATAGACCTAATTAAATTGGAGTTTCCTCTATCCTCAATATTCTTAGACAATTAGGCTGAGGCAAGGGCTATTTCCTCGTCTCTTCTGCTGCTGCCTCCACAACATTGTTCTCAATCCCAATATGCTGGTTAACTTTGCTATTATGCACATAGCAAAATATGGAAAGGCACCAATTCTATGGTGCACTGAAGATTATGTTTCAGAACCGCAGACAGCGATTGTATCCAACGCAGGAGAAAGCGCATTTGTCTTTAAATAATATTAGATTTATTAGTGTTGCACAATTATTTTTTACATAAAATAACCATATAGAATTTCAGTATTACATCTTAAGAGTGATTGACTGTGCCATCCCCATGGATCGGCAATGGATTTGTCCACTGAGACAGGCGCGACTCAGAGAAGTGTCTTGTGCACCATAAACAAATATAAATAACTGCTCGACTAAAGAAATCTCGTTCTACCAACAGCCTACGGGCCAAACAATCAACCAGTAGACGAATTGGGGTCAGCCCTACTGACCGCCCATTCTAAAACTGACTGAAACGCCAAGTTTAGGGTTGCATTGATTTCACTAACTGGGGTTGCTGACATGTATAGGGTTGAATCATCAGCATACACGGACATATAGGCTTTGTTTAATGTCAGTGGCAGGCCATTGGTAAAAACAGAAAAGAGTATGGTTATGGTCAATAAAGATTTTTTTTACAGAGAAATAGCATTGTACTTTTTCCAACAGTTTGCTAAGAGTTGGCAGCAAGCTGATAGGTTGACTATAAAAACCAGCAAAGGATGCTTTACTATTCTTGGCCGCTTTACCATTCTTGACTTTGGTTTCCTTCCAGGCCTGAGGACAAACACCTCTAGGCTCAGATTAAAGATATGATAGATAGGAGTGGCTATAGAGTCAGTTACCATCTTTACTAGATTTACATCCTCGTTGTCAACGCCAAAAAAATACACCTCTCTCACACTAACTTTATAAAATGTGAAATGACTCGTTTTTTTTTCTGTATGAATACGATGGCTCATTGTTCATAGTTGGCATTTCCTGCCTAAGTTTGCCCACTTGGACAGTGATGTAATTATTAAAATAATTGGCAACATCAAATGGTTTTGTGATGAATAAGCCATCGGATTCGTTTTAAGATATGAGGTGAATTTGTCTTTCTGCACATAATTTCATTTAAAGCACTCCAAAGTTTTTCACATCTTTCTTTATATCATTGATATTAGCTTCATAATATAGTTTATTCTTATTGTTGTTGAGTTTAGTAACATAATTTCTCAATTTGCATAAGTCAACCATTCAGATGTGCAGCCAGACTTATTAGCCACCCATTTTGCACCATCTCTTTCAACCATACAGTTTTTCCATTCGTCATAAATCCATGGAGCCTTAACAGTTCTGACAGTTTAACAGGTGGATGATTATCAATAATTGGAAGAAGCAATTTCAGAAATTCAGTGCAGCATCTGGATGCTGCTTATTAATCACCAACAAATATATTTAACATCATCCACATAAAATCTTTTGTATGATCTCCTATACACTACTTTAGGCCCAGCTTTTGGAACCGTAGCCAATGGTGTATCAGTGATCACTGCATCCAATGGGTACAGATACAGCTTTAGAACAAAGTTTTAAAGTATTAACAATGTGATCAATACATGTGGATGATCTTGTTCCTGTGGTGTGTGTTAACACCCTGGTATTTTGGTTAATAACATGAACCATATTACAGGCACTGGTTGCAGTTAGAAGATTCCTCTTTTAGCGGTCAGCTTGATGAAAACCAGTCAATATTCAGGTCCCCAAGAAAGTAGACCTCTCTGTTTACATCACATACACTATCAAGCTTTTAATACACATTATTTAGATACTGACTGTTCACAGTCGGTGGCCTAGAGCAACACCTTAAAATAATAGTTTGAATTAAAAAGGTTTTAGGCATTATCCCTTGTCAGTAATGACTTGAGTATGAGGAGAGAGAAAAGAGGACTGAGAGGGAGTACTAACATCGTTTTGCACTTTGGAAAGGTATGCGAAAGGGCCAATAAAACACAGTACAAGTTTACTGGAATGACTATCACCATGGTGACTGTTTTCTAGGAGCTGGCAGGGGAGTGTGTGTGTGTGTGTGTGTGTGTGTGTGCCAGCTTACGTGCACCCTCTCCTCCCCACCTGTAAAATGTAATTAATGCTATGTTGTAATAATTCATTATAGCATTATTATTGTATTACTGATAATAACACATGTGAAAACCAATTAAAAATATATATATAAACAGCTTACAGGCATGCATGTGTATGAGTTCATACTTGTGCATGTGAGCATGCATTTGTATGTCGGTGCATACTTGTGCATGTGAGCGTGCATGCTGGTGCATGCGTGTGTGTGTGTGGTTTGAAATGAGGCCAAGAGTAGCACTCTGATGTGAGCAGGTCGTGCTATGAAGGGTGTGGAGCACCCACAGGGGGTTGCCAGATTGGCCTTTGTTTATAATTTGAATTCTAGCTCATCACAGCACTCTTCAACTGGCAAATCCTATTATAAAGACATATATATTTGAAGAGATGCCAAGAAATTGCTTTCAGGCAGCTGATCAGAGCTTGAAGCAACAGGGTAGATTCTTAGAAAGTGCATACAAAGTCTTGAAAGCGAGACAAAAGAAATGCATAATATATAGTATGAAGCGACTGTGCATGTGTGGACAGCTTCTATCCCCAAGCCATAAGACTCCTGAACATCTAGTCAAATAGCTACCCAGACTATTCACATTAACCCCACCGCCCTATCCACACCACTGCCACTCTCTGTTGTCATCTATGCATAGTCACTTTAATTAACTCTCCCTACATGTACATACTACCTCAACTAACCGGTGCCCCCGCACATTGACTCTGTACCGGCACTAGAGGTCGACCGATTATGATTTTTCAACGCCGATACCGATACCGATTATTGGAGGGCCAAAAAAGCCGATACCGATTAATCGGCCGATTTGTATTTATTTATTTGTAATAATAACAATTACAACAATACTGAATGAACACTTATTTTAACTTAATATAATACATCAATAAAATCAATTTAGCCTCATGTAAATAATTAAACATGTTCAATTTGGTTTAAATAATGCAAAAACAAAGTGTTGGAGAAGAAAGTAAAAGTGCAATATGTGCTATGTAAGAAAGCTAACGTTTCAGTGTCTTGCTCAGAACATGAGAACATACTGTATGAAAGCTGGTGGTTCCTTTTAACATGAGTCTTAAATATTCCCAGGTAAGAAGTTTTAGGTTGTAGTTATTATAGGAATTATAGGACTATTTCCCTCTATACCATTTGTATTTCATTAACCTTTGACTATTAGATGTTCTAATAGGCACTTTAGTATTGCCAGTGTAACAGCATAGCTTTCATCCCTCTCCTCACTCCTCCCTGGGCTCGAACCAGCAACACAACGACAGCAGCCACCCTCGAAGCAGCGTTACCCATGCAGAGCAAGGGGAACAACTACTAGAAGGCTCAGAGCGAGTGACGTTTGAAACGCTATTAGTGGGCGCTAACTAACTAGCCATTTCACTTCGGTTACACCAGCTTCATCTCGAGAGTTGATAGGCTTGAAGTCATAAACAGCGCAATGCTTGACGCACAACAAAGAGCTGCTGGCAAAATGCACGAAAGTGCTGTTTGAATTCATGTTTACGCGCCTGCTTCTGCCTACCACCGCTCAGTCAGATACTTAGATACTTGTATGCTCAGTCAGATTATATTCAACGCAGGACACGCTAGATAATATCTAGTAATATCATCAACCATGTGTAGTTAACTAGTGATTATGATTGATTGTTTTTATAAGATAAGTGGAATGCTAGCTAGCAACTTACCTTGGCTTACTGCATTCGCGTAACAGGCAGTCTCCTTGTGGAGTGCAAGGAGAGAGAGGCAGGTCGTTATTGCATTGGACTAGTTAACTGTAAGGTTGCAAGATTGGTTCCCCCGAGCTGACAAGGTGAAAATCTGTCGTTCTGCCCCTGAACGAGGCAGTTAACCCACCGTTCCTAGGCCGCCATTAAAAATAAGAATGTGTTCTTAACTGACTTGCTTAGTTAAATAAAAAGGTCAAATTATTATAATTTTTTTCGAAATCGGTGCGCAAAAATACCGATTCCCGATTGTTATGAGAACTTGAAATCAGCCCCAATTAAAATCGGCCATTCCGATTAATCGGTCGACCTCTAACCGGCACCCCTCTGTATATACTGTTATTTTTTACTGCTCCTCTTTAATTACTTGTTACTTTTATCTCTTATTCTTATCCGTATTTTTTGAAACTGCACTGTCGGTTAGGTGCTCGTAAGTAAGCATTTCACTGTAAGGTTGCATTCGTTGTATTCGGCGCATGTGACTAATAAAATGTGATATTTCTCAAATGAAGGTTTCCTGGTGACAATGTGAGCATCTCGAGTGACAACTGGTAACAATTATAATGGGCTCAATTTTGCGAGTTAAAAAAAACTTTGGTAGGATTATAAACTATGGGTGTTGCCAAGGCAAGAGGGGGTGTCAAATTGATATATTTCAAATATTGGGAGGGTCATGACCCAGTGTTGCGTTTGAGACCACCTAAAGCCACCTAAAGCGAGACCGATTCAAGATCAAGACCGGAGCAAATCGAGTCCGAGTCAAGACTGGGAGGGGGACAAGGGGTCTGACCAGAAAAATGCCAGTCCAATTCAAGACCATGATTGTAATTTTGTCAAATCACCACCATAATAAGAGTTCAAAATGTCCAGTATTTCCAGTATTTCTCTGATGGTAAAAAAAAAAAAAAAAATTCAATACATTTTTCCAACTTTCACTCTCAAAATCACACTTTTGTTTTTATAGAAAAAAGGGACAAATTTGATGCTTCAGGTCCACAACGATGCTTAAACCACATCAATCTGATTGGGTGGGCCCGTCACCCAGGCCCATTTGAGCGTGACAATTGCGCATCACAAATAGCCAAGTAACCAACACAAAACTTTTTCAATACCTGGTTTGCTTGTTCCCTTAGTTAGCATTTACTAGCATTTACTAGTAGATATCATAAGTTTAACTTCTTTCCTACCCCACCGGCTACCGATGTCATTCTTCTGTGAGCTGCTCCAAGCCAAAACCAGTTGAGAGCTGCACACTTGCTGCCTGCAGATTATATTCTGTTGAAACTAGGCTGTGTGTGCAGCGAGCATGTGAATACATTTCACATGCTTTGCGATTGTGTAGGCTACTTTGTGCATGATTTCTCTATTCTACTACATAATTAATAAGTCATATACCTCCTCTACTATACACATTTCCCACTGAAAATAAAAGTGGGTATATGGCTTATACAGTACCTGCGTATACCCTCCACTACACCACTGGCCCTTTGTGTTTTACAAAAAAGTGCACTCTCCTAAATGAGTGGGCTGGTTTTACAGTTGCTGTCCTTTCAGAATCAAGAACCTGTCACACACTGAAAGCCTATAGGTTCGGCACTGCGCAAACATGTCTATAATAGATATAAAGACTTAAGATATTAATGTTTCAAGAAAGGAGTGTATGTATTTGGCCTGGCGAAGTGGTTTTATGCGCTGACTGAATGGAAGCTGATAATTATGATGCTCCGTTGGTCTCGGGAAGAAATTACAAGTCCTCACTGTCATGAGACCAGTCTGGAGTACTACAATACTGTCATGACCCCCCCCCCTGCAAGTTACATGCCTGGCACGCGCACACCCACACACACAATTACGCATTTCTTTAGTCTCGCTTTCAAAACGTTACATGCACTTTCAAAGAATCTATCCTACAACAAACCCAGTCAGAGGCAGCCTGCATGTCTCACAGACTAACCAGGAGCAACAACCTATACTCCTGATTTAGCCAATGTTTAGGAAACAAAATGTGAAGGCCATATATTTTATTTCAGTTGAGAAAATCTACAAAAGGAATTGGCCCACCTTAGTCTTTATTGATTAAGATGCATGTGACATTGTATCAACAGTGGACTAATGAAACCAATACCAGAAGATAGTTTGAGTAGATTTTTCCTTTAATAACTACAGTCAAACAACCAGGCTGAGGATTGTGACACAAGGTTTGTGAGGAAGAGAGAGGTGAGAAAGGCATAAAAGAGCAGACTTCTAGTATTGAGCATCAGCGTTAGCATTACCGTGCGTCTGTGTGTGAGAAAACATCTCATTAGAGAGCATGAGCTCACACCTGCTATTAACGGGAAGACCGACAATGAGGGAGTGGTGTTGAAATGCATACACATACACACCTCCACCCTCAATGCCTGTTCCCAACAGCCTTTTTACTTCAGTGCGTTGAGACTTGTGTCATACATTTGAATTAGTGAGTGATTTCGCTCCTACAGTAAAACTCCAGGTGATTTTTGTTCCCCAGATACACAGAAACCTGAGATAGCAACATACTGTTCAAACCCAGTAACCTAGAGTAAGTGGGTTTGTAGGCTGTCATTTCATAACTGGCTATTATGCATCAGCTGTGAGGAGTGTGGTCACATACAGTGCCTTCAGAAAGTATTCAATAGCCCTTAACTAATTCCATATTGTGTTGTGTTACAGGTTGAACTCAAAATATATATATATTTTTTAAATCACCCATCTACACAGAATACCCAAATAATGACAAAGTTAAAAACATGTTTTAGGAAACTTTTGCAAATGTGTTGAAAATGAAATACAGAAATATCTAATTTACATAAGTATTCACAGCCCTGAGTAAATACTTTGTAGAATCACCTATAGCAGTGATTACAGCTGTGAGTCTTTCTTGGTAAGTTTCTAAAGGTTTTCCACACCTGGATTGTGCAACATTTGCCCATGACTGTTTTCATAATTCATCAAGCTCGGTCAAATTGGTTGCTGATCATTGCTAGACAACTATCTTCATGTCTTGCCATAGATTTTCAAGCAGCGTTATGTCAAAACTAATTTGGCCACTCAGGAACAAATACTGTCTTCTTGGTAAGCAACTCCAGTGTAGATTTGACCTTGTGTGTTACGCTATTGTCCTGCTGAAAGCTGAATTCATCTGGTAGAAAGCAGAACCAGGTTTCCCTCTAGGATGTTGCCTGTGCTTAACGATTACAAGCATACCCATAACATGATGCAGCCACCACTATGCTTGAAAATATGGAGAGTGGTACTCAGAAATGTGTTGTATTGGATTACAAACATAAGACTTAAGTTCATTCCTTTGCCACATTTTTTGCAGTATTACTTTAGTGCCTTGTTGCAAACAGGATGCATGTTTGGGAATATTTTTATTCTGTACGGTCTTCCTTCTTTTCACTCTGTCAATTAGGTTAGTATTGTGAAGTAACTACAATGTTGTTGATCCATCCTTAGTTTTGTTCTATCACAGCCATTAAACTCTGTTTTAAAGTCACCATTGGTGAAATCCCTGAGAGGTTTCCTTCCTCTCCTGCAACTGAGTTAGAAAAGACACCTGCGTCTTTGTAGTGACTGGGTGTATTGATACACCATCCAAAGTGTAATAAATAACTTCGCCATTCTCAAAGGGATATTGAATGTCTGCTTTATTTTTACCCATCTACCAATAGGTGCCCTTCTTTGTGAGGCATCGGACAACCTTCCTGGACTTTGTGGTGTAATCTGTGTTTGAAATTCACTGCTTGACTGAGGGACCTTAAATATACGTGTATGTGTGGGATACAGAGATGAGGTAGTCATTCAGAAATCATGCTACACACTATTACTGCACACAGAGTGAGTCCAAGCAACTTATTATGTGACTTGTTAAGCACATTTTTACTCCTCTACTTATTTAGGATAGCATAACAAAGGGTTTGAACATTTACTTACACAAGACATTTCAGTTTTTCAGTTTTTATTCATTTGTACACATCTAACTTGTAAACATTCCACTTTGACATTATGGGGTATTGTGTGTAGGCCAGTGACACAAAATCTAAATTTAATCAATTTTAAATTCAGGCTGTAACACAACAACATGTGGAAATTGTCAAAGGGTGTGAATACTTTCTGAAGGCACCGTATCACTGTATATATGGGAGAGCACTGTATCACTGTATATATGGGAGAGCACTGTATCACTGTATATATGGGAGAAAGTGTGTTTATTGGTATATTTTTTTGTCTTCCGGTCTTGACAAAGAACTGGGTCATGTGTCTTACGTGTCAAAGACTGATATGTTGACAATAAACATGAACAAGTAATTGTGTGTGTCGATGTAAATATTTCAGAGTAAGTGACAGGTGAGTGACCGCCATGAGAAGTAGATCATGGGTCAGGGTTAAAGTTACGATGGAAAATGGTGAACCAAAGTTATAATTGCGTGTGTTGGTGTAAATTCTATAATGGTCAGGTGAGTGATGGCGCCGGAGGGGAGGGCTGCTGTTTTATTGGCTCTTAACCAACTGTGCTATTTTGTTTGTTTTTTCACATTGTTTGTAACTTATTCTGCACATAATGTTGCTGCTACCGTCTCTTATGACCGAAAAGAGCTTCTGGACATCAGAACAGCGATTCCTAACCTTGAATTGGACGAATAGTTGTCCCTTAATGAGTCGGACGGGAAGGATATACTCCAAACACCCAAACAGGCCCTCATGCCCGTCATTCACTGGAGAAAGAAACTAAGATTTTGCAGAAAGAGATAGGGGTGCCTTGTGAGGATCAGGCGACGAGTGTCTAATCTGCCTTTGCCATTAGTACTGTTAGCTATCGTTCAATCGCTGAAAAATAAATGGGACGAACTGAAAGCATGTTTATCCTACCAACGGGACATTAAAAACTGTAATATCTTATATTTCATGAGTCATGGCTGAACGATGACATGAATAACATACAGCTGGTGGGTTACACACTGTATCGGCAGGATGGAACAGTAGACTCTGTTAAGACACGGGGCAGGGGCCTATACATATTTGTAAACAACAGCTGGTGCACGTTATCTAAGGAAGTCTCAAGGTTTTGCTCGCCTGAGGTAGAGTATCTCATGATAAGCTGTAGACCACACTATCTACCTAGAGAGTTTTCATCTGTATTTTCCGTAGCTGTCTACATACCACCACAGACCGATGCTGACACTAAAACCGCACTCAATGAGCTGTATACTGCCATAAGCAAACAGGAAAACTCTCATCCAGATGCAGGTCAATTTAAATCAGTTTTACCTAATTTCTATCAGCATGTTAAATGTGCAACCAGAGGGAAAGAAACTCTAGACCACCTTTACTCCACACACAGAGACGCGTACAAAGCTCTCCCACATCCTCCATTTGGCAAATCTGACCATAATTCTATCCTCCTGATTCCTGCTAACAAGCTACAATTAAAGCAGGAAGCATCAGTGACTCAGTCTATAAAAAAGTGTTCAGATGGAGCAGATGCTAAACTACAGGACTGTTTTGCTAGTACAGACTGGAATATATTCCGGGGTTCTTCCGATGGCATTGAGGTGTACAGTACATCAGTCACCGACTTCATCAATAAGTGCATTGATTACATCGTCCCCACAGTGACTGTGAGTACATAACCCAACCAGAAGCCATGGATTACAGGCAACTTCCGCACTGAGCTAAAGGGTAGAGCTGCCGCTTTCAAGGAGTGGGACTCTAACCCGAAATCTTATATGAAATTCCGCTATGCCCTCCGATGAACCATCAAACAGGTAAAGTGTCCATACACAACTAAGATCGAATCGTACTACACCGGCTCCGACGCTCGTCGGATGTGGCAGGGGTTGCAAACGATTACAGACTACAAAAGAGAAGCACAGCCGAGAGCTGCCCAGTGACATAAGCCTACCAGACGAGCTAAATAACTTCTACGCTCGCTTCGAGGCAAGTAATACTGAAACATGCATGAGAGCGTCAACTGTTCCATATGACTGTGTGATCACGCTCTCCGCAGCCGATGTGAGTAAGACCTTTAAACAGGTCAGATGGATAACCAGGACGTGTATTCTGAGCATGCGCCGACCAACTGGCAAGTGTTTTCATGGACATTTTCAAACTCTCCCTGTCAGAGTCTGTAATACCAACATATTTCAAGCAGGTCACCATAGTCCCTGTGCCCAAGAACACTAAGGTAACCTGCCTAAATGACTCCTGACCCGTAGCACTCACGTCTGTAGTCATGAAATGCTTTGAAAGGCTGGTCATGGCTCACATCAACACCATTATCCCAGAAACCCTAGACCCACTTCAATTTGCATACCACACCAACAGATCCACAGTTGATGCAATCTCTATTGCACTCCACACTTCCCTTTCACACCTGGACAAAAGGAACACCTATGTGAGAATGTTATTCATTGACTACAGCTCACCATTCAACACCACAGTGCCCTCAAAGCTCATCACTAAGCTAAGGACCCTGGGACTAAACACCTCCCTCTGCAACTGGATCCTGGACTTCCTGACCGGCTGCCACCAGGTGGTAAGGGTAGGTAACAACACATCCGCCACGCTGATCGTCGACACTGGGGCCGCTCAGGGGTGCATGCTCAGTCTCCTCCTGTACTCCGTGTTCACTCATGACTGCACGGCCAGGCACGACACCAACACCATCATTAAGTTTGCTGATGACACAATAGTGGTAGGCCTGATCACCGACAACGATGAGACAGCATATAGGGAGGAGGTCAGAGACCTGACCGTGTGGTGCAAGGACAACAATCTCTCCCGCAATGCGATCAAGACAAATTAGATGATTGTGGACTACATGAAAAGGAGGACCGAGCACACCCCCATTCTTATCTACGGGGCTGTAGTAGAGCAGATTGACAGCTTCAAATTCCTTGGTGTCCACATCAACAACAAACTAACATGGTCCAAGCACACCAAGACAGTCGTGAAGAGGGCACGACTAAACCTGTTCCCCCTCAGGAGACTGAAAAGATTTGGCATGGGTCCTCAGATCCTCAAAGGGATTTACAGCTGCACCATCAAGAGCATCCTGACGGGTTGCATCACTGCCTGGTATGGCAACTGCTCGGCCTCTGACCGCAAGGCACTTACAGAGGGTAGTGCGTACGGCCCAGTACATCACCGGGGCCAAGCTTCCTGCCATCCAGGACCTCTATACCAAGTGGTGTCAGAGGAAGACTCCAGCCACCCTAGTCATAGACTCTCTGCTCACGCATGGCATGCGGTAGCGGAGCGCCAAGTTTAGGTCCAAGAGGCTTCTAAACAGCTTCTACCCCCAAGCCATAAGACTGCTGAACATCGACTCAAATGGCTACCCAGACTATTTGCATTGCCCCCCCAACCACCCAACCATCCTCTTCTACACTGCTACTACTGTTATTATCTATGCATAGTCACTTTAATAACTCTACCTACATGTACATATTACCTCAATTACCTCACACCGGTGCCCCGTACACTGACTCTGTACCGGTACCCCCTGTATTTAGCCTCACTATTGTTATTTACTGCTGCTCTTAAATTATGTTATTCTTATCTCTTTCTTTTTAGGGGGGTATTTTCTTAAAAGTGCATTGTTGGTTAAGTGCTTGTAAGTAAGCATTTCACTGTAAGGTATTTGGCGCATGTGACATATAAAATGTGATTTGTTTTATGGAGTGAATGCCATAAGAACTGGGTCAGGGTTAGCCTGCATATAGAATCTTTATAGAATGATTTTTATTTTGTTGCCAATTATTCCATTTAGCAGACTTTTTTTTATCCAAAGCAACTTACAATCATGCATGTATACATTTAACATTTTACCTTTATTTAACTAGGCAAGTCAGTTAAGAACAAATTCTTATTTTCTATGACGGCCTAGGAACAGTGGGTTAACTGCCTGTTCAGGGGCAGAACGACAGATTTGTACCTTGTCAGCTCGGGGATATGAACTTGCAACCTTTCGGTTACTAGTCCAACGCTCTAACCACTAGGCTACCCATACGGGTAGTCCCGGGAATTAAACCCACTATCCTGGTGACATGCTCTACCAAGGACCATACTGTCTATGGGTTTGAGATGTGAGTGTAGTGATGTTGTATAGCATGGAGTTTTGAGGTTAGAGTGAAACCGTATAATAAGGGTCAGAGGTTAGAGGTAATTGGTTTAAAATGGAGGAACAGAGGTACTCACGCCATAGGTTTCTCCATACGGCTGCCCAGCGATCCCACCACCTCTCCCAACGTACAGAACGCCTGGCCAAGGAAGTCCTACAGAAAGAGAGATACAAGTTTTTTTTTATTTTATTTATTTATTTATTTATTTATATATATATATATATATATATATATATATATATATATATATATATATATATATATATATATATATATATAGGCACATTCTGGTGAAGTGGAAGATATATAGGAGACACACACACGCATGCATGGGTACACATCCACACACAGCAGACTCCCATTCCATACTGCGCATAGAATACTCTTTATGAAACATGACATTGACATTAATACAATGAATCACATGTTGGGGGATGGGGGAGGGAGAACCCTTGTGATTCTGTTAGCCAGTGTCTGGAAAAACAGCAACACTTCATAATGGAATCTCACTGTGGTCTTCTCTGACCACAATGTCTAGTATAAACAGTGTGTGCTGTATAATCCCTATAGGCTTTATAGCCCAGTTATTTCCAGCATGTTCCAGCATCCAGACCTGGAGCAAATACTATTTGAAATACTTTAAGTATTTGCTCTAGCCTGCCTGGGTTACCAAATGGTCAGTTTATCAGTTTTAGGATTATTGTATTGGTTCCATTGCGCCAAGAAAACTCAACCAAGCCTAGATAAAGTATTTGAAAAGACTTCAAATAGTATTTGAACCCAGGTCTGATTTCCTCCCAGCTCCACTACCACACCTGCTCAGCTTGCTTGCTTGCCTGCCTTCCTAGCTGCCTGCCTATCTGCCTCTCACATGTTAACACAGTAAAGGTTTATCTCCAGTGGAATTCCCCACTGGCCAGGGCTGGCTAAGCAGCCTCTAAAACTGCCAAGTGTGTCATTCCCAGCCTGAGATGATTGATTTCATCTCCTGTTTATATGCCTGATCGAGGAAGGGAGAAAAGGAGAGAGACAGAGTGAGAGCAAGAGCAAGAGCGAGAGAGATTGGGGGCGGAGGGAAGGAGAGAGAGAGGGATAGAGAATTTATCCAGCGTGAATGTCTGTGAAATTGGGAGAGACAGTTCCAGAATGGAGGACCAGTGAAAAAAGCCTTGTGATTAAGAGTGTGTGTGTGTGCACAGCATGTGTGTGCTAGGGTCCCTGGTTGCATACCTTTAGGATAAAAAATGTAACTGCAACGTTAATGCAACGTATTTTACACAACACGACAGGCAGTGGACCAGGGGATATGGGCTTTATTATAGCGTTACTATTGTACCAACTCCAACAGGTAGAGGAGCATCTCTTGTACTCCCCACATTGAATTGTGCACGTCATCCACCAAACATTGTGGAAAAACGACAGTTATTTTCCATGACTCCACACTATTGATGGCAAAGGCGATTGGCCCACATCAGTGACCACTCCCCCTTTTATCCTTTCACCATGGAAACTTTTACACGCTGCTCACTATGTGCACATTGTTAGAATACTAGTCTAAAACATTACCCAACAGATTATCAGCCACATTAGTCAGGTAATGGTAAATAAAGCTATGCATGACACATGCCATGTGACAAGCCAACATGTGAAGGCTGTCCAAATAACAGAAAAGGTATCCCTTAAGGTCAAACATATAATAACTCGTTCTCATGTTCTCATTGTTTGTGCTTATCTAATGACCTTCATCCTTAGGCGGTTGTTTGCCAAACATTTCCCTGCAATGTGGGCAGACTGGTTTTTCCAAATTGCCAAAGCAAACACAGGAGAGAGCAAAGTGTGAAATGTGACTAAGATAAGATAGGACAGGGATAGAAATGCTAAATGAATCTAGTCAATCCTAGGGATAAAAGGAACATAAGCATTTTGCTCATAGTAGGCTGAGCTTATGGTGATCATTAGGTAAGATAATGCCAGGATAATGTAGTATAATGCTTTCAGTCCAGTGAATTCAATGTAATTAATGTCACACTTGAGACCATATTTAGCAATATGAGGTGGTTTAGAAAGGCAGCATCCTGATTGGTATGGATGGTGTTCTGAAGGGTCATTCCAAAAAACGCTCTAATTAACCTCTGGACATGCCCCCTCTACTGCCAACTCAGAACACCTGAACTCACTAACAATCACCATTTCTCTCCTTTCCTCAGCTATAAATGCAGTTTGTTACCATTTCCATGTGTCCTTTTGTTGTGCGTCCTTGAGTTTAAATAAGTACCTTTTAATGTGTTATTGGAGATTATATAATGCTAACTTTGCCAACTTCCTAGCCTGTATATACTGTATATCTAATTATCAATCTACAGTATATATACAAAAGTACACTCCATGACAAAAAGTATGTGGACACCTGGTCGTCGAACACCTCCTTTCCAATATCATGGGCATTAATATGGAGTTGGTCTCCCCTTTGCTGTTAAAACCCCCTTCTTTCTTCTGGGAAGGCTTTCCACTAGAAGTTGGAACAGTGCTGCGGGGACTTGCTCCCATTCAGCCACAAGAGCATTAGTGAGGTCGGGCAATGGTGTTGGGCGATTAGGCTTGGCTCGCAGTCTGCATTCCAATTCATCCCATGAAACAGGAAAGGGCCTTCCCCAAACTGTTGCCACAAAGTTGGGAGCACAGAATTGAATTGTATGTTGTAGTGTTAAGATTTCTCTTCACTGGAACTAAGGGCCCTAGCCCGAACCATGAAAAACAGCCCCAGACCTCAATTTCTCATCCACCAAACTTTACAGTTGGCAATATGCATTGAGACAGGTAGCATTCTCTAGTCATCCGCCAAAATCAGATTTGTCCGTCGGACTGACAGATAGTGAAGCGTGATTCACCACCCCAGCCGACGCTTGGCATTGCACACGGTGATCTTAGGCTTGTGCGTGGCTGCTCGGCCATGGAAACCCATTTCATTAAGCTCCTGACTAACAGTTATTGTATTGATATTGCTTCCAGAGGCCGTTTGGAACTTGGTAGTGAGTGTTGCAACCGAGGACAGATGCTTCAGCATTCAGAGGTCGATGGACATTGCATGGCTGTGTGGTCAGATGATGCAGATGCTAAGCTACAGGAATTTTTTGCTTGCACAGACTGGAATATGGTCCGGGATTCATCCAATGGCATTGAGGAGTACAGCACATCAGCCACCGACTTCATCAATAAGGGCATCGATGACGTTGTCCCCACAGTGACCATACGTACATACCCCAACCAGAAACCATGGATTACAGGTTTCCGCTGCGGCTTTCAATTAGCGGGACTCTAACCCGGAAGCTTATAAGAAATCCCGCTATGCCCTCCGACGTACTATCAAACAGACAAAGCATCAATTCAAGACTAAGATCGATCCTACTACACCGGCTCTGACGCTCGTCGGATGTGGCAGGGCTTGCAAACTATTATGGACTACAAAGAGAAACCCAACAACGAGCTGCCCAGTGACACGAGCCTACCAGACAAGCTAAATTAATTCTATGCAAGCAACACTGAAGCATGCATGAGAGCACCAGCTGTTCTGGAGGACAGTGTGATCACCCTCTCCATAGCCAATGTGAGTATGACCTTTAAACATGTCAACATTAACAAGGTCACAGGGCCAGATGGATTACCAGGACGTGTACACAGAGAATGCGCTGACCAACTGGCAAGTGTCTTCATCGACATTTTCAAACTGTCCCTGACAGAGTCTGAGATACCTACATGTTTCAAGCAGATCACCATAGTCCCTGTGCTATAGAACGCCAAGGTAACCAGCCTAAATGACTACCGACCCTTCTGTAGCCATGAAGTGCTTTGAAAGGCTGGTCATGGCTTACAGCAACACCATAATCTCAGAAATTCTAGAGGCAATTCAATTTGTATATCGTCCCAACAGATCCACAGATGATACAATCTCTATTGCACTCCACACTGCCCTTTCTCACCTGGTTAAAATGAACATCTACGCGAGAATGCTGTTCATTGACTACAGCTCGGGGCAGCAGGTAGCCTAGTGGTTAGATTACCAGTAACCGAAAGGTTGCTAGATCGAATCCCCAAGCTGACAAGGTAAAAATCTGTTGTTCTGCCCCTGAACATGGCAGTTAACCCACTGTTCCTAGGCTGTCATTGTAAATACGAATTTGTTCTTAACTGACTTGCCTAGTTAAATAAAAAATAAAAAAATAAACATCATATTGCCCAGCTAAGGACCCTGGGACTAAACACCTCCCTCTGCAACTGGATCCTGGACTTCCTGAATAGCCGCCCCCAGGTTCCTTTTGACCAGGTGGGAAAGGGCAACAACATATCCGACACGCTGATCCTCAACACGGGAGCCCCTCAGGGGTGCGTGCTTATTCCCCTACTTTACTCCCTGTTCACCCACGACTGCATGGCCAAGCACGATTCCAACACCATCAATAAGTTTGCCGACAACACAACGGTGGTAGGCCTGATCACCAACAATGACAAGACAGTGGGGTGCAAGGACAACAACCTGTCCCTCAACGTGATCAAGACAAAGGAGTTAATCGTGGACTAAAGGAAAAGGAGGGCCGAGTACGCCCCCATTCACATCGACAGGACTGTAATGGAGCAAGTTGAGAGCTTCAAGTTCCTTGGTGTCCACATCACCAACAAACTATCATGGTCCAAACACACCAAGACAGTGAGGGAGAGGGCACGACAACGCCTATTCCCCCTCAGGAGACAGAAAAGACTTGGCATGGGTCCTCAGATCCTCAAAATGTTATTCAGCTGCACCATTGAGAGAATACGGACTGGTTGCATCACCGCCTGGTATGGCAACTGCTCAGCATCCAATCGCAAGACACTACAGAGGGTAGTGCGTACTGCCCAACACATCACTGGGGCCAAGCTTCCTGCCATCCAGGACCTCAATACCAGGCGGTGTAAGAGGAAGGCCCTAAAAATTGTCAAAAGCTCCAGCCACCCTAGTCATAAACTGTTCTCTCTGCTACAACACGGCAAGCGGTACAGGAACGCCAAGTCGACATCCAAAAGGCTCCTTAACAGTTTCTACCCCCAACCCATAAGCCATGAACAGTTAATAAAATGACTACCCGGACAATTTGCATTGACCACCCCCTTTTTTAACGCTGCTGCTACTCACTGTTTATTATCTATGTATATTCACTTTACCCTTACCGACATGTATATATTACCTCTACAACTAACCTGTACCCCCACACATTTCTCAGTACCGGTACCCACTGTATGTAGCCTCGTTATTTTTATTTTCTTGTGTTACTTTTTTTCACTTTAGTTTAAGTCGTAAAAATATTTTCTGAACGGCATTGTTCATTAAGAGCTTGTAAGTAAGCATTTCATAGTAAGGCCTGTTCAACGTTCTCTCAAAAAAAATTCAGCACTGAGCAAATTTCAGGTCGGCTGAGCGCAACTTGAACGTTGTGAAAATTCTGTGCAACGTCCAACTTGCATTTACTGTGAACACTGAAGCTGTACCCGCTTTAAGTTACAGTGGCCAAGTAGGCTGCTGTGGCTATTTGATCATAATGTAGGTCTACCAGAGTGGCCTGCCATCAAAAACAATGGAGAAAATGCATCCCATAACATTTTAACATGGAAATAGCTGTTCTGTCATTCAGCCTACAGTAGCAGCCAATGTGTAGTGTTCAATGTAGGCCTACATTCTTTGGGGGAAAAAACATGCAGGGCTTGACAACCTGCTTATCCACTTGTCCTTCAGACAAGGAGGTGACTGAAAATGTTGTTGTTTGATGTAAGAAACCACTTTACAAAATAAAATGTTATTATTCCCATACCATTATTACAGAGAATCAAACAAATTATGCTACCATCTGCCTATTGGCTACTTAGATATTCAAGCCTGTCTCAAAATACAACACTGCCCCTTTAAGACAAAAAAAATCTCTTCACCTGACTTGATTTTCAAAGATGTCTAGAAATGTATACATGTTGTGCTCTTGTAGGAAGCAATCACTCCCCTATTGCTGACTACAAATGATCTATAACTGTGCTAATAACTAACTAGCAAAGGATCTGAAACATTTTTGCACACGTGGCTACATGCAGCTCTCGCTTTGATCTCAGAACAAGCGCATTTACTCACAACCACTCATGCTGTAAACACAGCCCAGTTCCAAGTAAATGACACAGATCCATATGTGGCAACGGTCTATTTGCATATTGGCCTACTGCAGCTCCGACATGAGTAATGCATTGACATGAGTATAGCATGTCAATGCAGTAGAATCTTACTCCGATGCGTTCCGCCTACCACAACATCTCTTCTATAGTTCGTTTTGGTTTCTGTATATTGCATTGAATGTGGCTAATAGTGTTAATTCGATCACAAATGCCACAGTAAAGGGAAAAGGGGGGTACCTAGTCATTGTTCAACAATGTATTCTACTGAAAAGTGTCTTCCACATGTAACCCTCTGAATCAGAGAGGTGCAGGGGTCGACATCCGGAAACGTTGATAGCGTTAACAGGGAAAATTGGTCACCAACCTTTACTGAGTAAAGATCACTTTGAGTCAAAATCCAAACAGAGATCTACCGCTCAGATTTTTTTTTACATGAAAAACTTAAGCCTTTTAAAAACAATACTGTAGCAATGAGGTCTGTGCAGTAAGCTATAGGCCCAATACATTATTACTGCAAATTGGCTTTGCTTGAATTGCCCTTCCAAGGCATTGTTGTTTGGGCCATGATTTGATTTGAGGTAGGCTTTATGATCACACCAGTAATAGATTGTTGTTGTATTACTTGTGAAGCAAAGCTGAGTGAGCATATATTTAAATAATCTGCTTTTTAAATCATTTTGGGGGGGGCTGCATCTGATGGTCTGAGCAGCAGACCAAGGGTCTGTCTCTTAACATCCCTCCACTCTCCCTTTCCTCCACTGACACTGACCAAAATGGGACACCGTCTTCCTGTTGATGGCAAAACTCAAGTCGTCCCTGCATTATTTATGCCTCATGCACAAATTCATGTTGTTACTCCTATGAACAGAGAAAGTGAAATATTCCCTGATATTAAAAAAGACTCAAGCCTATAGATACTTCCTACTCATTCATTACTGCTGCAGCGCTGTGTGGCAATAGGAAGAATTTGCATTTTATGGCCTACAAAAGTGTTGAATACAAAGTGTTGACAGTGCTGAGTAAGAATTTAAACAAAGACAGCATCTATGGCGATCGACTAGGAATGACTTGGAGATCGACAGATCGATCGTAATCGACGGGTTGGTGACCACTGCTCTAGAAAGTTGGGTGAAGTTCAATCTCGTGTTTCTCACGGTGGGCTGATATTTCTGCAAGACCGTCCTGGGGGAGCTGCACGGCAGTTTCAGGGATATTGCGCGCAGCTTAGAGGGAACATAGCACCTGTTGTATTAGACGCATGTGAGAAATACAATTTGGTTTGATTTTGGAATGAGATGTTTGACGAGCAGGTGTCCACTTACTTTTGGTCATGTAATGTGTGTTGAAATTTTCCACATTGACTGACCTTCATGTCTTAAAGTAATGATGGACTGTTGTTTCTCTTTGCTTATTTGAGCTGTTCTTGCCGTAATATGGACTTGATTTTTTACCAAATAGAGATATTTTCTGTATACCAACCCTACCTTGTTACAACACAACTGATAGGCTCAAACACATTAATGAAAGAAATTCCACAAATGAACTTTTAACAAGGCACACATGTTAATTGATAATGCTTTCCAGGTGACAGCTCATGAAGCTGGTTGAGAGAATGCCAAGAGTGTGCGAAGCTGTCATCAAGGCAAAGGGTGGCTACTTTGAAGAATCTCAAAATATATAATATATTTTGATTTGTTTAACACTTATTTGATTACTACATGATACCATGTGCTATTTCATAGTTTTGATGTCTTCACTATTATTCTAAATAGTAAATTAATAAAAACCCTTGAATAAGTAGGTGTGTCCAAACTTTTGACTGGTACTGTATCACTCTCTCACACACACACACACACACACCATTTGGAAAGTATTCAGACCCGTTGACTTTTTACACATTGTCACGTTACAGCCTTATTTTAAAATGGATTAAATAGATTTTTTCCCTCACATAAATCGAAACATAATACCCCATAATGACTAAGCAAAAACAGTTAAAAATGTATTTTTGCAATTGTATTAAAAACAAAAAACGGAAATATCAAATTTACATAAGTAAACAGACCCTTTACTCAATACTTGTTGAAGCACCTTTGGCAGTGATTACAGCCTTGAGTCTTCTTGTGTATGACACTACAAGCTTGGCACACCTGTTTTTGGGAAGTTTCTCCCATTCTTCTCTGCAGATCCTCTCAAGCTCTATCAGGTTGGATGGTGAGCGTCAGGTGTGTTAGAGTTGGGCTGGTACGAAAGCCTGCACACATGCGGCCCTTGCTCTAGGACTATTTCCATTCAACTTATTTTAATTCAGTGACTGAACAGGTGTCCAAGGCGAAAGTACAGAACTCAAACTCCTTTGGGGGGAGCTAGCAGACAGAGATACATTTGTGGAATAGAGTGGTGCGCAGAAGAGAGAAAGGGACCACATGAATGAGCAATTCCCAGAGCGTGTGACAGGCACAGATGGGGTCCTTGTGGTAAGACTGCAGTGGGTAATATGCATCTCTTATTCTAGATTTTATAAGAACAGATAAGATCAAAATAGATCCCATCTGAACATGTGTGTGTGTGTGTGTGTGAGTGTGTGTGTGTGTGTGCCTGCCTGCGTCTGTCTATCTAAATGTAAATAAAATCATCAAATTTTCAAGAAGAATCAGGGTTTATTGTGTGTCAACAAAGAGAGACTGATGGCATTGTTACATGAAATTACTGTAATCTGTGTGTTTTTATTCACAGCGATGACAATAGACAGGCGAGGGGCAGGGAGGGTAGAGAACACACAGCGCATCACATGGAACTGAGAGAAGGCGAGAGCGAGTGTGTGAGTGCACAGTTATGCTAAAACACACTGGCTACCCAGGGAAGGTAACCCCACTATGAAATACTAAACCCAGTAATTAAAGAACAGAGAGTAACTACTGTAGTAAGGGGGTGCTAATGACAATAGGATGAACCCCCAAAGTGCACACGCACTCTCGCACGCACACACACACACGTAAAGAGAGACTTACATGTTTTGACAGGTTGGAGCTCTTTGAGTCGACATCGTACCTGGAGAAGAGAACAGAAACACACACTGTTAGAGGGCCATGGAGATGACAGCAGTACAGCTGGGAGCAACAGGTGATTTACAGAAGGGGACACTCAGACCGCTCAGTAAATGTATAAAGCAATGAAGTCACGCAGAGTATTATTAAGTCTTCTTGTGCTTTTCAATCCTTTTAGTATCCTGACATGTCATACTGGAGGACTCCCTGGGTGTTTAAGTGTTTGTGGGCTTGTGTTTGTATCCTTGTAACGGACATCCTTGCGGGTGTCTGTGTGAGCCAGTTCGGAAAGAGGGGTTCTTGTCCAACAGGGCTGCAATCAGCTGCAGATTCAGGAACCAATTTAAAGTCATTTCACAGTCCAGGTCATTTTACACAGCTACTAAAAATAGACGTCTATTTTTGAGGTAATATTTGAAAGCAATTTTATGGAGACTGAGCCTCACGTAGCTGAAAGAAAAGCAATGGTACAAAGACCCACTACTGAAGCCCCTGTGGTTTTTCTGACAGTGAGAACCATTACATTTAATCGAAACAAACTACCAAGGAGAAAGGACCACTGCTTGTCAGGCCCTGGTTAAAGCTATAGTCTGCAGTGTTTCCCCGATATGCTAAATCGTGGCCGCCACCCCACCAGAAAAATCTAAATGCCATCTTATTTATTTGAAAAACATTTTGGGGGATGGTAAAAAAATAAATCTGTGTACACTTAAACAACTAAAACCATATATAAATGATGTAGAATAGAAAATGGAGCAATGTCTTTTTTTTAGAAGATCACCTTTGAGAACCAACAATCACGAAAATAAAATTTGACTCCGGGAGAATCAAAAATTCCTTAAAGGTCATGGCATGGAGCCCCCATTGATTTTGTTAGTCATTTAGATAGCATAAGACCAAAATGGTCCCGTCACTTGTATACAGCTGAGACTATTGAAACATTGACCATTGAATAGCTTTCCAAACCACAAACTGGAGCTTTAACAAAAAGGATGAGCAACACTGCTATACAACATCAGCCATAGAACATAGATTCCATTTAAATCACATATTGGAACATCACCTCCCCACTATCACATAGGCCAGAAATAGACATAACTCTGTTGACAGAAAACATTATGTGTGCCCGAGGGGAAATTGTCTATTCAATCAGGCCAGTGTTTTCATCCACTATCATCTCTGTCAATGTTGTCTCAACAGGATGGCCTTACTCAATTACACACATCAAACAACTAGTAGGCTCTGATTCTGTTGATGGGAGATGAGAGGGAATATCTCTCTCTGTGTGATACTCGTGGGTCTCTGGGCTCTAGTCCTGTGCCAGCTTCCCCTAACACACACACACACACACACACACACACACACACACACACACACCGTCTAGCAAGCAGGACAGATTATGTGGCATACTGCCACTGTCAGTGAGATGGGATGGTGTATTTGTCATTCTGAGTGTATTGTCAGAATGAGCTCTGGGATGTTTGTTATGTAACTCACAAAGCACTGGAGGCACAGCAGCTCTAATGTTCTATTCCATTGAAACAGATCACTTACATCCATGAAAAAATCATTTCCTGAGACACACAGCACAAAGGCATGTGTTTTTGTATTTATTCAGCCGCCAAAAAAAAATGCCCCACAACACCTAACACACACAAACACACACTACCACATGTGTGCGTGCACATATTTTTGTCTCGGTCTGTCCATGATGTACAGTATTGCGTACTTGTGTGCGTAGAGCTGTTGCGGTGACCGTATTACCGCCACTCCGGCAATCATGAGTCATGACCACAGTAGAATTCTACGTGACTGTTGAGTCATGGTAATCACCTCTTATGCACTCTGGACATGTGTTAGTAGCACCCAACTCTATAATGATCATCAGGTCCTAATGGTCAGGTACTCAGGACTCTATTGTCCCTCTAACCACTCTGACATCAATGCAAATGGGTTCGAAAATCACACCAAACACTTCTCAACAAAGACAGTATCGTGCTAAATTTCAAGAAGTTCAACAACAGGTTCAAACTGAGTGAAAAACATGATCGTTGTGGATGTTGTTTCAAAGCCTAACACAACAAAATGGACAGTGTTTTCTAATGTGATGATTAATTCAAAACAACCATATGGATATTAGAGCTTATGCATCTGCATAGGCCTACACTGTATAAGTCCAAGCCTGAAAAAAACGGACTTAAGATGATGATGCCGTAATAAAACATTTTTTTTTTTTAAATACTGATTTAAGACATTGTTCTAGCCTAAACTAAACAAATTCAGAGTTAACCTACAATTTTTAATGGCCTAGTAATATAGAGCATTTTTGATATTTTTATAATTAATAGGCATTACCTTTAGCTACAGAAAACCTCACCACCATGCGTTTCCATCTCCTCTCCCTCTCAAATCATCAATAGCCTATAGTCGCATCATTCAGCCCATATATTGTTTCATTTCTAATGCATTCTATGGTTGCCAAATAACTAAGTCTAGCGTATAGGACCTGCTTCAAATCCTCACTTTTACGGTCAACTTAGCCACTTCATATGCACACTCTCACTCCGGAATGGGAAAAATGTCCTTTCTATTTCATTCAGCTATGTTCATATTTTTTTTACTATAAAATCATATAATATAAAATAATGGTACAGGATTTAAGCCTATCTTGCCTGCTAAATGAACAAGCCCACAGCATGCCGCATAGCCAGATAACATACAGTAGGCCAAATCATATTCTGTTCTTCTGAAATACATTTTCTTCATATCATCATGTTTCTTTAGACGGACCTTCCTAAAACAATTTATTGTGATGGTGTATATTCAATTGATTTATTATACTTTTAAAAAATGTTAAATGTAGATGTTCCAAAGGCGAGCATCAGCAGCTTGTATGCGTGCACATGCTTGTGGTGTGTGTGTGTTTTGTCTGTGTGTGTTAAGCCTCAGCTCTGACATTAACACAGCCTAGCAGGGCTCCATCACTCTCTTGTCCACCTCTCTCAGAAACCCATTCGACTAGAGTTCCACTCGGTTGCCTGGGAAAATTCTATTTCAGACCAGGATAGACAAGAATGAAAAGCTGCCCTACCTAACCTTTAAACACAGTCAAGACACCAACCGAGCCATAACATGAATGACAGAATATTATTACATGTCTACTCTGACACAAACCAGAAAGAACTCCAAGGAAGGTGAGAGAAGGAGACAGGGGAAAAGAGAGGAAGGAAGAGCGAGTGATCAGTGGGGGGAGAAAGAGAAAGGGAGAGGTAAAAGAGGGAGCGAGAGGAGGGGGAAGGGAGAGGAAAAAGAGGGAGCGAGAGGAGGGAGAAGGGAGAGGAAAAAGAGGGAGCGAGAGAAGGGAGAGGAAAAAGAGGGAGCGAGAGAAGGGAGAGGAAAAAGAGGGAGCGAGAGGAGGGAAAAGGGAGAGGAAAAAGAGGGAGCGAGAGGAGGGAAAAGGGAGAGGAAAAAGAGGGAGCGAGAGGAGGGAGAAAGGAGAGGAAAAAGAGGGAGCGAGAGGAGGGAGAAGGGAGAGGAAAAAGAGGGAGCGAGAGGAGGGAAAAGGGAGAGGAAAAAGAGGGAGCGAGAGGAGGGAAAAGGGAGAGGAAAAAGAGGGAGCGAGAGGAGGGAAAAGGGAGAGGAAAAAAAGGGAGCGAGAGGAGGGAGAAGGGAGAGGAAAAGCAGGTATAAAGAGAGAAAAAAAGAGCGTGAGCTATCTGAGCAGAGCACAGCCACCAGTGGAGGATGTAGTATGGCCTGATGTTCACACACACACACACATCTTAAGCCTGCGGGGAGACACACACAGGTCGTGAACACACGCCTCCCCCTTAACACACACACACACTTTTTCTCTCACTCACACACAATTCATCCAAAAGATGTTCGAAAGGGGTTGAGGTCAGGGCTCAATGCAGGCCAGTTCCTCCACACCAATCTCAAGAAACCATTTCTGTATGGACCTCGCTTTGTGCACGGGGGTATTGCCATGCTGAAACAGGAAAGGGCCTTCCACAAACTGTTGCCATAAAGTTGGAAGCACAGAATCGTCTACAATGTCATTGTATGCTGTAGTGTTAAGATTTCCCTTCACTGGAACTAAGGGGCCTAGGCTGAACCATGAAACACAGCCCCAGACCATTCTTCCTCCTTAAAACTTTAAAGTTAGCACTAAGCAATTAACTTCATTCATCACTCCAGAGAACGCATTCCCACTGCTCCAGAGTCCAATGGCGCCAAGCTTTACAGCACTCCAGCCAATGTTTGGCATTGCGCATGGTGTGCCATTGAAAGCCATTTCATGAAGCTCCCGACAAACACTTGTGCTGAGTGTTGCAACCGAGGACAGGCGATTTTTACACGCTACGCGCGTAAGCACTCAGCGGTCCCGTTCTGTGAGCTTATGTGGCCTACCACTTCACGGCTGCGCCATTGTTGCACCTAGACATTTACACTTCACAATAACAGCACTTACAGTTGACCGGGGCAGCTCTAGCAGGGTAGAAATTTCACAAACTGACTTGTTGGAAAGGTGGCATCCTATGACGGTGCAACGTTGAAAGTCACTGAGCTCTTCAATAAGGCCATTCTATTGCCAATGTTTGTCTATGGAGATTGCATAGCGGTGTGCTTGATTTTATACACCTGTCACAACGGGTGTGGCTGAAATAACCGAATCCACTAATGTGAAGGGGTCCACATACTTCTGTATATATCGTTTATTACGGTCCCAGTCAGGTCATTTCACATGGAGTAAATAATGCTATTGGAGTAAATAGAGAGTTGTGTATCATTCAATTAGTTGTGTGTATTCAGTTAGTTGTTTGTTCTGTTAGCTGTGTGTCTCTCAGTAATGGCATGTGTCTTTTACTGTATTAATTCACAGGCCCTAGTTGGTCTTTCAGGCGCTGACACACACACAGCACTTAATTTTCTCTCTTGTATCGGCAAGAGTGCCCACGCGACCTCCTGACCCCTCGCAAGTCAGAGAGAAATTTAAATACCTACTCTGACAGGATGACGAGGAGGAACACCGATATGCACACACACGCGCACACACAAACACAAGGCTGCACTCACACACAAAGCGTGCACACACACTTTGACAGGACACTAGGCAGGGACACCAATCCGTACTGACAATGCACACTCTAGATACACTCCTTTATACACTATACACACATAACTACACAAAGGTAGTAAAAAACAAAGAGGCACATACAAATGTTTACTTACAGGTCAAATCTCAGATTCTGTCGTTCCTCAAAGAAATAATCCAAGATGAATTTACGAACAAACTCCGGGTTGAGAGTGTTTTCAATCACCTCTGTCCTTCCAAACTTTAGAGAGCGAGAGAGAGGATGAAAAGGTTGAGGGTCAAAGGCATGCAAGATACTTCCTTCGGTTGAATGTGGGTATTTGACAGACTACATTCGTGACATACAACTTCTAATGGAGAGAGAAACGAATTGACCGCTCAAAAAATATCATGGCGCATCTCAATTTCAAATGAATAAATGAAATATTGAGAATTCATTACTTGAGAGTGACATTACCGATGTCAGAGGCTGCCTCCCAAATGACACACTGTTTCCAATATAGTGCAAAACTTTTGACCAGGGACCATATGTAGGAAATAGGGTGCCATTTGGGAGTAATACCTAACACAGCTATCTATAAGTGTTATATGGGTCTGATATTTCAGTAATTATTAATCATAGGGGAAAATATGCAGAGATGGGGTTGAGGATTCATTTCATAATTTACTTGAGTAAATATTGTGGTTTGAGTGCCAAAGATCATGTTGAATATCAGGCCTTTTCAATTCAGTATGTGGTGTACTGTGTAGGCTAACTGAAGGGGACTTACCTCTCTCCACTCCTTATTGCCGATGCCTTGTGTGTACAGAACGCATACTAGATGAAGAGGGAGAAACACAGAAGAACAAGGTTAAACAGGGGACCCTGCATGACCTGTTGAGTGTGAGGAAAATGCATTACAGGGTTACAAACATTATAGGAGGAATATTTTAACAACACCATAATGCTCTAGTGGGGAAAAAAACTGAGCTCATTCATGGTGCACTTATTTCAGTAGGGCTTTGAGAATGCACAGCATAATAAACCCCTGTTAAGGTAGTGGTGCACGCGTGCACACACACACACACACACACACACACACACACACACACACACACACACACACACACACACACACACACACACACACACACACACACACACACACACCTGCATTATTTAATCACTTACTCGGCAGCCCCGAGGAGAGCTGAAGCCAATTTTCCTCTGCTCATATGCTTGTTACAGAGGGAAGAGAGGAATGTAGCAAACATAAGAGCAGCCGTTGTCCCGCCATCACTGACATCTCTCTCACACTCCCTCTCCCCCCGTCTCTCGCTCTCTCTCTACCTCACTCCCACTATCTCTGGATCTCGCTTTCTCTCCTTCTCCCTTCCTTTTCAAAGGCACGCCCAAAGAGAGATATATGACCCCCAAGTCTCACCTGAGACCTGGGAAGAAAAGGCCAAAGTTGTCGTTCTTGCCCCCCCTATCCCTCCCCTGGCTCCTCTCGCTGCCCACTGAAGCATCTTAATCCCGGTAGACTTGAGCAGCAGCACTCAGCATGATTAAGACGGCCACTCAGCATAAGTGCCTCCCTACATGAATGTACATGGCCCTGGACCTGGCTCATCATCATAAGCCTATCATCATTAGTCACAAAGCCTCCTTCTCCCTAATCTTTGCCGCAGATCCCATACATGAATATGAATAAATCTGCCTTGAGAATATGACCCGTGACATATGAGCGGAGTCACTTTGATTGACTCACGAGGCGTGAGAAGGAAGGAAGACGCCCTGTTTCTATTTTGGGCTGGAGTTGTGGAGGAGGGGAGAGGAGAGGGGGGCGAGACTCGGGGGCGAGACTCAGAGACAGAATCTCAAGATGCTGAATATTGAGATCAAGAATGTCAAGACAGGCAGAAAAAGGAGACAAGCGGACAAAATGCCTGAAAGAAAAGAAAAACAGAAAGATGAAGAACATATGTGATGCTTTCTAACCAGAGAGAGAAAGAAAGAAAGAGAAAGAGAACAGAGCAAACGAGAAAGATGGAGATAGAGAGAGAAGGCAATAGTGCCACAACAATACACACATTACTGATTAACACACAGCCCAGAGTGATTCATCAGTAAAACATAATAACACCTACCTAACAGTGGAGGCTGCTGAGGGGAGGACGGCTCATAATAATGGCTGGAATGGAGTCAACGGAGTGGTATCAACATGGAAACCACATCTTTAATACCATTCCACTGACTCCATTACAGCCTTTATTATGAGCCCTCCTCCCCTCAGCAGCCCCACTGACACATACATACAACATTTGGCACCAACTCTCTTGCACTGGCTCTATGCACACTCACTTGACTCTCCCCACACACTCACACATACTACACTGACACTCCAACACACACATACTACACTGACACTCCAACACACAGATACTACACTGACACTCCAACACACAGATACTACACTGACACTCCAACACACAGATACTACACTGACACTCCAACACACACATACTACACTGACACTCCAACACACAGATACTACACTGACACTCCAACACACACATACTACACTGACACTCCAACACACACATACTACACTGACACTCCAACAGACACATACTACACTGACACTCCAACACACAGATACTACACTGACACTCCAACACACAGATACTACACTGACACTCCAACACACAGATACTACACTGACACTCCAACAGACACATACTACACTGACAATCCAAACACACACATACTACACTGACACTCCAACAGACACATACTACACTGACACTCCAACACACAGATACTACACTGACACTCCAACACACAGATACTACACTGACACTCCAACAGACACATACTACACTGACAATCCAAACAGACACATACTACACTGACAATCCAAACACACACATACTACACTGACACTCCAACACACAGATACTACACTGACACTCCAACAGACACATACTACACTGACACTCCAACAGACACATACTACACTGACACTCCAACACACACATACTACACTGACACTCCAACACACACATACTACACTGACACTCCAACAGACACATACTACACTGACACTCCAACAGACACATACTACACTGACACTCCAACAGACACATACTACACTGACACTCCAACAGACACATACTACACTGACACTCCAACAGACACATACTACACTGACACTCCAACAGACACATACTACACTGACACTCCAACAGACACATACTACACTGACACTCCAACAGACACATACTACACTGACACTCCAACAGACACATACTACACTGACACTCCAACAGACACATACTACACTGACACTCCAACACACAGATACTACACTGACACTCCAACAGACACATACTACACTGACAATCCAAACAGACACATACTACACTGACACTCCAACAGACACATACTACACTGACACTCCAACAGACACATACTACACTGACACTCCAACAGACACATACTACACTGACACTCCAACACACACATACTACACTGACACTCCAACACACACAAGCTGCTGCTACTCTGTTTATTATATATCCTGATTTTACTCCTACCTACATGTACATACTGTATTACCTCAATTACCTCAACTACCTGTTACCCATGCACATTGACTTGGTACTGGTACTCCTTGTTATTGTTACTATTGTGTTACCATTTCCTTTTTACAGTATTTAGCAAATATTTTCCTTACTTTTTAACTCTATTGTTGGGAACAGTAAGTAAGCATTTCACTGTAAAGTCTACACCTGTTGTATTCAACCAATACCATTTGATTTGACATGCATAACATCACACTGATATGAATAACATTCAAGAAGCATGGTTTTCCCAAAGCCTTATTACATTTTCCCGTGTTTCACGTGACCCTCCAGATAAGCATTAAGAAAACACTGGGTTGACCTTTAGCCGAACTGCTGCTTTTATGCGTTTTGTTTTGTTGTTTTTTCTGCCTTGCTCTGTCTGCGCGCTCTGTGTTGCTTGTTCCACAGTATGTTTCTCTGTCTGCATTCTACGTGTTGCTTGTTCTACAGTATGTTTCTCTGTCTGCGTTCTCTGTGTTGCGTGTTACACAGTATGTTGCTCTGTCTGCATGCTACGTATTGCTTGTACTACAGAATGTTTCTCTGTCTGCGTGCTCCGTGTTGCTTGTTGCACAGCAGGTTCCTCTGACTGCATGCTACGTGTTGCCTTTTCTACAGTATGTCCCTCTGTCTGCATGCTCCGTGTTGCTTGTTCTGCAGTATTTCTCTCTGTCTGCATGCTACATGTTGCTTGTTCTACAGTATGTTTCTCTGTCTGCACGCTCCGTGTTGCTTGTTCTACAGTATGTTTCTCTGTCTGCATGCTGCGCATTGCTTGTTCTTCAGCATGTTTCTATGTCTGCATGCTACGTGTTGCTTGTTCTACAGTATGTTTCTCTGTCTGCATGCTCCGTGTTACTTGTTCTACAGTATGTTTCTCTGTCTGCATGCTACGTGTTTCTTGTTCTACAGTATGTTCTCTGTCTGCGTGCACCGTGTTGCTTGTTCTACAGTATGTTTCTCTGTCTGCATGCTACGTGTTGCTTGTTCTACAGTATGTTTCTCTGTCTGCGTGCTACGTGTTGGTTGTTCTACAGTATGTTTATCTGTCTGCATGCTCCGTGTTGCTTGTTCTACAGTATGTTTCTCTGTCTGCATGCTACGTGTTGCTTGTTTTACAGTATGTTCTCTGTCTGCGTGCACCGTGTTGCTTGTTCTACAGTATGTTTCTCTGTCTGCATGCTACGTGTTGCTTGTTCTACAGTATGTTTCTCTGTCTGCGTGCTACGTGTTGGTTGTTCTACAGTATGTTTATCTGTCTGCATGCTACGTGTTGCTTGTTCTACAGTATGTTTCTCTGTCTGCATGCTACGTGTTGCTTGTTCTACAGTATGTTTCTCTGTCTGCGTGCACCGTGTTGCTTGTTCTACAGTATGTTTCTCTGTCTGCATGCTACGTGTTGCTTGTTCTACAGTATGTTTCTCTGTCTGCGTGCTACGTGTTGGTTGTTCTACAGTATGTTTATCTGTCTGCATGCTACGTGTTGGTTGTTCTACAGTATGTTTCTCTGTCTACGTGCACCGTGTTGCTTGTTCTACAGTATGTTTATCTGTCTGCATGCTACGTGTTGGTTGTTCTACAGTATGTTTCTCTGTCTGCGTGCTACGTGTTTCTTGTTTTACAGTATGTTCCACTGTCTGCATGCTACGTGTTGGTTTTTCTACAGTATGTTTCTCTGTCTGCATGCTCCGTGTTGCTTGTTCTTCAAATCAAATCAAATCAAATTTATTTATATAGCCCTTCGTACATCAGTTGATATCTCAAAGTGCTGTACAGAAACCCAGCCTAAAACCCCAAACAGCAAGCAATGCAGGTGTAGAAGCACGGTGGCTAGGAAAAACTCCCTAGAAAGGCCAAAACCTAGGAAGAAACCTAGAGAGGAACCAGGCTATGTGGGGTGGCCAGTCCTCTTCTGGCTGTGCCGGGTGGAGATTATAACAGAACATGGCCAAGATGTTCAAATGTTCATAAATGACCAGCATGGTCGAATAATAATAAGGCAGAACAGTTGAAACTGGAGCAGCAGCACAGTCAGGTGGAAGTTGAAACTGGAGCAGCAGCATGGCCAGGTGGACTGGGGACAGCAAGGAGTCATCATGTCAGGTAGTCCTGGGGCATGGTCCTAGGGCTCAGGTCAGTTGAAACTGGAACAGCAGCATGGCCAGGTGGACTGGGGACAGCAAGGAGTCATCATGTCAGGTAGTCCTGGCGGACTAGGTATCCCCCTTTCCCTTTCCAACGACCCACTTAGTGAATCGGAGCCAATGCCTTTTCAATGTTAGTCATCACACAATTACTGTAAAAATAAATGAAATATGTAAAAGTAGGGAGTGATTCACTCCTTTATGTGTAATCCATGTTGTATGGCATGTTAATATATACGAGTTGTATCCATCATAAGATAGATTGTTTGTGAAAGAATCATCCGTTGTCAATGTCATTCATCCAGCAACGGATGACTAACATTGAAAAGGCATTGGCTCCGATTCACTAAGTGGGTCGTTGGAAAGGGAAAGGGGGATACCTAGTCCGCTGTACAACTGAATGCATTCAACTGAAATGTGTCTTCCGCATTTAAACAAACCCCTCTGGGCATGTGTCGATAGTGATAGTGTTCGAAAAGAAAGGCAGCGTTGCTCTTGGATCAGGTTTCCCCATTCAAATGTCAGCTTAACTGTTACGCTCGTCGTTTGAATGAGGAGACCAAGGTGCAGCGTGGTAGGCGAACATCTTACTTTTATTAAAATGAACACCGAAAAACAACAAAATACAAAACAAACGTAAAGTTCTGCAGGCTACACAGCAATTATACAAAATCAAGATCCCACAAACTAAGGTGGGAAAAAGGGCTGCCTAAGTATGATCCCCAATCAGAGACAACGATAGACAGCTGCCTCTGATTGGGAACCATACCAGGCCAAACAAAGAAATAGGAAAACTAAACTGCCCACCCTAGTCACACCCCGGCCTAACCAAAATAGAGAATTAAAAGGATCTCTAAGATCAGGGTGTGACATTAACATTATAATTATTTCATAATACTGACGACGTATCAGTTCCAAGAGAGACATTATCACCTACGGTTGCAAATATGGAGATCATAATCATAATGCGCACATTGTTGCACATCATGAAATATAATAAGGCAAGAATTACAGACACTATAGCTGTACAATTAGCAAAATATAACTAAATTGATTGAACATGAAATTGATTTCAATATGATTGAAATACACTTAGTGTGAAAAACATGAGAAACGCTCTTTCCATGACAGACTGACCAGGTGAATCCAGGTGAAAGCTATGATCCCTTATTGATGTCACTTGTTAAATCCACTTCAAATCAGTGTCGATCAAGGAGAGGAGGCAGGTTAAAGAAGGATTTGAAAGCATTGAAACAATTGAGACATGCATTGTGCATGTGTGCCATTCAGAGTGTGAATGGGCAAGACAAAATATTTAAGTGCCTTTGAATGGGGTATGGTAGTAGGTGCCAGGCGGACCAGTTTGAATGTGTCGAGAAGTTCAATGCTACTTGATTTTTCACACTCAACAGTTTCCCAGTTTCCCATGTGTATCAAGAATGGTCCACCACCCAAAGGACATTCTACCAACTTGGAGTCAACATGGGCCAGCATTTCTGTGGAACGCTTTCGACACATTGTAGACTCCATGCCCCAACGAATTGAGGCGGTGTTGAGGGCAAAGGGGGTGCAACTCAATATTAGGAAGGTGTTCTTAATGTTTTGTGCACTCAGTGTATGTAGGCCTGTTTGTAGCCTATAGGCCTACTGTGTTAATTGTTTAATGCAGTCACCCACAGTTTTCATTTGAAGCACCTTTTTATCCTAGGCTTGTGTAACAGTTGGAAAGACATTGGCAACTTTGTATTTGATTTTGTTCTGAAGTTATCAGTGGTCAAAGAGAGACAGATAAACATCTTGATTCTATGTTTAGCGGAGATCTTCGGCATCCAAAGCATCCAACGGCTCACTTAGCTGTTCTACGAGTGGTCTGAAGCGTTCAGTAAATAACAAGCCTTTTACAGTTTTGGGAAACAGCTTTGCGATTTAACCCTTTACATGAGTGAGAATTGGCCTAAATGGATCGGGCTACATTTAAAGGTTTCTTAAAGAAGAAATATGAAAAGCATATACATAAGCATGGTAGTAATTGAAAAGGAACAGTTTGGAGAACCCAACAGTTCACCTGACACAAGACTGAATCCAAATATTCCACTGTACATTTTATGTGAATTTTACATTTTTTTGTACTTTTCGCCACATTTGTTGATAACGAAATCTGAAAATACTCTGGATACATTCAGTCAGATTACAAGAATATTCCTGAAAAATGTGGGGTAGATGCAACATAAGACAAAGTAATGACAAAGGTTTGAGTGAGAGGGACTAATTGGTGTTTCCAAGAGGCCACACAGCTCTCCAAAGTTCCTAAGTCATTTCCATGCTCCTTTATGACTCAAACAAGATTCTTCAACTATAAAGAGGCTTTTTACACTTGTATTTTTTTTGTTTGGAACACAACCCTGCATCACCGCCATCACACAATTAATGTTGTTGTTGCTCCCAAGTGGCACAGCGGTCTAAGGCACTGCAGTCCCAGGTTCAAATCCAGGCTGCATCACATCCAGCTGTGATTGGGACTCTGTGATTGGGACTCTTTGATTGGGACTCCCATAGCGTGGCACAATTGGCCCAGCGTCGTCTGGGTTTGGCCGAGGTAGGCCGTCATTGTAAATAATCATTTGTTCTTAACTGACTTTTTAAAATAAAAGTAACACATTACACAATCCAAAAACCCATTTTAAATCACAATCGGGGTCAGGTGGGCATCATTTGAAAGCTTGTTCATTTTACTGTACAGCCACATCGTTCCAATTTAGGGGCTTATCAGTGCCCAAATCTACCATTTTCAACCCGTATATGGGTACGAGTGTAATGGGCTACCAATGCTAATACAAAGGTTGTAATGACGCTTTTGGGAAAATGGGCCCATACAGAGAGAGGAGGTTGGATACGGAGTGTGAGGATGGGTTAAGACAGGTTAGGTCTTGGATTAGGGCATAGAGAGGGGTTAAATGATTGAACAGCAGGGCTGGGGTCAATTCCGTTTCAATTCCAGTCGATTCAGGAAGTACACTGAAATTCCAATTTTCTTCATAGCTTTTCAAGGAGGAAGAATTTGAATTGTTGTTGGAATTCGGTAAACTTTCTGAATTGACTGGAATTGAAATGGACCCCAGTCCTGCTGAAAGGATAGAATGCTTGTTGGAGATGTTTTGGCTCATCAGGAGAGCCGAAGCTTCAGGAAGCCCCCAGGCACACTCACACACTTACCATTTATACAGAAGCATTGTTATGGAACAGATATTACCATGTCATTGTGAAACAAACAAATAAACAGAAAACCATAGTGATCTTACTTGGGTCTGATTTGGAGAAGGTATCCATGTCCAGCAGATTTCTGTGAAGAGGAAACAAACAGGAGGGAGCGAGGTGTGAATAAGTAAAACTGACACCATGTTGCTTCGTTAAGCACAACGAGATGCTGATTGGCTCATTAAGGCTCTCGTTAGTTAAGGCAGGGAACACCGTTGGGGATAGATACAGGATACAAGCGTGACAGACAGGATTGCGTCTCAAATGGCAACCTAATTCCCTTAATATTACACTACTTTTCACCAGAGCCCAATGGGTCAATAGGGTGCCATTTGGGAAGAGAGACATGAGCGTCATGCTCTGATTGGCTAGCAGATGAGGCCTGTAAACGAGGGATTGCTGTAGCAGCCGTTACAGAGCGGAACGGGTCTCGTCTTCTCAGGCTAATTACCAGACAGAGAAAGATTAAGGTAAGGGAGAGAGGCGGCCATGAAACGCACACTGACAGTGCTGTTTAAAAGCCCCATCCGTTATGATCAGTAACACCTCCTATATCATGAGACTCAGGAGGGGGTTTATAATGAAGGCATCATCAGTGATCAAGAACACCTCCTATATCATGATACTCAGGAGGGGGATTATAATGAAGGCATCATCAGTGATCAGTAACACCTCCTATATCATGATACTCATGAGGGGGTTTATAATGAAGGCATCATCAGTGATCAAGAACACCTCCTATATCATGATACTCAGGAGGTGGTTTATAATGAAGGCATCATCAGTGATCAAAAAAACCTCCTGTGCACCTCCCTTGGGATGGGGCCGCCTTTCAACCCCCTAGTCCCAACCCCTAGAGATTCAGTCAATTAAACTATTAATTTACAGTAAACAGACGAAACTACCCCTAAGCCCCTACCCATGAACACCTTCAAACCCCACTGGAATCAATGACTCGTTTACAAACAAAATAGCATTTCAAGGCGGGTGGGGGTTAAGGTTAACTCCACAACCAGAGACAGATCTTACACCAGTCATAAAGCATTTATACTTCACTCTGGGAGTTGGAGAATATTTATCAAATAGGGCTGGGAAGATTGACTAATTTAAAGCAGGGGATTTGGGTAATACAGTTACCTCCAATATAATTGAGCTGTTCTTCAGTGAATTTGCTGGAGTGATTCCGACACATATCCATTCATCCTATAAGATCAGGATTCGAGGAAGGAATGGGGGGGATGGATGGAGTGAGGGAACGTGTCACGCCCCGACATGAGAGAGCCTTTTATTCTCTAATTTGGTTAGGTCGGGGTGTGACTAGGGTGGGTACTCTAGTTTTTCTATTTCTATGTTGGCCTGGTATGGTTCCCAATCAGAGGCAGCTGTCTATTGTTGTCTCTGATTGGGGATCATATTTAGGCAGCCTTTTCCCACTGGGTTTTTGTGGGATCTTGTTTTTTGTGTTGATGCCTGTGAGCTCTACAGAACGTCACGTATAGTTTATTCTTTATTGTTTTGTTGTTCGGTTCTCCTTAAAATAAATGATGTCGAACCGATTGCACGGTGCGCTTTGGTCTGAGTATGATTACAACGACGATCGTGACAGAACGTGAGATGAGATACAGTAAGTGACTTCTCTGCCATGGCTTGGAAACGTTAAAGGTTCTGCAGGGAGAGATAACTACCCTTCTCTCCTCCTGACCTGCTGGTTCATGTCCCATTGAACTATCCCTGACACTTACTGAGCTGTGTAAAGGTGATGAAATGTCAGGAAATTCTGACATGTTCCACTTTATCCCGTTAAAGCCCAGGGTTCAGCAGAGGCTTTGGTCTGCTGTAGGACAGGAGGGAACACTGATTTGTCTGTGTCCATGCCTTCCTGTTTCCCGTTACCCATGTTGCTCACTGACTCACTCACTTTGTCAGTGAGTGTATGTGTGGATGCATTCCTGTGTGTGTGTGTGTATGTGTGTGTGTGTGTGTGTGTGTGTGTGTGTGTGTGTGTGTGTGTGTGTGTGTGTGTGTGTGTGTAAATGTCTAAAAGCTGCAGAGGCTATAATAGGGTCTGCATGGTCGTGACGGCATTTTAAACCAGGCTTCCTTCATCATAGCAGGAGATAAATATTTTAGCCAGACTGTGTTGGCTGGTTACATCACTGAAACGGTCCCTTTGGTCCTTGCTGTATGTGTAATGGGCCCCTGGATTCCCCCTGTGTGTGTGTGTGTCAGCATCAGGGCAGTATCGGTCATTACATTTTGTCAGCCGGTGATTGTCAAGCAAATATGTTCTTATTGGGCCTTCCTGTGTAGACCAGCTCAAGTAGCCAAACAACTGTGGGCTCCAGACTCCACCAATCTTAACTCTAAACAAATGGCTCCCAAATCTGACCTAGCAACAAGTGATAACTGACCCAAATCTGCTATGGCACAATTGCATCAACATGGTTTTGACCAGTTTTGTGTGGATACTAATATTTGTGACATGATCACAAAAAGTATGCCATCTTTGTATCCTCATTTCAAAAAGTACTGTGTCCTCATTTATAATATTCACGAACCAGGGGACAGTGATCCCCTTCAACAACCCCCAAGTGAAGGTCTCCCTGGCAGCCAACACCTTCACCCATCACTGGCCACACCGAGACCAAGCAGCTGACAGAGATGCTCCCCAGCATCCAGCCTAGCCTCCGGGGACTGGCCGAGGCTCTGCCAAAAAACTGCTGAGAACTGACTCCAGATCTGATCAAATAAGTTTCTTTGTGTCTCTGTCACCTCATCTCCTCTCCTCTCCTCTCCCCAGGAGGGTAAGGAGGACAGAAGGCCAATGCCCCTGAGATTCACCCAGTGTGAGGGCCATCAGTCACAGTGCATAACAAACCTGACATCTGAGAACAAGTGGGGGAGGAGAGATCTGACACCAGGCCAGACAAATCTCTCTTTCGAAAAGAAAATGGGAAAGAGACCAAAGCACCAACAGAACCATAAGAGCAGGTGTCTATCTGGCTTGCTGGCTGTCCCCAGTAGGTGAGGAAGAAATAGAGAGGGAAAGAGAGACAGACAGGGATAGATGAGTGTGAGAAGAGAGGTTGAATTATTCTAAAAGCCTTTCAGAGCTCTTTTAAACAGAGAGAGAAGTACTCTTTGGCAATAAGTACATTGTTAGGTCATGCCGATAAGGCAAATTGAATTGAACTGTATTGATAGTGAAAGACAGAGATGGGGAGAGAGAGAGAGAAAGGCACTGTCTGTCACGTGTAAGTCACGCCCCCCTCCCAGTCACCAAGCCCCAGCGAGGTCCGACTCGACTCGGTCCTCTGTCCTCTTCACTCGGCCCGAGTGATGGAATGTGTCAGCTACAACGGTAACCATAGCAACCGTCCGACATCTAGTTTTTTGGGGGTAGGAGTATTTATCCCACTCAGACAGCCGCTCCCGATTAGACGATATAAGTTTGACATCAGCCCTTTGCTCCTTAAAAACAGGAGAAGAGACAAGAGCTGTTTCACAGAGTAAATAGCAAGATGGCACTGACAGATATGGCAGCTCTTTATTGCAGTATTTTGTTTTGTTTGTGATACCCCCCAGGGCAATTGAACTGATTCCAAATGCTGATCCGAACACCGCCAGCGGAGAAGAGGTATTTGGAGTGGACGTCTAGTCTGACTCAGGAGGCGCGCACACCATCCACCGCTTCCGAGTATATTACTCACTAATGTTCTGTCTCTGGATAATAAAGTAGATGAGCTCAGGGCGAGAATCTCCTTCCAGAGAGACATACTCTGTTTCACAGAAACATGGCTCTCTCGAGATATACTGTCTTTGTCCATACAGCCAGCTGGGTTCTCAATATATCGCACAGATAGGAATAAAGAAGTCTCCGGGAAGAAGAAAGGCGGGGGTGTATGTTTCATGATTAACCACTCATGGTGGGATTGTGATAACATAAAGAAACTCAAGTCATTTTGTTCATCTGACCTAGAAAAGCTCACAATCAAAGGCCGACCGTATTACCTCCCAAGAGAATTCTCTTCGGTTATAGTCACAGCCGTGTATATTCCCCTTCAAGCCAATACCACAACGGCCCTTGAAGAACTTCCCTGGATTTTAGGCAAACTGGAAACCACATATCCTGAGGCAGTATTTATTGTAGCTGGGGATTTTAACAAAGCAAATTTGAGGAAAACGCTACCGAAGTTTTATCAACACATTGACTGTAGTACTCGTGCTGCTAAAAACATTCGACCACTGCTACTCCAATTTCCGGGATGCCTACATGGCCCTCCCCTGCCCTCCCTTCGGCAAATCTGATCACGACTCCATTTTGCTCATCCCTCCCTATAGGCAGAAACTCAAACAGGAAGTACCCGTGCTAAGGACTATTCAATGCTGGTATGACCAATCGGAATCCACGCTTCAAGATTGTTTTGATCACGTGGACTGGGATATGTTCCAGGTAGCCTCAGAGAATAACATAACATACAAATACCAGGATACGGTGACTGAGTTTATCAGGAAGTGTATAGGGGATGTTGTACCCACTGTGACTAAAACCTATCCTACCAGAAACCGTGGATAGATGGCAGCATTTGCGCAAGACTGAAAGCGTGAAACACCGCATTCAAACATGGCAAGGTGACTGGGAACATGGCCAAATACAAACAGTGTAGTTATTCCCTTCGTAAGGCAATCAAACAGGAAAAACGTCAGTATAGGGTAGGGATGCACGATATATCGGCGAACATATCGGAATCGTCCGATATTAGCTAAAAATGCCAACAACGGTATCGCCCGATGTCTAATTTAACGCCGATGTTAAAGCTACGGTGCATACCAATATAACGTAGGTACATGATGTAATGACGTCACGTAAAATGTTGCGCTACACGTGCAACACAACATTCATAACCTAGCCCACACAATGTCTGCTGTGTGGATTGTGCAGTCAACAAGTCGAGTAGTCATTTGAATGAGTAACAACATTTCAGCGAGACAACTCAAAGGCAAAATCCATTAAAGCCAAGATAATGGAATTCATTGCCCTTGACAATCAACCATTCTCTGTCGTGGGGGATGTTGGCGTTCGCCGACTGGTCGAGCACCGGTCGAGTGTGCTATTTTCTGATGTTGCCTTACCGGAGTTACACAGTAATAGCGTCACTGTTATTAGCTTCATGACATACATACTGTGGAACACCGTTTGGGTCTTCGCGTTGGTAATAAAGCATCATTTGTTTGACCGCAACTTCTGGGATAGCTTTAGCATGGTACCTAGCTATCACCAATACAATTGTTCGCCTATTGAAATTGAACTTCAGTTGATGAAAAGAAATAGCTTAGCCAGCTACTTAACCCAGTCCCGGACTAGGGACTGTAGTTACGCCTCCTGCACTGAGATGCAGTGCCATACACACATGGACACAGCAGTCTGTGTTAACTATTTAACTCTACTAGAATGCTTAAAATGCCTCAAAAAAAATTTAGGCAAGGAAAATAATGGAAATAATGGATATCGGTATCGGCCAAAAATGTAATATCGGTACATCGCTACTATAGAGACAAAGTGGAATAGCAATTCAACGGCTCAAACACAAGACATATGTGGCCAACGTGAGTAAGACATTTAAGCGTGTTAACCCTCACAAGGCTACCGGCACTGACGGCATCCCTAGCAGCGTCCTCAGAGCATCCGCAAACCAGCTGGCTGGAGTGCTTACGGAAATAGTCAATCTCTCTCTATCCCAGTCTGCTGCCCCCACTTGCTACAAGATGTCCACAATTGTTTCTGTACCCAAGAAAGCTAACTGCAAAGCTAACTGAACTAAATGACTATCGCACCGTAGCACTCACTTTTGTCATCATGAAGTGCTTTGAGAGGATAGTTAAGGAATATATCTACCGTACCTGACACTGCAGGGCCACTACAATTGTCTTACCGCCCCAATAGATCCACAGACGATGCAATCACCATCTCACTGCACACTGCCCAATCCCATCTGGACAAGAGGAATACCTATGTAAGAACACTGTTCATTGACTACAGCTCAGCATTCAACACCATAGTACTCTCCAAGCTCATCATTAAGTTTGGGGCCCTGAGACTGAATCCTGGCCTGTGCAACTGGGTCCTGAACGGGCTACCCCCAGATGGTGAAGGTAGGAAACAACATCTCTACTTCACTGATCTTCAACACAGGGGCCCCACAAGGGTGCATGCACAGCCCGCTCCTGTACTCCCTGTTCACCCATGACTGCATGGCCATACACGCCACTCCAACTCAATCATCAAGTATGCAGACGACACAACAGAACTAGGCCTGATTACGAACAATGACGAGACAGCCTACAGAGAGGAGGTTCGGGCCCTGGGACCGTGGTGCCAGGAAAATAACCTCACACTCAATGTCGCCAAAACAAAGGAGCTGATCGTGAACTTCAGGAAACAGCAGAGGGAGCACGTCCCTATCCACCTAGACGGGACAGCAGTGGAGCAGGTGGAAAGCTTCAAGTTCCTAGGCGTACACATCACTGACGATCTGAAATGGTCCACCCACACAGACAGTGTGGTAAAGAAGGCACACCTGAAACCAACAAACTCTTACAGATGCACAATTGAGAGCATCCTGTCGGGCTGTATCACCACCTGGTACAGCAACTGCACTGCGCGCAACAGCAGGGCTCTCTAGAGGGTGGTGCAGTTTGCCCAACGCGTCATCGGGGGCAAACTACCTGCCCTCCAGGACACCTACAACACCCGATGTCACAGGAAGGCCAAAAAGATCATCAAGGACAACAACCACCCAAGCCCCTGCCTGTTCACCCCACTATGATCCAGAAGGCGAGGTCAGTACAGGTGCATCAAAGCTGGGACCGAGAGACTGAAAAACAGCTTCTATCTCAAGGTCATCAAATTGTTAAATAGGCATCACTAGGCGGCTTCCACCCGGTTACATAACCCTGCACCTTAGAGACTGCTGCCCCATATACATAGACTTGAAATTACTGGCCACTTTAATAATGGAACACTAGTCACTTTAATAATGTTTACATATTTTTGCTTTACTCATCTCATATGTATATACAGTATTCTATTCTAATGTATTTTAGTCTATGCCATTCTGACATTGCTCATCCTGTTATTTTACTTTTAGGTTCTGCGTATTGCTGTGAATTGTTAGATATTACTGCACTATTGGAGCTGGAAACACAGGCATTTCGCTACACCCACAATAACATCTGCTAAACAACATGAAAAGTAAAAATTGATTTGATAGTATCCCCCTTCTCTCTTCTCATTGCCTCTCTCCTCTCCCTCTCAATATCTCTGATGAGATGTGTTCGTACAGACATTTAATTTAATGAACATATCAAGCATGTCTCTATGATCGGCTCACAAATGAGAGATCGCCACTGTTTGGTTATGACAGCATTACCATGACAACCCGCTGAACATGTGGCAGACCCCCAGGACCCTGACCTACATTACCCATCATCCTCTACTGTGCTACTCAAGAAATAGATTTTACCTGAATGGAATGAAGTCACACACACAGTACAGTTACAGCCCCACCCCATGTAGAGTAAGAAAAGGCACTTCAGAATTAGAAGGAAAAAAAATGCAACACCAGGCACTGGTCTGTGAAACTGTGACTTAACCAGGGATATTACTGTCCTGCTGGTCATGGGTAACACTCTCACTGCATGGAGAGAAAACAATAAAAGGAGAGGGGAGAGGAAAGGAGGTAAGATTGTAAGTGTGAGCAAACACTTTCTCTCCTTTCCTCTCTTCTCACATTCTCTCCTCTCCTGTCTTCTCCTCTTCTGTCCGCTCTCCTTGGTGTGGGAGAGGGGTTTTTCCCAGAACAAAGTCAGATCTCACAGAGGGCCTTTCCTCCCTCTCTTTCCCTTCCCTCTCACCTCTTGCTCCCCTCTCTCTTCACTTTCTCTTCCCAGTGTGGCCTAGATAATGGATCCACAGAGAATACACCATCACACTGAACTAGATACAGTCACAACCACGGAAGAAAACGGCTCTGCCAAAACACACACAGTGTGCCGATTCTAACTGAAAGTGTGGTGTAGAATATTACATCTGCGCTTCCATACAGCCACAGTACCAAAGAACAAAAAACACTCTCAAGCTGTGAGATTCCTTCTGCCTGTTGTAGTAGTGAACATAGTGCTAGGATTCTAATCTTAGCAACATAACATTGCCTACCTACCTCCACATTGAAGGAGATCCTGATACAGAAACAAATTAGGGGAATATATGCAGTGTACCTTCTTCATTTAGATGTGATTTAATCTAATACAAATGGGAATACTACAGAATAACAGACTAGACACAAACAGTACCACTCAAACGTTCGGACACACCTACTCATTAAAAGTTATTTCCTTTATTTTTACTATTTTCTACATTGTAAAATAATAGTGAAGATACCAAGACTATGAAATAACACACATGGAATCGTGTAGTAACCAAATAAGTGTTAAATCAAAATATATTTTAGATTCTTCAAAGTAGCCACCCTTTGCCTTGACGACAGCTTTGCACACTCTTGGTATTCTCTCAACCAGCTTCATGACAAATGCTTTTCCAACAGTCTTGAAGGAGTTCCCACATATGCTGAGTATTTACTGGCAGCTTTTCCTTCACTCTGTGGTCCAACTCATCCCAAACCATCTCAATTGGGTTGAGGTCAGGGGATTGTGGAGGCCAGATCTGATGCAGCACTCCATCACTCTTGGTCAAATAGCCCTTACACAGCCTGGATGTGTGTTGGGTCATCGTCCTGTTGAAAAACAAATGATAGCGCAAACCAGATAGGAAGGAGTATCACTGCAGAATGCTGTGGTAGCCATGCTGGTTAATTGTGCCTTGAATTCTAAATAAATGACTGACAGTGTTGCTCGAGCAAAGCACCCTCACACCTCCTCCATGCTTCACGTTGGGAACCACACATGTGGAGGCAATCCGTTCGCCTACTCTGCGTCTCACAAAGACACAGCAGTTAGAATCCAAAAATCTCAAATTTGGACTCCAGACCAAAGGACAGATTTCCTCCAGTCTAATGTCCACTGCTAGTGTTTTTTGGCCCCAAGCAAGTCTCTTTCTCTTATCTGTGTCCTTCAGTAGTGGTTTTTTTCCAACAATTCGACCATGAAGGCCTGATTCATGCAGTCTCTTCTGAACAGTTGATGTTGAGATGGGTCTGTTACTTGAACTCTGTGAAGCATTTACTTGGGCTGCAATCTGAGGTGCAGTTAACTCTAATGAACTTATCCTCTGCAGCAGAGGTAACTCTGGGTCTTCCTTTCCTGTGGCGGTCCTCATGAGAGCCAGTTTCATCATAGCGCTTGATGGTTTATGCAACTGCACTTGACGAAACATTCAAAGTTCTTAATTTTCCGCAATGACTGATCTTCATGTCTTAAAGTAATGATGGACTGTCATTTCTCTTTGTTTATTTGAGCTGTTCTTGCCATAATATGGACTTGGTCTTTTACCAGATAGCCCGATCTTCTGTATACCAGCCCTACCTTGTCACAACACAACTGATTGGCTCAAACGCATTAAAGAAAGAAATTCCATAAATCAACTTTTAACAAGGCACACCTGTTCATTTAAATGCATTCCAGGTGACTACCTTATGAAGCTGGTTGAGAGAATGCCAAGAGTGTGCAAAGCTGCTATCAAGGCAAACAGTGGCCATCTAGAATAATCTCAAATACAAAATATTGTTTAGCAATGTTTTGGTTACTACATGATTTCATGTGCTATATCATAGTTTTTATGTCTTCACTATTATTCTTATTCACTATGTAAAAAAATGTTTTTTTAATTCTTGCTGTTGGTGATTCTCTGATCCACCTCTATGCAGACGACACCATTCTGTATACCTCTGGCACTTCTTTGGACACTGTGTTAACAACCCTCCAGATGAGCTTCAATGCCATACAACTCTCCTTCCGTGGCCTCCAACTGCTCTTAAATGAAAGTAAAACTAAATGCATGCTCTACAACCGATCGCTGCCCGCACCTGCCCGCCCGTCCAGCATCACTACTCTGGACTAGAGGTCGACCGATTATGATTTTTCAATGCCGATCCCGATAATTGGAGGACCAATAAGGCCGATACCGATTAATCGGCCGATTTAAAAAATGCAAATAAATATATTTTTTAATGTATTTGTAATAATGACAATTACAACAATAGTGAATTAACACTTATTTTAACTTAATATAATACATCCATAAAATCAATTTAGCCTCAAGTAGATAATGACACATGTTCAATTTGGTTTAAATAATGCAAAAACAAAGTGTTGGAGAAGAACGTAAAAGTGCAATATGTGCTATGTAAGAAAGCTAACGTTTCAGTTCTTTGCTCAGAACATGAGAACATATGAAAGCTGGTGGTTCCTTTTAACATGAGTCTTCAATATTCCCAGGTAAGGAGTTTTAGATTGTAGTTATTATAAGACTATTTCCCTCTATACCATTTGTATTTCATTAACCTTTGACTATTGGATGTTCTTATAGGCACTTTAGTATTGCCAGTGTAACAGTATAGCTTCCGTCCCTCTCCTCGCTCCTCCCTGGGCTCAAACCAGCAACACAACGACAACAGCCACCACATCGAAGCCGCATTACCCATGCAGAGCAAGGGAAACAACTACCCCAATCCTCAGAGCGAGTGAAGTTTGAAACGCTATTAGCGAGCGCTAACTAGCCAGCCATTTCACTTCGGACACACCAGCCTCATCTCGGTAGTTGATAGGTTTGAAGTCAAACAGTGCAATGCTTGATGCACAACGAAGAGCTGCTGGCAAAACGCACAAAAGTGCTGTTTGAATGAATGTTTACACGCCTGCTTCTGCCTACCACAGCTCAGTCAGATACTTAGATACTTGTATGCTCAGTCAGATTATATGCAACACAGGACACGCTAGATAATATCAACCATGTGTAGTTAACTAGTGATTATGATTGATTGTTTTTTATTGGATAAGTTTAACGCTAGCTAGCAACTTACCTTGGCTTACTGCATTTGCGTAACAGGCAGTCTCCTTGTGGAGTGCAACGAGAGAGAGGCAGGTCGTTATTGCGTTGGACTAGTTAACTGTAAGGTTGCAAGATTGGATCCCCCGAGCTGACAAGGTGGAAATCTGTCTTTCTGCCCCTGAGCGAGGCAGTTAACCCACCGTTCCTAGGCCGTCATTGAAAATAAGAATGTGTTCTTAACTGACTTGCCTAGTTAAATAAAGATTAAATAAAGGTGTAAAAAAAAAAAAGTAATATATATATATATATATATTTATATATTTATTCGGCGCTAAAAAAATACTGATTTCCTATTGTCATAACTTGAAATTGGCCCCAATTAATCGGCCATTCCGATTAATCGGTCGACCTTTACTCTGGACGGTTCTGACTTAGAATATGTGGACAACTACAAATACCTAGGTGTCTGGTTAGACTGTAAACTCTCCTTCCAGACTCCCATTAAGCATCTCCAATACAAAATTACATTAGAATCGGCTTCCTATTTCAAAACAAAGCACCCTTCACTCATGCTGCCAAACATACCCTCGCAAAACTGACCATCCTACCGATCCTTCGGCGATGTCATTTACACAATAGCCTCCAACACTCTACTCAACATATTGAATGCAGTCGATCACAGTGCCATCCGTTTTGTCACCAAAGCCCCATATACTACCCACCGCTACGACCTGTATGCTCTCGTTGGCTGGCACTCGCTTCTTAATCGTCACCAAATCCTCTGGCTCCAGGTCATCTACAAGTCTCTGCTAGGTATAGCCCCGTCTTATCTCAGCTCACTGGTCATCATAGCAGCACCCACCCGTAGCACGCGCTCCAGCAGGTAAATCTCACTGGTCACCCCAAAAAAGCCAATTCTTCCTTTGGCCGCCTTTCCTTCCAGTTCTCTGCTGCCAATGACTGGAATGAACTGCAAAAATCACTGAAGCTGGAGACTCATATCTCTCTCACTAGCTTTAAGCACCAGCTGTCAGAGCAGCTCACAGATCACTACACCTGTACATAGCCCATCTGTAAATAGCCCATCCAACTACCTCATCCCCACACTGTATTTAGTTATTTATCTTGCTCCTTTGCACAGTATCTCTACTTCCACATTCATCTTCTACACATCCACCATTCCCGTGTTTAATTGCTATATTGTAATTACTTCACCACCATGGTCTATTTATTGCCTTACCTCCCTTATCCTACCTCATTTGCACACACTGTATATAGACTTTTTCTACTGTATTATTGACTGTTCCATGTGTAACTCTGTGTTGTTGTATGTGTCTTAACTGCTTTTCCTTATCTTGGCCAGGTCACAGTTCTTAAATGAGAACTTGTTCTCAACTAGCCTACCTGGTTAATTAAAGGTGAAATATAAAAGGTTTTCTATTTCCATGGCGGCTTGTACTGTATGAAAGGACATGGATATGAGTGTGGCAACATTGGCAACAGGGCAGGATTATGCTTGGCAACATCTGGAGAGAACAGGAGCAACAGAGCATGCTAATATGAGGAGGCTTTTCAACAGGTCACTGAGCCCAGCTCCACAGGTAGAAGCTAGCTATGTCTGTCTGTCTTTCTGTCTCCCCTCTCTCTAAATTTTCCCTATATCTTTCTCCCTATCCCTCCCTCTTTCTTTCTCACACACATTTATCATTTCTCGCCATGTATACTTCTTTCACACACACACACACACACTCACACTCACACACACAGAGAGAGAGAAAGAGAGCATCAGCAGCGCTGTGGCTTGTATATTCTCAGTGCCTCTCTCGGAGAGACCTGCCCTAATTTTTACTGACAAGCTGGGCTGGGTGAGCAAAGAGACTAGGCAGTGTGTATGCATGCGATCACCTTCACACACACACACACACATACGCACACAACACACAATTAATATTTCAACCTGTGCTTGCCATGTTTTACATTATTAGGCAAATCCACTCTTATGTCAACATGCAAACTCAGTGGTGGTCATGAGTGACATGCCACAGAAGTATAGCCCTTCTTCTGAGACACAACTAGGCATTACCATTTACTATAAACACTGGCAGATGTAGTTAATATGCTTATCTCTCTCTCTTTCTTTTCACTCTGTTTCCCTGCACTGCCCCCCCCTGCCCTCTCAATCTCAGGTCTTACCACCATCTATCAATGTATCCCATCTTAGCTAGGCACAATAACACATTTACTGAATTGTCATTGTTTTATTCATGGATTCTGTTGAGAACCCATTCTGATTGATTGAAGGTGATATCTTGTCTGTCTGTCTGTTTCTCTCGCTAAGATTCTCTCTGACCTTTCTGACTCTCTCTCCACTCTCTTCCCCTCCTCCACCTCGCTCCCTCTCTTACACTCCCGCTTCCATGGCTCCACTGTGCCAGTCCTCCAGCAGAGAGGAGAGCCCAGTAGAGGAAAGGCTGTTAAGGCTGGCAGTATGGCAGCAGCATGGCAGGGCAGCAGGCCAACGGGAGCCAGGGGATCCCTAAGCAGTGCAGAGAAGAGCAGAGCGTTTGTCTGCCTCCCCAGGGTAGAGATGAGAGAGGGGACACCCAGAGGAATATTAACTACGAGAGAGATGTGACCAGGGTGGGGATTACTATATTAGGCCCATGAGAGTACCCCACTCACTGGAATGTGCCGAGTCTGTCTGTGTGTGTGTTTTAGTCATACCCTCTGTTTATCTCTCTCAAACCATCTCTTCTCTCCCTCCTTATTTCTATATGACTCAAGAGGAGGACATGACGGGTCCATTAAATCTTATTACGACGTGTTCGTAAATCATTACTGTAGCGTTTCTATCTGATGGCATCTGGTTGACATCTTTGTCATTTAAGTATATGGAAATTAGGGTACATGAACAAACACACACACACAAATGACTGATACACACATGCAAGACTACATATTTCTTAGCACGGAGAGAAAGAGACCGAGAGAGACAGAGAGGGAGAGAGAGAGGAACAGATGTGGACATGGATACTTGCTTCTCCAGCAGTCTGTCAGCCTCGATATCACCATGGTGACAGTGACTGACAGAGTCAGGTTGTGAGGCCCAGACCCCTAACTGCCTGTTTATAATATTCCAACAGTGAAAAGGCTGAGAAGAGAGAATCATGACCACCTGTGGCTGTCACTCAAACCTTCACCTGTCATTCAAAAAACTTTAGCCTGTGATTTATACAGTTAAGTTAGGGCTCTTCAAATCTGGTGCAAAGGACCCATGTGATGTGCAGAGCTGTGTTCCAGCCAAGTGCGAACATACCTTCAACTAATCATACTATATTTAAACATATATAAAGTAACCAAGCATGATAACATTAAATATTTAAATCTTAGAATTACATAGTAAAAAAAAAAAGTAATATCATGAATCCATACAAAAACCCATTCACAGCAAAAATGTGATTGCTTGCAAAATGCAAATAAAACGAAAAGTGCTTACAGTAGTGAAAGGAACTGGAGTTAAGTTGAGGGTCACACTCTTCCAAAAAGAAAGATCAGGGCCAAAAAAAAAGTAATATGTCACCGGGTGATTGAAGTGAGTTCAGTGTAGGCTGACTAGGCGCTTGGCGGTGTGAAGAGAGGAGCTCTTTAGAGCAAGTGCTGTTGACTTGTAATTATGGTTATTGATGTATTCAGGAATCTATTATATGAGCCTTGTTCAAAATAGTGCACTTTATAGGGAATAGGGTGACATTTGGGACGCAGAAATGTCTGGCATACCATATGCCAAATGCCTTAAATGTTAACCGTTAAGGTTCTGGTCATTGAAGAGAACATCCACCAATATCTCCTACCATGTAGCGTTCCAAAGGTCACATGACCACGGACGACTTTATTGGCAAGATGGGAGGTGTATTTAAATCAGTACAATGAATCAATATAAACTACAAATACTTGTATACAGTGCATTCGAAAAGGATTCAGACCCCTTGACTTCTTCCACATTTTGTTACATTACAGCCTCAAATGTATTAAATAAATACAAATCCTCATCAAACCTACACTCAATACCCCATAATGACGAAGTAGAATCTGTTTGATTGTTTTGCAAATGTATTCAAGTTTTTTTTTTAATGAAAAAACACCTTATTGACATACAGGAACAGTCAAAAGTTTGGACACACCTACTCATTCCAGGGTTTTTCTTTATTTTTACTAATTCTCTACATTGTAGAATAATACTGAAGACACCAAAACTAACACTTTTTTGGTTACTACATGATTCCATGTGTTATTTTGTCACGTAAATGATTGGAGACAAGTGCAGGAATTAGTAATAGGGGAGTTGAATACTCCACCTAAAATATACAAAATGCCATGAAAAAGGCATTGGGGATGAAGCCCAAAACAAACACATATACAAAAACACAGGGATGTAACCCAAACAAAAAAGTGAGGTAAAACCTTTAATAAATACACGTGTCGAAACCCGCAATACACTACACGGGGCAAGAACTATAATAACAAATGCACAACAATACACGGGACGAGACCCGCAATACACTACACGGGGCAAGAACTATAATAACAAATGCACAACAATACACGTGTCGAAACCCGCAATACACTACACGGGGCAAGAACTATAATAACAAATGCACAACAATACACGGACGAGACCCGCAATACACTACACGGGGCAAGAACTATAATAACAAATGCACAACAATACACGGGACGAGACCCGCAATACACTACACGGGGCAAGAACTATAATAACAAATGCACAACAATACACGGGACGAGACCCGCAATACACTACACGGGGCAAGAACTATAATAACAAATGCACAACAATACACGTGTCGAAACCCGCAATACACTACACGGGGCAAGAACTATAATAACAAATGCACAACAATACACGGGAGACCCGCAAGAAGAACTATAATAACAAATGCACAACAATACACGGGACGAGACCCGCAATACACTACACGGGCAAGAACTATAATAACAAATGCACAACAATACACGGGACGAGACCCGGGGGCAAGAACTATAATAACAAATGCACAACAATACACGGGAGACCCGAATACCCGGGGCAAGAACTATAATAACAAATGCACAACAATACACGGGGCAAGAACTATAATAAGAACTATAATAACAAATGCACAACAATACACGGGACGAAACCCGCAATACACTACACGGGGCAAGAACTATAATAACAAATGCACAACAATACACGTGTCGAAACCCGCAATACACTACACGGGGCAAGAACTATAATAACAAATACACAACAATACACGGGACGAGACCCGTAATACACTACACGGGGCAAGAACTATAATAACAAATGCACAACAATACACGGGACGAGACCCGTAATAACAAGTGCACAATACACGCAGCACGAAAGCCAAACTCACAAAGGACAGATACTCACAGACCAACGGACATGGTAACAAAATCCAACAAAACAATGGCGAACAGAGGGCACATACAGTTGATGTCGGAAGTTTACATACACTTAGATTTGAGTCAATAAAACTTGTTTTTCAACAACTTCACAAATTTCTTGTTAACAAACTATAGTTTGGGCAAGTCGGTTAGGACATCTACTTTGTGCATGACACAAATCATTTTCCCAACAATTGTTTACAGACAGATTATTTCACTCACAATTCCAGTGGGTCAGAAGTTTACATACACTAAGTTGTCTGTGCCTTTAAACAGCTTAGAAAATTCCAGAAAATATTGTCATGGCTTTAGAAGCTTCTGATAGGCTAATAGACATAATTTGAGTCAATTAGAGGTGTATCTGTGGATGTATTTCAAGGTCCTACCTTCAAACTCAGTGCCTCTTTGCTTGACATCATGAGAAAATCAAAAGAAATCAGCCATGACCTCAGAAAAACAATTGTAGACCTCCACATGTCTGGTTCATCCTTGGGAGCAATTTCCAAACGCCTGAAGGTACCACGTTCATCTGTACAAACAATAGTACGCAAGTATAAACACCATGGGACCATGCAACCGTCATACCGCTCAGAAAGGAGACACGTTCTGTCTTCTAGAGATGAACATACATTGGTGAGAAAAGTGCAAATCAATCCCAGAAAAACAGCAAAGGACCTTGTGAAGATGCTGGAGGAAACAGGTTCAAAAGTATCTATATGCACAGTAAAACGAGTCCTATATCGAAATAACCTGAAAGGCTGCTCAGCAAGGACGCTCACTGCTCCAGAACCGTCATAAAAAAAGGCTGGCTATGGTTTGCAACTGCACATGGGGACAAAGATCATACTTTTTAGAGGAATGTCCTCTGGTCTGATGAAACGAATATAGAACTGTTTGGCCATAATGACCATCGTTATGTTTGGAGGAAAAAGGGGGATGCTTGCAAGCCGAAGAACACCATCCCAACCGTGAAGCACGGGGGTGGCAGCATCATGTTGTGGGGGTGCTTTGCTGCAGGAGGGACTGGTGCACTTCACAAAATAGATGGCATCATAAGGCTGGAAAATTATGTGGATATATTGAAGCAACATCTCAAGACATCAGTCAGGAAGTTAAAGCTTGGTCGCAAATGGGTCTTCCAAATGGACAATGACCCCAAGCATACTTCCAAAAGTTGTTAGCAAAATGGCTTAAGGGGGACAACAAAGTCAAGGTATTGGAGTGGCCATCAGAAAGCCCTGACCGCAATCCTATAGTAAATTTGTGGGGCGTTCTAAAATCAAATCAAATCAAATTTTATTTGTCACATACACATGGTTAGCAGATGTTAATGCGAGTGTAGCGAAATGCTTGTGCTTCTAGTTCCGACAATGCAGTAATAACGAGCAAGTAATCTAACTAACAATTCCATAAAAACTACTGTCATACACAGTGTAAGGGGATAAAGAATATGTACATAAGGATATATGAATGAGTGATGGTACAGAGCAGCATAGGCAAGATACAGTAGATGATATCGAGTACAGTATATACATATGAGATAAGTATGTAAACCAAGTGGCATAGTTAAAGTGGCTAGTGATACATGTATTACATAAGGATGCAGTCGATGATATAGAGTACAGTATCAACGTATGCATATGAGATGAACAATGTAGGGTAAGTAACATTATATAAGGTAGCATTGTTTAAAGTGGAGTGATATATTTACATCATTTCCCATCAATTCCCATGATTAAAGTGGCTGGAGTAGAGTCAGTGTCATTGACAGTGTGTTGGCAGTAGCCACTCAATGTTAGTGGTGGCTGTTTAACAGTCTGATGGCCTTGAGATAGAAGCTGTTTTTCAGTCTCTCGGTCCCAGCTTTGATGCACCTGTACTGACCTCGCCTTCTGGATGACAGCGGGGTGAACAGGCAGTGGCTCGGGTGGTTGATGTCCTTGATGATCTTTATGGCCTTCCTGTAGCATCGGGTGGTGTAGGTGTCCTGGAGGGCAGGTAGTTTGCCCCCGGTGATGCGTTGTGCAGACCTCACTACCCTCTGGAGAGCCTTACGGTTGAGGGCGGTGCAGTTGCCATACCAGGCGGTGATACAGCCCGCCAGGATGCTCTCGATTGTGCATCTGTAGAAGTTTGTGAGTGCTTTTGGTGACAAGCCGAATTTCTTCAGCCTCCTGAGGTTGAAGAGGCGCTGCTGCGCCTTCCTCACGATGCTGTCTGTGTGAGTGGACCAATTCAGTTTGTCTGTGATGTGTATGCCGAGGAACTTAAAACTTGCTACCCTCTCCACTACTGTTCCATCGATGTGGATGGGGGTGTTCCCTCTGCTGTTTCCTGAAGTCCACAATCATCTCCTTAGTTTTGTTGACGTTGAGTGTGAGGTTATTTTCCTGACACCACACTCCGAGGGCCCTTACCTCCTCCCTGTAGGCCGTCTCGTCGTTGTTGGTAATCAAGCCTACCACTGTTGTGTCGTCCGCAAACTTGATGATTGAGTTGGAGGCGTGCATGGCCACGCAGTCGTGGGTGAACAGGGAGTACAGGAGAGGGCTCAGAACGCACCCTTGTGGGGCCCCAGTGTTGAGGATCAGCGGGGAGGAGATGTTGTTGCCTACCTTCACCACCTGGGGGCGGCCCGTCAGGAAGTCCAGTACCCAGTTGCACAGGGCGGGGTCGAGACCCAGGGTCTCGAGCTTGATGACGAGCTTGGAGGGTACTATGGTGTTGAATGCCGAGCTGTAGTCGATGAACAGCATTCTCACATAGGTATTCCTCTTGTCCAGATGGGTTAGGGCAGTGTGCAGTGTGGTTGAGATTGCATCGTCTGTGGACCTATTTGGGCGGTAAGCAAATTGGAGTGGGTCAAGGGTGTCAGGTAGGGTGGAGGTGATATGGTCCTTGACTAGTCTCTCAAAGCACTTCATGATGACGGATGTGAGTGCTACGGGCGGTAGTCGTTTAGCTCAGTTACCTTAGCTTTCTTGGGAACAGGAACAATGGTGGCCCTCTTGAAGCATGTGGGAACAGCAGACTGGTATAGGGATTGATTGAATATGTCCGTAAACACACCGGCCAGCTGGTCTGCGCATGCTCTGAGGGCGCGGCTGGGGATGCCGTCTGGGCCTGCAGCCTTGCGAGGGTTAACACGTTTAAATGTCTTACTCACTTCGGCTGCAGTGAAGGAGAGACCGCATGTTTCCGTTGCAGGCCGTGTCAGTGGCACTGTATTGTCCTCAAAGCGGGCAAAAAGTTATTTAGTCTGCCTGGGAGCAAGACATCCTGGTCCGTGACTGGGCTGGGTTTCTTCCTGTAGTCCGTGATTGACTGTAGACCCTGCCACATACCTCTTGAGTCTGAGCCGTTGAATTGAGATTCTACTTTGTCTCTGTACTGGCGCTTAGCTTGTTTGATAGCCTTGCGGAGGGAATAGCTGCACTGTTTGTATTCAGTCATGTTACCAGACACCTTGCCCTGATTAAAAGCAGTGGTTCGTGCCTTCAGTTTCACACGAATGCTGCCATCAATCCACGGTTTCTGGTTAGGGAATGTTTTAATCGTTGCTATGGGAACGACATCTTCAACGCACGTTCTAATGAACTCGCACACCGTATCAGCGTATTCGTCAATGTTGTTGTCTGACGCAATACGAAACATCTCCCAGTCCACGTGATGGAAGCAGTCTTGGAGTGTGGAGTCAGCTTGGTCGGACCAGCGTTGGACAGACCTCAGCGTGGGAGCTTCTTGTTTTAGTTTCTGTCTGTAGGCAGGGATCAACAAAATGGAGTCGTGGTCAGCTTTTCCGAAAGGGGGCGGGGCAGGGCCTTATATGCGTCGCGGAAGTTAGAGTAACAATGATCCAGGGTCTTTCCACCCCTGGTTGTGCAATCGATATGCTGATAAAATTTAGGGAGTCTTGTTTTCAGATTAGCCTTGTTAAAATCCCCAGCTACAATGAATGCAGCCTCCGGATAAATCGTTTCCAGTTTGCAGAGAGTTAAATAAAGTTCGTTCAGAGCCATCGGTGTGTCTGCTTGGGGGGGGATATATACGGCTGTGATTATAATCGAAGAGAATTCTCTTGGTAGATAATGCGGTCTACATTTGATTGTGAGGAATTCTAAATCAGGTGAACAGAAGGATTTGAGTTCCTGTATGTTTCTTTCATCACACCATGTCACGTTGGCCAAGGCATACGCCCCCGCCCGTCTTCTTACCAGAAAGATGTTTGTTTCTGTCGGCGCGATGCGTGGAGAAACCCGCTGGCTGCACCGCTTCGGATTGCGTCTCTCCAGTTAGCCATGTTTCCGTGAAGCAAAGAACGTTACAGTCTCTGATGTCCCTCTGGAATGCTACCCTTGCTCGGATTTCATCAACCTTGTTGTCAAGAGACTGGACATTGGCAAGAAGAATGCTAGGGAGTGGTGCACGATGTGCCCGTCTCCGGAGTCTGACCAGAAGACCGCTTCGTTTCCCTCTTTTTCTGAGTCGTTTTTTTTTTCTAAAAAAAGTGTGTATGAGCAAGGAGGCCTACAAACCTGATTCAGGCCAACATTCACCCAACTTATTGTGCGAAACTTGTGGAAGGCTACCCAAGTTAACCTTAGGGATAGGGGGCAGCATTTTCACTTTTGATGAATTGCGTGCCCATAGTGAACTTCCTCCTACTCTGTCCCAGATGCTAATATACGCATATTATTATTACTATTGGATAGAAAACACTCTGAAGTTTCTAACACTGTTTGAATTATGTCTGTGAGTATAACAGAACTCATAGGGCAGGCAAACTTCCAAACAGGAAGTGGAAATTCTGGGGCTGGTTGATTTTCAACTCATCGCCTATTCACATCCAAATAAGATATGGATCTGTTCGCACTTCCTACGCCATCCACTAGATTTCAACAGTCAGTAGAATGTGGAATGAAGCCTCTAGTGTGATGTGGGATCGGATGGCAGCTATTTGAGTCACTGGTCTGGCAGAATGCTAGTTCCTGGTTACGCACGGTACTTATTATATCGCCTTGCGTTCCATTACTCTGTAGACAAAAACGAATGCTCCAGTTGGAACGTTATTGGATATATATGAAAATAACATCCTGAAGATTGATTCTCTACTTAGTTTGACCAGTTTATTCGACCTGGAATATAACTTTTTGAAGTTTTTGTCCGAGTTCGCCTGGACCGGTGCCAGCTTTTGGGCATGTGAGCTAAACGTGCTAACAAAAGTAGCTAATTAGACACTAGTAATGGACAATATCGAACAAAACAACGATTTATTGCGGAACTAGGATTCCTTGCACTGCATTCTGATGAAAGATCATCAAAGGTAAGGGAACATGTATGATGTAATTTCGTATTTCTGTTGACTCAACAGGGCGGAGAAATATATTTACGTCTGAGCGCCGTCTCAGATTATTGCATGGTATGGTATGTTTTTTTCAAAACGTTTAAAAAAAATCTGACACAGCGGTTGCATTAAGAACCAGTGTATCTTTAATTATATGTAAAACATGTATCTTTTGTCAAAGTTTATGATGAGTATTTCTGTTATCTGACAGAGCTCTCTGTAATTAGCTCTCAGTAATTACTCAGAATATTTTGGAGGCATTTCTGAACATGGCGCCAATGTAAACCGAGATTTGTGGATATAAATATGCATATTATCGAACAAAACATAAATGTATTGTGTAACATGTCATATGAGTGTCATCTGATGAAGATTATCAAAGGTTAGTGATTCATTTTATCTCTAATTCTGCTTTTGTGACTATCTTTGGCTGGGAAAAATGGCTGTGTGCTTTTTTGGATTTGGTGGTGATCTAACATAAATATATGTTGTGTTTTCGCTGTAAACATTTTTTTTTTAATCGGACATGATGGGTAGATTAACAAGATGTTTATCTTCCATTTGCTGTATTGGACTTCCGTCCCCGCAGAGTACCATGACCTCCTGGAAGTCTTCAGCAAGGTACGGGCTACTTCTCTTCCCCCGCATCATCCCTACGATTGTGCCATTGACCTTCTCCCAGGTACCACACCGCCTCGTGGTCGGCTATATTCCCTATCCTAGAGACCAAGGCCATGGAGGAGTATATTGAGGATTCTCTGGCTGCTGGAGGTATCCGTCCTTCTGCATCACCTGCCGGCGCATAGTTTTTCTTTGTGGAAAAGAAGGACAAGACCCTGCGTCCGTGCATTAACTACCGGGGCCTTAATGACATAACGATCAAGAATCGTTACCCCCTACCATTCCTCTCCTCGGCTTTCGAACCTCTCCAGGGCGCTACCATCTTCTCCAAGCTGGACTTTTGGTATGCCTACCACCTGGTTTGGATACGCGAAGGGAATGAGTGGAAGACAGCCTTCAACACTGCCAGTGGACATTATGAGTACCTGGTCATGCCGTTTGGTCAGACCAGCGTGGTCTTCCAGGGCCTGGTATGCGCTCCGGGATATGTTAAATCGTTTCGTGTTTGTCTACCTTGACAACATCCTGTTTTTTTCCTTTCTGGGATATGTAATCGCTGAAGGATATGTCCAGATGGACCCGGAAAAGGTGAAAGCAGTAGTGGATTGGACCCGTCCCGTCAGTTTGTGGTTGAGGTTGATGTTTCTGACATTGGAGTGGGGGCTGTCCTGTTCCAGAGATCCATCCAGGACCAAAAGCTCCATCCCTGTGCCTTCCTGTCCCATCATCTCAACTCTGCAGAAAGTGGGTAATCGAGAACTCCTGGTGGTCAAGATGGCACTGGAGGAGTGGAGACACTGGCTGGAGGGAGCAGAACATCCATTTTTGGTTTGGACCGAAGAATTTGAAATATCTCCGCACAGCCAAGCGCCTTAACTCCAGGCTGGCCTGGTGGGCTCTGTTATTCACCAGGTTCATCTTCACCATTTCCTATCGCCCAGGGTCCAAGAATGTTAAACCTGATGCCCTCTCTCGCCTGTACAATCCCGTTGCCACATCATCTGACTCCGAGACCGTCCTCCCTACCTCTTGCCTTGTGGCTGCTGTGGGCTGGCATATTGAGACCCTGGTCCGCAAGGCACAACGTTCCCAGCCTGCCCCTGGAGGGGGCCCAGCTAACCGGTTGTTTGTCCCTAATTCAGTCTGGTCCCGGGTCCTGGAATGAGCTCATTCCTCAGGGCTTACCTGTCATGGCCTTCCTTCGACAACATTTCTGGAGGCCCACAATGGTTCCTGATGACTCTCTGCCTTCGTCGCCGCATGCACCGTTTGTGCTCAGAATAAGACTGAGGCAAGCCCCTTCTGGCCTCCTTCAGCCACTACCTGTCCCTCATCGTCCCTGGTCCCATATCTCCCTGGACTTTGTCACTGGGCTCCCTCCGTCTGATGGTAACACCGTAATTCTGACGGTAGTGAAGCGTTTTTTTCAAAGCCGCCCATTTCATCCCTCTCCCCAAACTACCCTCTGCCAAAGAGACGGCCCAGCTCATGGTGCAGCACGTCTTCAAGATCCACGGACTCCCGGTAGACATGGTCTCCGACCGGGGTCCTCAGTTCTCATCTCAGTTCTGGAAACCGTTTTGCACCCTTATTGGGTCGTCGGCAAATCTGTCCTCCGGATTCCAACCCCAATCCAACGGCCAGTCAGAGTAAGCGAACCAAGACCTGGAAACAACCTTCAGATGCCTCGTCTCGACCAACCCCACTACCTGGAGTCGACAACCAGTCTGGGTGGAGTATGTCCAAGTAACTTTCCCCTTTTGAGTGCTCCATGGGGTATCAGCCTCCGCTCTTTCCAGAACAAGAGTAGGAACTCAACATATCCTCGGCCCAGATGTTCGTCCGCCGCTGTCGGCGTACCTGGAGAAGAGCCCGGGCGGAGCTTCTCAAGACCTACTCCAGGTATCGTCGACAAGCGGAACGCCGCCGCACTCCAGCTCCTCGCTATTGCATTGGGCAGAGGGTGTGGCTATCCACATGGGACCTTCCACTTCGGGTGGAGTCCCGCAAACGTTCCCCACATTTCAGTGGCCCTTTCCCCATCTCTAGAGGCCTTAGTTCCACAGCTGTTCATCTTTTGTTACCCCGTATCCTCCGTATTCACCCTACGTTCCATGTGTCTAGGATTAAGCCTGTGTCTCACAGCCCCTTGTTGTCTGTTTCCAGGCCCACCCCTCCGCCCCATGTCATTGATGACCATCCGGCATACACAGTGAGAAGCCTCCATGAGTGTTCGACTGCGGGGCAGGGGCTTCCAGTACCTGGTTGACTGGGAGGGTTATGGCCCAGAGGAGGGGTGCTGGGTCCCCGCTAGAGACATCCTGGACCAAGCCCTCATTGCCGACTTCCACCGCCGGTACCCTGGTCAACCAGGTATGCGCCCAGATATGACGCCAGGTGGCACCCCTGGCACCCCTGGCACCCCTGTTTTTTGCTAGTCCTCCCGGTTTTGACCCTTGCCTGCCTTGACTCTGAACCCGTCTGCCTGACCATACTGCCTGCCTGTCACTCTGTACCTCCTGGATCTTGTTATGATCTTTTGCCTGTCCATGACCATTCTCTTGCCTGCCCCTCTGCCTCCTGGGTCTGCATCTGGGTCTCACCTCTATGTTTTGTGCTTATGAAACATGGAAACAACACTTTACCTGTTGTGTTTATATTTAAGTTCAGTATAATTTCTGATCGTTTTTTGTTTTGTTTCTTCTCATTTTTGTTGTTTATTTCACTTGGTTTGGCAAAGTAAACATTTGTTTCTCACATCAATAAAGCCCCTTTTAATTTAACTGAATTGAGAGAGAAAGAGGAAAAACAAATCCAATGTGAGTCAAACTTTACCTTCTGTGGTACAACAATGAGCATGGAAGCAAAGAAACTCGCTAAATCACACAGATTACTAGTGATGGGTGAAAAATAAATCGATACAGTTACACATCGCAATATTATTTTGATTGTAAAAATTGTTACTGTAGGTTTTTAAATAGTGAGCCAGGCTAACTTGTTTTCACCACTTTTATTTCCCTGGCGAATCAAAACTCGTTTTCTCATGCATTTACTTGTCACTCTGCAGCAGACACATAGTGAGCAATATGTTCGGAACATCAAATCGCAATAAAAATCACAGTATCAAATTGAAATACATATATAATCGTAAGATTAAACACACTACATGCAAATTGCACACAATTCTGTGGACCTTTTTTCCAGCCATGTAGAAAATCACCTCAGAGCTCAGGGTAGTTGGAGCGGTCAATAGTAATTTCCTCTGTGTGTGGATCTTTACGAGGTGTGCTAGACTCCCCAAGCAGACCCAAACCCTATTACATGGCAGGTCCCACCCACACCCACACACACTGGCCATTACCTAGGCTCAGAGACCATGTCTTCCAATTTCATTTCAGCTCCATATGTTTTCAGCCAAATTGCAAATCCCACTGATTGCTTTGCTCCTGTAAGGTCTTCCAAAATCCATTCAGCTCCCACAGTTCCAGCCAAATGTTCATTGATCATGGATCAGCAGTCTTTTGCCTGTCTTTCACTCTCTTTTCAACCACCTCTCCTATGTGAGATACAATGGAGGTATCTTCCTGTCTTTCTCCGAGTCATATTGAACCAGGCCACAGCATGGCCAGTCTCAGCTCAATCCATCCAGACACTTTTGTCACTTCTCCAATACAAGCCATTAGCTGATCTTTATGGATCCAAAAGGGAAATACAATCCCTTCCTAGAGTCAAAGAGGGAACCAAAGCACCAAAAATTACCTTCAAGACAAGCGAGGAACTAGTTGAGTGTTGTTGGGTTTCTATCATAAAAAAGACAGGTCTGGATCTATACTTCCTGCTCGGAAGTAGGATCGAACTAGTTCCTTTTCTGAAAGTATGTTGCAGATAAGAGTGAATCTTCTTTATTATCACTTGTGACTGTTGGGTTGGAGCCAATCAAATGTGTGTCTGTGTGTGTTGTGCACATGTTTTATATGCCTGTGAGCATACATGGCTTTTGGATATTGGAATGTTCCGCCTGCCTTCGCCTGGTATGGACAAATCATTCATGTGATCCAGGTTCTAGTCTCTGACAGAGAAAGGGGAAGTTTACATTCACACGACCTAGATTAATTCAATTTTTCTTATTGGATCTCTTATCTGTTATTTCTAGCCAGGTCTGCGTGTCAATATTCGACAACAGCTTCCTCTTGTTGCCTCCCTTTCCTTTATCCATGGTGATCTGTGAGTCTTGGACAGGTCTAAAGTGAGTAACCTAGCTCGCACACTTTGTATCCTGGGGGCGGCAGGTTAGAGCGTTGGGCCAGTAACCGAAAGGTTGCTGGATCGAATCCCCGAGCTGGCGAGGTAAAAATCAGTCGTTCTGCCGCTGGAATAAGGCAGTTAACCCACTGATGGTTTTACCACAAAAAAAACAATTGTTTAGATATAGCAAATGTTCCCAGTCTGGTATCGGCACGTGCGCTCTAGCACACAGCTCGCAGGTACAGTGTGGGTATAACCTACACGATGAGATTATTATGGACTAAAGCGCGATATCATTTTTATTTGTCAAACAGCAGCCGAGCATCGATGATCATGTCATCAGAATAAGACCCTCAATACTTATTGAAAGGAGCATCAAGCTCATCACCTTGCACTTTCACCACCCTGTGAAGTTCATCATTATTTCATCTGAAGCCTAATCAATTGCATGCTTTCCCTTGATAGCGTGATAGTTGTTATCAGACATGTACTTCACTCACACAAAAAGGTTGGATGGAAACCTGGTTAATGTCAAGCCATTTTGAGGATGCTGGAATTATATTTTGGACGAACGTGCATATGCCTAAAGGAGACTATGGAAGTAGCTTAAATCAGATTAAAACATTGACTGGTTGTTTTTATGCCACATATAAAAAATGTAACATATTTTCAAAGTTAAATGACAAATATTTAAACGTTTCCTGAATAAATGGGCCTGCCGGGAGCATATGTGGCATCATTACTATAAGACAACATGGGCGAATGATGAACCGCAACAGTCTGCGAATCACCAGTCTGTGCACCCCCCCCGTTCCCTAGCTAATGAATAGCTGACATCATCCAGGCTCAAAACTGGCCATCGTCAATAACCCTATGACTGTCACCTGAAAGATGTCCAAGGCGACCCACACTTAGAGCCATGTTTCCACTCTCAGTCTTACTTTCCATTTACCCTTTCAAATTAAAGGCCACCATTCAGTTCCATAAACTAAGCAGACAGACAGGGTACAGGAGGGCTGCCAAGCCATTACACAGAGACAGAGACAGAGAGAGAGAGAATTTTGTTCCAACAGCCAGAGGAGAAATATTTTAACTGTTTGAAGTAAACCAACTGAAATCCAGACATTGGTTAAAATATGAATTTGTTCAGAAGGTGAAAGTGGGCTGAGGGAAGGATTGCTTAGTTTTTCTATCCAACGTCTAGCAATGAATCCCTTTATCTACTTTCCCCAGAGTCAGATGAACTTCTGGATACCATTTTTATCTCTCTGTGTGCAGTTAGAAGGAAGTTGCCAACTGGAGTTAGCGGAATTGCTAACTAGCATTAGCGCAATGGCATTACCACAATGATCCCATTGAGATACATTTTTTTAAAGGGAGCACTGGCCCAGCAAGCTTTCACTGACTGTCTGGATTCGATTTGTAGATTTATAATTAAACATGTTTATTTACATTTTGGTGTTTGGAGAACACACCAGGGGGTTTCTTATCCCTGAAGTTGTGCTGTGTTTCAACCCAAAACAAACTTACTCCCTCAAACAACAGTATTTTAGGGAGTAGGGGAGGGTAAGCATTGAGAAACAGTCAGGCATGGTCAACCTGAAATAAACTCAAGAAAAAACTACCACAAAACTTTTGGATTGATAATAGTGGCCGTCATTAAGTCAGCCAATTTGTGACAGTTGTGTTGGTAAGAGGAGAGGCAGTCTCACAGAGAACGAGATGGAGAGGGAGATCTGACATCTAAGGACACTGTCAGAGTCAGTTACACACTGACAGGGAGAGAAAACCCAGGAGAGAGGGGGAAAGAGAGGAGGAAGGGGAGAGAGGAAAGCGACAGGTAGAGGGGACAGACACATTGACGGGTATCCAGGAAAAAGAGAGGGAAAGAGAGGAACGAGCGAGAGACGAGTGACAAGTGAGAGAGCGAGAGGTGAGAGAAAAGGGGAGAAAGAGAGTGAGAAAAGGGGAGAAAGGGTACACAGCTGGGCCCAAACATGTACCCCTGGTCCCTATGGAGCTCCTGGTGCCCCCCTGCCCTCCTCTTCAATCAGAGAGGTAATGAGGCCTCCAGCTCTGACATCTGTGCTCCTACCACTGATTAGACACATCCCTGAACAAGCACTGAGAAAACCAGACACCACAGATTAACATAAGCACAGCCAGACACCACACATGAGTGATGTTCCCCTAAACAACAGGGAACCACACACTAAACTACAGTACCGCAGAGACAACCAGCCAGATACCACAAATCAGATTTATGTACCAGGTGCGGAAATAGCAAGATAATGCAATATCCGAACAATTCATGCATTCACACTCACAGAGAGGTAGAACCAATCACTGGATTGGGAATACAGTGCTCGTACAATAAAATACTTCCTGAAACAGTTAGGCCCGCTTTATTACAGCAAGCCAAGGATCAATTTACCCAGGAGGATCCGAGGGGTACTGAGAAATCCAGCAGAGAAGAACACCTCATAAATATCCACCAACTTATTCATATTAACTGAACTCTGGCCCACACAGAACTTTACCGTGTCATGACGACAGTAAATAGGCATAGCCCAACCTAACCAGAGCAGAGCCATCCACCTACAGTAGCCTATTGTACCCACATGTAAACATGACATCAGATGACTGCAGGCAGGAAGAGATATAGTTATCTGTACTAACAGTCTGGGCCTTCATTGGAGCTCTGGGCAGAGAGAAGAAAGTAAGTCCGAATAAGAGATAGAGAAAGAGAGGGACTCTTATCCCTTCGTCAGACACACAGTGCGTGCATAGTGCGTGCATGTGTATACTTGTGTGTGTGTGTGTGTGTGGTGTTGTGATAGAGAGAGAGCGCGAGAGATCAGAGCCTTTCAGGCACGGACACACACACACCTGGCCGCGTTACCATGGTACCTCACCTCCGCTCCGGGTTGTAATGAGTGTGAAGGCATTCCCTACAGACCCCCTCTATGTCCAGCAGGCACTAGAGCGTGACTCAGTACCAGAATTGACCTAGCATCCCTTATGTATATAGTGCCACAACCCCCCATCTCTTCTTCAGAGGCTGACACATAAGGGGTAATATGTGACTTGTTCCCTAGAGGTGATAGAAGTAACACATTTTAATGGATTGATTCCCCTAGACAAGTAGACTACTGGTTCCGCATGGTATGGTCAGATATTGTGTAACTAGTTATTGTTTATTGTGTGTGGTTATTGCGAAATGTATTTCCCTTTTATTCAATTGAGTCCATTGTGAGAGATCAAACGGGAATTTCCTTGGTAAGTAGGCCACCACTTTGTTTCACTATGACGTGTTACTGAGCGCTTACAAAGTCTCACTGTGTGTGTCGTCTTTCCTTCACTATCAGTTGATTAAATAATGAGTGACAGTCCAGTGACAACACTACGATTCCCATTCCGGTGAGGCCAGCATTCCCTCAGTTGATCTATTCTTAAGGGACCCCTTAAATACTACATAAGGTTTGGCAGGGACGGGGGGAGCCGTTACGCAACGGGAAGCCACGGCTCCAGAGAGTCAGGGTGGGTATAAACGGGCTAGTGATACACCCTCAACCCGCACATACACTAGTCTGACTGTCGCTGCACGTAGGCTATGCTACATCAAATCACTAGCCTACTCCTGGCATATAGCTTACCTTTTGTAAAAGGTCAATGTAAATCTATTTATGTTCCTCTGATCAGATCGTGAGTGACAGCCCACAACAAGCCACGGGTCAGAATAAAACAAGTGTCAAATTATTCGGTGAGAACAGCCTTCTAACATACGGCAGTATACCAAGATAGGGAATGTTGGTATTGTTGATGATGCCTATTATTAACGCCTGTTGATATCCATTGCCAGTCCTCTAACAGGCAGAATCCCAGGTTACTGCCTATTAAATACCTGATAGACTACAGTTCGAAAGTGAATTGTAAACTTACCACCCAAAACTAAAACAAAGTAACAACTTCAACACCTCACTCTTATCTAGATACAATGTAGCCTAAAAATAATCAGAAACAGTGCCGTTGGCTGAACAACATTGACTTTTCAAAATGTCACTTACAAGCAGAACTTGTTTGACAGTTGGCCAATTGGAATGGCAGATAAAACCCGGAATACTTGCCCATACCATATCCTTCTACTGTGACAACAGTCATAACAACACCGGACAAAAAAAATGGGTTACACTGAAGCCATTATCTTACCTGCAAGACACTGTGATTTCAACTTTGGTGGCGGGGATGGAAGCATTGAGCGGGTCGAAATCTCCTATCGACGCCATGTTGACGAAGCTATTACAGTTGTTCATGGTGAAAAATATTTTTGTCCAACCCCTTTCAGCAGCAACAATCGAACAAACTACACCTCCTTTAGCGAAACGAGAATGAATGCATGTGGACTGAACGAAGAGGAATGCTCCGAAGCAGGCTACTAGCGGTGGGTTGATGTCACTTCAACAGTCAGCGTCACCTACTTGCGCTGCGAGCGGAATGTGCACCTTAGACAAAATAATTCCACAGATGCCCATCTGATAGTCTACAATCATAACAGGCATTCATAAGATACCTACAGTAAGGACACTAGTCATCAAATAGGAGTTAGGCTACACTGCCCCTGTCATGACTTATAATAATAGATAGAGCGAGTGTGTGTGTCTGTGTGTAATAGGTCTTAAAGTGTTCCAAATTATATTTTATTATTTGTTTTCCCATCATAATTTTCCCAACACCAGGAAAAGTAATTACAAAGAAAGTATGTGTTTACTATGTTTGGATAGAAGACATTTGATCCCAGGGGTGGCTCATCATTTTCATTACCCAGTATTTTTCAGGCCTGACCTCCACCTCTAAATATAGCTCAAAAACAGACCCTCTGTTAGCTGGTGAGAGAAACCATTACCACACCTTTAGGCAACCAGCCAGCACTCATCAAAGAGTTACTGTAAGTGATGCCCAAATAGATCCTTTGAAATATGTACATTCACATGCACGCACACACACAAAACATACAGTCATGACGCGGAATGCGCACATGCATGGACGCACACACATGAAACCACACACACACACACACACACACACACACACACACACACACACACACACACAGAGCGAGAGAGAACGAGAGAACGAGAGAGACAGAGACACACACAGTATACACTACTGTATAAACATATGCATAAAACATGAAACAGCATCCATTTCCACTCATAGGTGTGAGGAATCCGGGTGAAAGTAACACGGTAGCCTATTTAACACATGACCACACAGGTCAGGAGAAAGACGATTCCACGTGGAAGTCCATGCCCGTGTCCTCTAATGTTTTATACAGTAGGCCTATTTCACTCTATTTAGTGACGTGTATGTACGGCAACAGTCTTGCACTCTCAGACCAGGAGTAATTGACCCCACTTGTATTGAGTGCCCTCCTACACACCCCGACAGAGCAGCTTGAATATAATAAAACAGCCTATAATGTCAGCTGCCCACTCAGCTGTAACAGGTCAAAGTGTTAATGATAGTGAGTCTACTGAGGTATATGGGCAATCCTACTTTAAAATGTGTGCAAAAACTAAAAAATACTGATTTCACAGTTTAACAAACCATACAACTTCATGAACAATGACTACTTTGAACAATTTCCACTGAAAAATGTTCAAAAACGAATTGAGTGGAAGAACTGTGCAGATGCAAACTTTTGTAACGGAATGATGGTAAAATCTCCCTCAAGGTTTTATGTGACCACGTTTTCCAAAAGTTATAACATGGCTCCTTGAGTTAGAAAAAAATCTCTTTTGGTTATTGAAGTGTAAGTGAAGAGTATTTACACCCGTTAGCAGAATCATGGTAACATAATTACATCATGGGTCCCTGAGCTGTACTACACAGAAATGCATAATTATGGATTTGATTGTCATTCTCCCTATGTCTCCCCAAGTTTGGACATCACAGCACAGTAGAGGTCAATTGTAGTGCAATACAGCACAGCAGAGCAGAGTAGGGTAGAGTAGAGTAAAGTAGAGTACAGCACATTACAGTTCAGTACAGTATAGTTCAGTGCAGTACTACTGTACTTTACTGTACTGTACTATACTCTACTTTTCTTTACGGTACTGTCTCGTATTGTATTGGACTGTACTCTACTTGCTCGACTGACTGTACTGTACTGAACTGTATTGTACTGTACTGTACTCTACTTATTGTAATGTATACTGTGCAATCCAAACTTGTGAAACACCAAACTTGTGAAACACATGTCTACGATAGGTTCAGATTTGGTCCAGTCATGTCCGTCTGTGGACATTAACATCAAGGCTAGGGTCAAATTTCAACTACTTTTTAACGTCCATGGACGTCCGGTGCTGGTCGGCGCTCAGCAGGTGAGGATGCTAGTTAATGGAAATGGAAAGAGGGAAAGAGAGAGGGGTCATGGGTAGGTGTCAGTAAGAGCTGGGAGGGGTGACATTAACTGGAGAGTGAGAGACAAAGGCACAGAGAGAGAGAGAGAGAGAGAGAGAGAGAGAGAGAGAGAGAGGGAGAGAGGTGAGGGAGGGGTAGTCCAGACTGTTATAACACTCTTGCTTTGATCACGATGTGACAAGAAAGAGAAAGAAAACAGTTATGAGCTGAACATAACAGTATGATAACCGAATTACGAGTTTTAATCACTTGATAATTCATAAACAAAATTAATATCAGTAAAATCACTTTAATGAATTGGTAAGTCTACCACTGCTTGTTACGTCTGCAAACATTAATTATCCTCCCTCCTCATGAGGGAGAGAAATGAGAAAATATCTCAAATATGCGTATACAAGGCACAAGGCAATATTCCTTGAACTTACAGAAGGTAAACAATTTCTCCAAAACATTGATATTAGTTGGCAGGAGTCTCTATGTCAACATTATTGTGTTTTGACGTATTTCTGATATCATTTAACTTCTGGTGAATGTTTTGTAAGACCCCCTTTCCACCTGTTTATCCAGAAATCAAAGCCTTTAATTATGCCACATTTTTAAGATAGAAAATGGTTGAAAAATGTATCTATGCCTTAACTTCCCAAAAACATAGACTCTTTCATTTGACACCCAATTTGATATGTTCCCATGAACGTCACATGTTGGTGCTCATGGGTCTTTTAAATGGAAATGCCCGTATGTAATTAATAAAATACACCTCATCATAACCCCATGATCTGTGTACTGAGGTCCAGAACATCTCCCTGACATTTCTTCCCCTATTCCTCTCGTCCCTCTCTCCATCCTCTCACCACCCTCTCTATCCTCCCCCAGCAGATGCCAGGAAACTCACTCTGGCTGGGTCCAAAATGGCACATTATTCCCTGTATGTGAGGTAAGCATTGTTGTGTTTGGCATCAACCCTCTCACTGTTTCTCAGTCGAATCAATCTATCTTGCTCCCTCTCTTGGTCAACCCTTTATTCCAAAAGCCAAATTACACAACCTGTGACTTAACGGGGAAAGAAAGGGTATTGCAGAAACATCTACCTGTGTATCTACAGGCACTGAAGGGAGTGATGATTCAAGCAATGATTCGCAGGGTTAATATGATCACACACACACACACACACACACACTCACACACAGGCACGCATGCACACGCACACACACCAAGAGAGATTGGATGAATGTAGCCAGTCACATAATCCCCATTACAAATTCCAAAGCCTAAAAATACTATCAGTCTCTGGCTACAATGGCTGCATCCCAAATGGCACCCCATTCCCTATACTGTGTAATACACTGCTTTTGGCCAGAGTATGGACCCTGGTGAAATGTAGTGCACTATACAGGGAATAGGGTTCCATGTGGGACACAACCTATTTACCATACACCTCAGCTCTTTTCCCTCAGGTATAAAGGATACCAAACCAGGTTCAGAAAAGCACAGAAGATCCCTGTCAAACCCATATAGATTGAGTTTAAAATAACCCCGGACGGGAACTCTTATCCCATGTAGCCGCTATTGTGGTCAGTCTGTACATTAATTTATTATGAAACTATAAGAGTACCGTCTGGGTCCTGGTGTTAACTTGGGATAAAGTATGTTATAAATCCGAGAAACATAGAAAAGACCAAGAAACCCTATCAGAATATGCTGCAGTAGGAATGATGGTTATTTTAAAACTGATGTTCAGCGTTTTAAAATGGAAATAATAATTGATGGAGAAACAATGCAGTGATTAGACCAATAAACTATGTCAAATTGTGTTGACAGGGCAGTAAGAATCATGGTTATTTTAGGAACACTGAATTAACTCTATATGGCTGGACCACATTCTATTACAGTTTTTTAATTGCTAACATGCATGGGTCAATACTGAAGTCACACTGTCAAAACTCTTCACCAAACTCGTCATCAAGCTCGAGACCCTGGGTCTCGACCCTGCCCTGTGCAACTGGGTACTGGACTTCCTGACGGGCCGCCCCCAGGTGGTGAGGATAGGTAACAACATCTCCACCCCGCTGATCCTCAACACTGGGGCACCACAAGAGTGCGTTCTGAGCCCTCTCCTGTACTCCCTGTTCACCCACGACTGCGTGGCCATGCACGCCTCCAACTCAATCATCAAGTTTGCAGACGACACTACAGTGGCAGGCTTGATTACCAACAACGACGAGACGGCCCACAGGGAGGAGGTGAGGGCCCACGGAGTGTGGTGTCAGGAAAATAACCTCACACTCAACGTCAACAAAACAAAGGAGATGATCGTGGACTTCAAGAAACAGCAGAGGGAGCACCCCCCTATCCACATTGACGGGACAGTAATGGAGAGGGTAGAACGTTTTAAGTTCCTCCGTGTACACATCACGGACAAACTGAATTGGTCCACCCACACAGACAGCGTGGTGAAGAAGGCGCAGCAGTGCCTCTTCAACCTCAGGTGGCTGAAGAAATTCAGCTTGTCACCAAAAGCACTCACAAACTTCTACAGATGCACAATCGAGAGCATCCTGTCCGGATGTATCACCGCCTGGTACGGCAACTGCTCCGCCCACAACCGTAAGGCTCTCCAGAGGGTAGTGAGGTCTACACAACACATCACCGGGGGCAAACTACCTGCCCTCCAGGACACCTACACCACCCGATGTCACAGGAACGCCATAAAGATCATCAAGGACAACAACTACCTGAGCCACTGCCTGTTCACCCCGCTATCCTCCAGAAGGCGAGGTCAGTACAGGTGCATCAAAGCTGGGACCGAGAGATTGAAAAACAGCTTCTATCTCAAAGCCATCAGACTGTTAAACAGCCACCACTAACATTTAGTGGCTGCTGCCATACATGTAAAACATGTATCACTAGCCACTTTAAACAATGCCACTTAATATAATGTTTACATACCCTACATTACTCATCTCATATGTATATACTGCACTCTATACCATCTACTGCATCTTGCCTATGCCGTTCTGTACCATCACTCATTCATATATATTTATGTGTAAGGTAGCTGTTGTGAAATTGTTAGGTTAGATTACTCGTTGGTTATTACTGCATTGTCGGAACTAGAAGCACAAGCATTTCGCTACACTTGCATTAACATCTGCTAACCATGTGTATGTGACAAATAAAATTTGATTTGAGACTCATTTATTTTCTGGATGACCTGAAGAATCGACTTGTGCCAGCAGAGCGGTAAGAAACCCCCCTACCTTCGTTGTTGTGTGGGATAATGTGGCATTCCACCACTCTGCTGCAGTCAGACTGGTTTGCTGCACATCCCAGGATGTCAGAACTATTCCTGTCTCCATACTCCCTCTTCCTAAACCCCAGAGGACTTTTTCTCTGCGTGGAGGTGGAAGGTTTATGACCCCCCCTCCACATGACCAGATGTCCTTACTGGATGCCATGAATGTGGGGTGTGGAGACACTTCTCCTGACGACTGCCAGGGTTGGATTAAACATTCTAGAAGATACTGTCCAAGATGCATCGCCAGAGAAGACATAAGGTGTGATGTTGACGAGAACTTGTGGCCAAATGCAGGAGAGAGGGAGAACTAGAACCCACACAGTACTGTACAGTATGAGTGATTATACTATACATGTTGTTGATGTTTTTGTTGGTAAATATTTTTGCAGCCCTGGAGTTTCAGGAATTTGTTTAAACTTTTTATTTTTCACAAGTAAATTACTAGATGCAAAGATAGAAAAAAATCAAATCTGTTGAAGCAAATTGCGGCATTTCTGATTAATTCTTGTTACGTATACTTTAGTACAGTCAATAAAGTGAAAAGGTGTTATTCTTATTATATAATGAAATACTGATTTATGTGAAAAATCATTCAAACTTCAAAGAGAAGTTAATCATTTATGTAACGCTCCCTGTTGTTAGTGTTTTTTAGTTCAGTGTGTTATGAATGACAATGTTATGCTTTCTGAGAGAGAATTGTTGCCAGTGTTCTGGTCGAACAAGGAGAAAGAAGATAATGGAAAAAAACAAGGATTTCATCGTAGTTCCTCCTCAATAAATGTATACACTGTTGTGCCTATGTAACCAGCGACCCATGATGACCCCACATATGTTGGGTCATGGGTCACATGCAATAGGTAGGCACACAGGTGACCATGCAGGAAGTGGGAATTCACAGGTATATAGAGAGCATACTGTATAGTTCTTACCAAGGTTTATACCTTGGATCTATGATATGCCTTTATGGAATTCTTGCAATGCTTTTATCTTCGCTGCAAACAAATGAGAAAACAGACCCAACCAAAGATCTACGTTTAGAAAGCAGGTTGATATGCATGCGTTTATGAACATTTGCAAATCCACCTGTGCTATCAGGAATTTACTACAAAAGTAAGGGCACCTGTCAAGGAGATTGGTTCATGGACATCGGATAGAATTGTTTTCCTGCAACAAATTAAAAACGGCCGCGAACTGAATATCTAACGAAGAACAGGAGGAAGGAAAACAAATCTCCCGCTCCAAAGCTTTCTCTGTTTTGAAACCGTGTCATGTTCCCTAATGTGATACTGTATTATACTGCCACCAATTGGTGGCATTATGGCAACACACATCTCCACGTTGAAAGATATACCAGTTCATGTTATTTTTGACAGATGACATTTATTTCCACACTGCATATGAAATTAGAATCACTAAAAAGTCGGACTTTGCGCACAATATGTCCAGGACGAAGAAAAACGGATTCGTATTTACATAAAGATGTGGTCATAAAACCTATGTCATCCCAATCTAGGGATCCTGGGCTAGTCCACACAGATTAGGTTGTGATACTGTACTACTCTATCTACAGTATACGATTGACAGGCACTGATAATAACACACACCTCTATGTTTTGTTCCATTCTGTTCAGCCCATTCCTGAATCAAGATTGAGGGAATGGAATACGTGGGCACAGGAAAGCTCACTCAGAAATGTTTTATTCCTAAGTAATACTGCACTGTTGGAGCTAGAAACACAAGCATTTCGCTGCGCCTGCGATAACATCTGCAAATCTGTGCACGCGACCAATAAACTTTTGAGTTGATTTAAGATGGGGCATACGCCTGTGCACAGGTAACCTCACTTTACCTGGGCTCTGAAATGATTGACGCAAGCCATTGGATACAAACATGAAATGGAAGCTCAGAACTTTGGAGGTTTCAAAGTCACCATGACAACACACGTAAATACAAACACTTTGACAGAAAATGACAGATCAAACCACTTTTTGTAGTTTGAGGTTTGAATGTACTTGCACGATACAAAGAGAGTAAGACCACTATAGAGGTACTGTACACAGGCAAGTACAACGTTGGCTAAAGATACTCTCATCACAGCCCGTTGACTAACACAGAGAAGGTTTGTACTTTGGTCACACACAATCTGCAGGTAACGACATTAAAAGCAACACTTGAATTTGGTTGAGATGAAAATCCACAAGCACATTTTGTAGTATGATGACGACACACCCTCATTGAGCTTTGTTTCTGTGGCAGAGATCAGCTACACCGTCCCACACCACTAGTTCACTGTGCTATTCCTACTGAGATATCCCTATTCCCCACTAAGGCTATATGTGTGTCCCATAGGGTTTGGCAGTAACAGCTGAAGTAAGACCAACCTCCATAGGGCCTTTATTTAGAAGACATCCCCCCCGCCTAACACAGAGAGATGATTCCACGCACTGTAGTGGATGATTCCTCTACGATATGTATAGAGAGGACACAGCATGAGACAGAACCATGGGCATTACACTGGAGTTTCACTGTCCTTCAGGTGAATAACATGACTGTTGTGTTACTCTCCTTCAACCTCGTCGGGTGAACGTCTTGTGTTGGTGAACTCAAGGGGTCATATGTGTGTCAGGGCTGGTCATCTACCCTGCGACCATCTTCGGAGGTCCTTCATCCACGGATCATTGTGCAGAGCAGCAAGCAAATAGATCGAGTAGTAGATCCAGCAGGCAGCAATAGATCCATAGGCTGTAGTAGATCCAGAGTAATCTAGTAGGTCCCCAGAGTTGTGTCCGGTCACAGTCCAGAGGTCTCCTTCTCAGTGTCAATGGATGCCTTCCTCCAAAGAACCCTTTGCTTGCCAAATCTTCACTGTCCGGTCACTGTCACACAAGAAAGAACATGGCATCGCTGGATCAACATGTGTATCAGAGGTTTGATTATCTCTCTTTTAGGTTAAACTATGACTTTGTTATTATAGTAACAGTGGGTTGATTTACTCAGAGGGTTAGGTTCATGGTATGAGCGGGATCATGGTCAAAGTTAGGAGATATATTCTCTGAAGGTAGGGGTTATGGTCAGACTCCTATGGCATTCGAGGGTCATGTTAGGGTTAGGCGAAAAACTCACTCTGAGGCAGTGAATAGTTGGCTGCTGTTGGTAGCCAATCCGTTAACAGGGCTGTCATGTCCCCTCAGGTCTCCTAGCGGTGCCAGGGTATCAGCGTGCCACAGCTTCAGCAGACCTCCCCTGTCTGCACTCAGCATTACCGGGCACCCTGGCACAACACCCAGCGCACTTACCCAGTCAGAGTGGGCGCTCGCCGCCTGCTGTGGAGGAAGCAAGTACGCACTAGGTCAAAACAGGGCTACAAACTGTTGAAAAATAACTCCTTGGGACAATACATTTGGTTTACTACCACTACTGGTCTTACAATGATGATAATGTTGCAGCTAGCAAAAACAATTCAACAGAACAAGATTTGATGCTTACAAAGCAACATGCAATGTGAAAATCACAGCTTTCAGCTCATTGTATGTTTTTGAGAGCCTCGTCTCTCTTTCAGGTACTAGCAGTACTGTATATGCAGCTAGTGTCCAGTATGTCTCACCTGTACTAGTCGTTTCCGGGACAGGTCCCACTTCTTGATGCAGTAGTCTCTGGAGCTGCTGTAGAGGCTGTTCCCCTGAACAGCCAGAGAGACGATACACTCCTGGTGTGGTGGCTCAAAGTTGTGACAGGACACAATGCTGCCCTGGACACCCTCCGTCACCTCAAACATCTTCAGGGTGTGGTCCTTGGACCCCGTTAGGACCACGTCTTGACCGTTGCCCATCTGGTCAACGGTCAGACACAAGACCGGACCCAGGTGACCCGTCAGCTTCCCAGTAGACACAAACCTAGAGCATAAGGTCAGGGTTCAAGGAGAGTTCAGGGAGAGTTCCGATCTAGGATTCTTTGGTACAACTAAAGATCATACTTGGAAGTAATGACAAGCATTCACTAGCTATCTTTCCTACACTCTTACATTCAGCACCTGTGCCTGTTCTGGCGTATGCAATTCCTCTCCTTTTATCTTCATTTTGTGCCACCTCCAGTCCTTCCTTAAACTAAACAAGATATTCAACTACTCTTGGTGGGATAAAAAACAGGATTTTTTTTGGCCTTCATTCTTACTTCCTGAGGTCCCACATGCGGACTAAGTTGCCGGAGGCGGAGTAGAGGTAGGATCCCGTAGGGTTCAGAGAAATCTGGTTGATCTGGTTCTCTCCTGGAGGGATGGATAGGGACCTGAGAGACACACAGCTGTCCCCTGAACTCACCTGGCCCGACGACCTGCGACACACACACACACACACACACATATAATACCATGTCAATGGGAATGACATTGTGTAAAATTACTTTTTTCATGTAGCCAATAAGAATCTGAAGTTCCCTGAGCTGTGTTGGAATGTGTTAGAATCTCCTAGAATGTGTTGAAAAGGGAACTTGGCATGCTCAACTCCAACTGTTGACATAACAAAGGTCTTCGGTTTATTACTAGAGGTGTATATAAATACTCCTGGTGTTTGTGTATATTTATATATATATACTCACGTGAGTGTGCGTATGCACTTGGCGGAGTCTCGGATGTCCCAGACCTTGATGTAAGCGGTGGAGACAGTGAAGACCAGGCTGGAACAGTATCTAACAGACACCACACTGCTGGGATGATCTCCCAGAGACATGATCTCTTGACCAGTCACCAGGTTCCACACCTTACACGTACGATCTGACAACACACGCATACAAACACACGCAGACGCAGGGGTTAGAGGTCGATGGTTAGGGGTTCCGATGAGTGTTCAATACGACAGACACGCCATCAACCATACCAGAAAGCTAGATGACGCTAATACCAAATAATACGACTTACACTTATCTGAGCCTTTTAGGTGTAAGAAGTCTCTAGGGGTCATGGTTTAGAGGTCAAGGGTTGATTTAGTTTCCGAACATTATAGAACTAGAGAGCTGTACCTTTAGAGCCAGTGAAGAGCAGGTCATCAGTGCAGTCGACACACATGACAGGTTTGGTGTGTCCCTCAGCCACATAGACACACTTTAGTCTGGCAGCATGGCTGCTCTTAGGGGATGACACAGGGTTGATCACCCCTCTGTAACAGGGACAAAAGACAATGTATTAAGTCCTAACAGACTCAAACTGTGGGGGGCAGGGGGGGCACGGGCTAGAGGGATGTTCCTTAATGCTGGAACGGCGGCCCAGAGTGAAAAGTTTGGGAACCCCTGTGTTAGGAAATGAGATATATGCAGTAGTATAGTATATAGATAGACATACATACCTTTGTCCTTGATATGCCGGGTGTCCTTTGGGGTCCATAGGTGTGTGTTCCTTGACGTCTAAGGGAGGTTGTCCTCCCTTCTCTAGCATCCTCCTGGGTGTTCGAGGTGAGCGTTCCAGTGATCTACTCTCAGCTCCCATCGAAGACCAGACTCCAGAACTACACAACACAGAGACAGACAGTTCAATTGATACCCACTGGATGATCAGCTGAAGTCATATACAGTCTTGGCCAAAGGTTTTGAGAATGACACAAATATTAATTTCCACAAAGTGTGCTGCTTCAGTGTCTTTAGATATTTTTGTCAGATGTTACTATGGAATACTGAAGTATAATTACAAGCATTTCATAAGTGGCAAAGGCTTTTTTTGACAATTACATGAAGTTAATGCAAAGAGTCAATATTTGCAGTGTTGACCCTTCTTTTTCAAGACCTCTGCAATCCTCCCTGGCATGCTGTCAATTAACTTCTGGGCCACATCAAATAAAATTGTATTTGTCACATACACATGGTTAGCAGATGTTAATGCGAGTGTAGCGAAATGCTTGTGCTTCTAGTTCCGACCATGCAGTAATATCTAACAAGTAATCTAACAATTTCACAACAACTACCTTATACACACAAGTGTAAAGGAATGAATAAGAATATGTACATAAAAATATATGAATGAGCGATGGCTGAACAGCATAGGCAAGATGCAGTAGATGGTATAGAGTACAGTATATACATATGAGATGAGTAATGTAGGTTATGTAAACATTATATAAAGTGGGATTGTTTAAAGTGGCTAGTGATGCATTTATAACATCAATTTTTTCATTATTAAAGTGGATAGAGATGAGTCAGTATGTTGGCAGCAGCCACTCAATGTTAGTAATGGCTGTTTAACAGTCTGACGGCCTTGAGATAGAAGCTGTTTTTCAGTCTCTCGGTCCCAGCTTTGATGCACCTGTACTGACCTCGCCTTCTGGATGATAGCGGGGTGAACAGGCATTGGCTCAGGTGGTTGTTGTCCTTGATGATATTTTTGGCATTCCTGTGAGATCGGGTGGTGTAGGTGTCCTGGAGGGCAGGTAGTTTGCCCCCGGTGATGCGTTGTGCAGACCTCACTACCCTTTGGAGAAACTTACAGTTGTGGGGGGAGCAGTTGCCGTACCAGGCGGTGATACAGCCGGACAGGATGCTCTCTATTGTGCATCTGTAAAGATTTGTGAGTGTTTTCGGTGATAAGCCGAATTTCTTCAGCCACCTGAGGTTGAAGAGGCACTGCTGCGCCTTCTTCACGATGCTGTCTGTGTGGGTGGACCATTTCAGTTTGTCCGTAATGTGTATGCCGGGGAACTTAAAACTTTCCACCTTCTCCACTACTGTCCCACCGATGTGGATATGGGGCTGCTCCCTCTGCTAATTAAGTGTGAGGTTACTTTCCTGACACCACACTCCGAGGGCCCTCACCTCCTCCCTGTAGGCCATCTCGTCGTTGTTGGTAATCAATCGTACCACTGTAGTGTCGTCTGCAAACTTGATGATTGAGTTGGAGGCGGGCATGGCCACGCAGTCATGGGTGAACAGGGAGTACAGGAGAGGGCTGAGAATGCACCCTTGTGGGGCCCCAGTGTTTTTTAATGTAATTTTTTAAATTTATTTCACCTTTATTTAACCAGGTAGGCTAGTTGAGAACAAGTTCTCATTTGCAACTGCGACCTGGCCAAGATAAAGCATAGCAGTGTGAGCAGAGAACACAGAGTTACACATGGAATAAACAATTAACAAGTCAATAACACAGTAGAAAACAAAGGGGGGAGTCTATATACAATGTGTGCAAAAGGCATGAGGAGGTAGGCGAATAATTACAATTTTGCAGATTAACACTGGAGTGATAAATGATCAGATGGTCATGTACAGGTAGAGATATTGGTGTGCAAAAGAGCAGAAAAGTAAATAAATAAAAACAGTATGGGGATGAGGTAGGTGAAAATGGGTGGGCTATTTACCAATAGACTATATAGACTATATAGACTATATACTATATAGACTATATACTATAGCTGCAGCGATCGGTTAGCTGCTCAGATAGCTGATGTTTGAAGTTGGTGAGGGAGATAAAAGTCTCCAACTTCAGCGATTTTTGCAATTCGTTCCAGTCACAGGCAGCAGAGTACTGGAACGAAAGGCGGCCAAATGAGGTGTTGGCTTTAGGGATGATCAGTGATATACACCTGCTGGAGCGCGTGCTACGGATGGGTGTTGCCATCGTGACCAGTGAACTGAGATAAGGCGGAGCTTTACCTAGCATGGACTTGTAGATGACCTGGAGCCAGTGTGTCTGGCGACGAATATGTAACGAGGGCCAGCCGACTAGAGCATACAAGTCGCAGTGGTGGGTGGTATAAGGTGCTTTAGTGACAAAACGGATGGCACTGTGATAGACTGCATCCAGTTTGCTGAGTAGAGTGTTGGAAGCCATTTTGTAGATGACATCGCTGAAGTCGAGGATCGGTAGGATAGTCAGTTTTACTAGGGTAAGCTTGGCGGCGTGAGTGAAGGAGGCTTTGTTGCGGAATAGAAAGCCGACTCTTGATTTGATTTTCGATTGGAGATGTTTGATATGAGTCTGGAAGGAGAGTTTGCAGTCTAGCCAGACACCTAGGTACTTATAGATGTCCACATATTCAAGGTCGGAACCATCCAGGGTGGTGATGCTAGTCGGGCATGCGGGTGCAGGCAGCGATCGGTTGAAAAGCATGCATTTGGTTTTACTAGCGTTTAAGAGCAGTTGGAGGCCACGGAAGGAGTGTTGTATGGCATTGAAGCTTGTTTGGAGGTTAGATAGCACAGTGTCCAATGACGGGCCGAAAGTATATAGAATGGTGTCGTCTGCGTAGAGGTCTGCGTAGAGGTCAAGTTAAACGTTCTATCCTTCTTGTGCTGATGCACTTGTTTTTTCAACAATAACACTGCTAAAATCTGAAGCCTGACCCATCAAATGCACATACAGTAGGTAAGGATTTACTCCGCAAGTATCTCACTGTATTTCCTGTACTATAGTTCTAAAAACGAAACACAAAGACATTTGACCAAAATAAGGACTTACAGTGAGTTACAGTGAGTTCCCTGTTCCCTGTCCCCGAGATATCCTGCTACTGGCCCCATGTCCCCTGTCCCTTCCTGGGCCTCTGCCATAGGTAGCAGGGAGGCAGAAAAGTCCCCCGTAGGGGAGTCAAATTCACCACTACCAGCATACAGCAGCTCCATCTGGGTGGTTGTCCTTCTGCGTGCCTGTGGTAGAGGGATCGATCCAATCAATCAATCACTCAATAACATATTCATTCATAAAGAGTGTTTTACAAATAGCATTTATCTCAAAGTGCTTATCAGTAACTTCTTTACTTTAGACTTTATGAAAATGGCATTCAAATGGCATTTAGAAAATGGCTATGCGTGTGAAGTACTGTAGATGACTGTACCTTCCTAGGTTTGGCCTCTCCACACAGTTTCAGGAGGTCAGAGGCCAATAAACTGAAGCAAACATAGAGGGGCAATTTACAAGTTACACATAGTCTATTGATAGTTTGTTGATGGACTACCCAAAGAAAGTATCATCAGAAATTAAAGATGGATTCCGCAGTAGGAGAAACAGCACTACTGAATAACCCACGGCCATTTTTATTGTTTTTGTTTAGTGACAAACTACAGGTGAGAAGGGAGGCCCAACGTGATAAAAAAAATTGCATACATATTCTGCTGTTCTATCTCACGCACAATGATGTTCAAGGGGGGAAAAAAAACAGTGTTCATTTGCAGTAACTTCTTTGTTTTTGTAATATTGCAAACGGATGTGGCAGTCTCACCAATAAGGATTCCTGCTTTTAGTGACGAAAATAAATATTCAATATCCTCATTGTCTTGTCTGAGTCAAATGGTGTTTACCTTCCCTCTGTGGCTGGGCTGGTGGTAGAGGACTCATCACTACTGCTGTCATCTCCATTCTCTCCTTGAGGACAGAACCATACAGTACACCTTGTTACACTGGGCCCTCAAATACACAACATGCCTCAGTTACTGCATGTTCTGACATGGGGTAGTTATGGCTTCACAGCATGTTTTCAAATATCCCATTTACAAGCACTAAACTTGTGTTACTTTACTAGTTAAACTGTTAGAGGTAAACCATTTTTAAAGTCAATTTACAGGATATCACAAAGAAAGCAAATGCATAAAGTGTTTTCAAACTAATGCTGCACCAGCAGCAAAACAATAGTTTGAATTCAAAAGAGCTCTAAGGTACAGGGCTCAAATTTCAGAGGTCAGTTTAAATACATCAGGGGTCAGACAATATCTAAATGATAGTATAGTATTCTATATATTAGTATGATGCATCTGACGTTTCCATTTTAAGGAGGGTAACTTAGTAAAGGTTGGAGTTGGAGTAGTACTCTACTTAAGGCCTGAACTTCAGGTTAAGCGTGGGGGTCAGGGTTTAAGCTAGTGCTGATTCTTAATATTCAGGTCATCCTGAATGAGTCTGCTGAACAGAAGAAAACTATACATCCACAAAGAGGACAGGGGAGGGTCAGACAGGGAAGTGGGGGTCAGACGACAGGGGGCAACATACCACCTCATGGCAAAGTTACGTTCTCAGGTTAGTCTTAAAGGGGAGTTTTAGAGGGAGGAGGGGCTTTAATAAGGGAGACCCATGCTCTCTGGGACCAGTCAGTCTGGTGTCTGTTACTTACCCACCAGTAGGTAACCTATCTCTGTTTGAATTCAGGGTGAACAAACAGGAAAACAGAACAAAGAAATCAAAGGAAACAAAAGTTAAAATAATGGAGACATTTTATTTTACAGTCCTGTTTCAGTGGGTATTTTCCTGGTAGGCTATTTACTAAGAGAATATGTAATGGTACATGTTTTACTGAATCCGAAAGAAAAACAATATGGGAAATACGTTTCTATAATTTGTTATTGTTAGGTCAATCATTACCATTGTGAATGTCAGATAAAATAGTGGACTATAAAATAAAGTGTAACCAAAAGATGAAGAACTGAAAAGCAGCGTGTTTATACCACTGAGCCATCTATACCTTGCATTGCGTTGCCCAGCAGAGCGTCCAGCTCAGGGTTGAGTTCAGCTTTCTCCTTCAGCATGTGGAACAGTAGCTGGTTCTGAGTGGCGCTGTTGATCTCTGTCTGCTTCAGCCTGCCCTCCATCATCTTCACCTGGGAATCCTTCTGGGCCGCCTGCAGACCCTGGGAGATGCACGTACCAGTAAAAATCACACATTACATACATGACAAACACACACATAAATCCCACACTGACATCAACAGAGTGGTGTGACATTTAGCCCATTGAACAGCAGATACGCATGTTCAACTCTAAAATAAGTATAAAGCTGGTAGATTTGCAATACCCTGAATGCCGCTTAATCGAAAGGTAGAGAGAACTCAGTATGGGGCAGGTGTACTGTGGTTACCTTGTTGATGGCCATGTGCAGGAAGTGATCAAGCAGGAAGCGGGCTTCTGATAGGTTACAGGAGCTGATCACCGCGGTAATGTCCACTGTGTCTCCCTCCTCCTGCATCCCAAAAACATCACACAGTCAGTCATAATAACAACTCGGAAGAAAATGTGTGTGCTGGTGTCAGCTGTACTAATAACTAGAAAGGGTCAACTTCCTGAAGAAAATGTGTGTGTTTGCGTCAGCTAACCTTCGCTTCCTCCATCTGCACGATGTTAGCCTGACAGTCAGCGATGCTGTCGTTGATGTAGTCGATGTTGGCCGCCAGGGCATCCATTTCTTCGTTCAAAGACTGGATGCTTCGGTCCGTGTCGGTCCCCTCTGTGGCGATCTTCTCCCTCTTACGAGACACCTTCTCCCTTCGCTTGGTCAGATCCTCACGTTGCTGTAAGAGGCAGGAGGAATGGAGAGAGAGGAGGAAAGAAAGAGTTATAATAAAAGTGTTTCCGAATTGCTTTCCTTTCTAGCTATTGCTTTACGATCTTAGAGTAAAGGAGCCTGGAGGAACCTTTTGGGGTTCTAAAAATTGCCACACAAGGGGAACCTATCCAGGTCACAAAGGTTCCTCGAGGAACAGCCCCTGAAAAGGTCATTTGATGAACCCCTGTGACACGAACAATATGTTTTTCACATAAGTGCCACAGGATAGGGTTAAAACTTTAGGCATTCATTCTGACTGGACTTGCTGGAGATGGTGGAGAAGTCTAAGCCTCTGGCTCCGTAGACCATGTGTTCAATCCCAGTGTTTATCCCCCCCCTTTTTTCTTTTAGTGGCTAGTTTTGAAACCGTCTCCTGACGTCCCGTTGAATTTCGCCTTGGATCTCGTGCGATCCCTCTGATTATAATATTAACTTTGCTGATTACATATACATACCAAATTCACATAGAAATGTTAGTTCTAGATCTGTCACTCTCACTGTATTCCCACGCAATGACTTTATTCTCATTTTGTTATGTTACAAAGTGGGATTTAAATGGATTTAATTGTCTTTTTTTTGGTCAGCAATCTAGACAAAAACCAAAATGTTTTTAATTGATGGAAAATAAAACTAACTAATACTGTATATCTTGATTAGATAAGTATTCAACCCCTAAATCAATACATGTTAGAATCACTTTTGGCAGCGATTACAGCTGTGAGTCTTTCTGAGTATGTCTCTAAGAGCTTTGCACACCTGGGTTGTACAATATTTGCCTATTATTTTTAAAAATGATTCAAGCTCTATCAACTTGGTTGTTGATCATTGCTACAGTAGTCAGCCATTTTCAAGTCTAGCCATAGACTATCAAGCCGATTTAAGTCAAAACTGTAACTAGGCCACTCAGGAACATTCAATGTCGTCTTGGTAAGCAACTCCTGTGTATATTTGGCCTTGAGTTTTAGGCAATTGTCCTGCAGAAAGGTGAATTTGTCTCCCAGTGTCTGTTGGAAAGCAGACTGAACCAAGTTTTCCACTAGGATTTTGCCTGAGCTTAGCTCTTTTCCATTTCTTTTATCCCAAAAAAAACTCCCTAGTCCTAGCCAATGACAAGCATACCCATAAAATGATTCAGCCACCACCATGCTTGAAAATATGAAAAGTAGTACTCTGTAATGTACTGCGTTGGATTTGCCCCAAACATAACGCTTTGTATTCAGGACAAAAAGGTAATTACTTTGCCACATTTTTTCAGTATTACTTTAGTGCCTTGTTGCAAACAGGATGCATGTTTTGGAATACTTTTATTCGGTACAGGCTTCCTTCTTTCACTCTGTAATTTATGTTAGTATTGTGGAGTAACTACGATGTTGTTGATCCATCCTCAGTTACAGTATTTCCTCTCACAGCCATTAAACTCTGTAACTGTTTTAAAATATCTATTGGCCCCATGGTGAAATCTCTGAGAAGTTTCCCTCCTCTCCGGCAACTGAGTTAGGAAGGGCGCCTGTATCTTTGTAGTGACTGGGTGTATTGATACACCATCCAAAGTGTAATTAATAACTGCACCATGCTCAAAGGGATGTTCGATGTCTTCTTTTTTTTTACCCATCTACCAATAGGTGCCCTTCTTTGCGAACTATTGGAAACCCCTCCCAGGTCTTTGTGGTTGAATCTGTGGTTGAAATTCACTGCTCGACTGAGGGACCTTGTATGTGTGGGATACAGAGATGGGGTAGTCATGTTAAACACTATTACTGCACACAGAGTGAGTCCATGCAACTTATTATGTGACTAGCTAAGCACATTTGAATACTTATTGACTCAAGACATTTAAACTTTTCATTTTTAATGAATTTGCAAACATTTCTAAAAACGTAATTCCACTTTGACATTTTGGGGTATTGTGTATAGATTAGAGGTACAAAATCTCAATTGAATCAATTTTGACAAGAAGCTGCCATATGGGAAATCGTAGTTGGCTCGTTTCAGCTAGTTGTATCTTGTTCTTGATACCATGTCTTGTTTTGAAGTGTTTTGACTCATGTCACATCTATGCTAATATGAAAATAATTCGCTAGCTAACCAACAACTGTAACTATGTATTTATTGTGCAAATGTATTTGTTTTCAATAAACATTGGATACTAAATATAGTTTGTCTACAAATCTAAGCCAACCCTGTCTTTTTTTGCCACATTAGTTGCATACGCGTTGGTTGTGTTGCTAAACAACCAACCAGTCTAAAGGCTCTTGAGGAATTCATACAAGTCTCTAAGCCTCATTAAAGTTACAAATCTATCAGTGTTCAACCATAACATGTGATGACAATACAACACAACAGAAAATATGAATGGGAATTACGTTTCTGCCCACGGGTGGCAAAATAGAACTATCTGAAAGCAACACCCTTACTAAACTAAGCCACACTCCACAGTCTTCTCATCTGACCCGCCGGGTCATATCTTAATAACCCAGCATCAACATCCCAACCTGGCCCTTTTTAAAGAAAACGACCCAACTTAGTGACCCAATTCCTGCAACCCAGCAGTTGGGTCATCCAAACAACCAAGTATTTTTAAGAGTGTTGGCTAGGTTGAAGATACTATAGCTAGCTAGCAACCTAAGCCAAAACCTAATAATTATCATCATCAACAAATGTCATTACCATTACAGTAAACTTTTCGGGAATTAAAACAGGAGCTACAGACATAATATAATTGGCTTGACAGCCAATGATGTATTATTCAACATTGGTATTAAAATAATACCCGTATGGGAATGGGTAATTGTTTACAAGTTGCTAGCTATCTCATAAAGCCATCGGTGAAAACAACATTTTTATCTTCTTCTGAATCTGGCAGCACAACAAATCCAATGGCAAAATAAATTCAAAGTGCTCTGCATGTCCCGACAAAAAGGTTCTCCCAGTAACCTAAATTTAAACTTTAAAGGTTCCTTCAAGAACCTCTCAACTAACCAATGGTACAAATATGAACCCATTGACTGCATGGTTCATGGAGTCACCCTTAATTCTAGAGTGTAGCCAAAACGGCAAAAATGATAGGTCTCTTTATACTCCCCTGTCGGTTTTTGCCTTTTTTCCACTGACAGAAAACCATGTTGGCATCAGTCTGATAGGAATACAGTAGACCTGGTAGTTATACAGTAGCAATACAGTAAAACTACAGTGGATCTATTTTACCTTGAGGAAGCGGTTCATATCAGCCTCCATGTTTGAGATGGTCAGCCTCTGCATGATGATATCAGTGATGCGTCTCTCCAGAGACTGCCATTTCGCCCGGGCTGTCCTGGTGGTGTAGACACTCCCCGTCCTCAACGGGTACTTCCTGATAAGTGGAATTCAACAGAGGTAAGTTGTTGACTTGTTTGTTGTCCTGTTTCAGCTAGAGTAGGAGTCCTTTCATGTACATAAATCAAATCAAGTAAAAAGTATAATAAAATGTTATTTGCCACATGCTTTGTAAACAACAGGTGTAGACAAACAGTGAAATGTATACGTACTTACGGTCCCTTCTCAACAATGCAGAGAAAATATCGAAAAAATGATAACACAAGGAATACATACACAATATGAGTAACGATAACTTGGCAAAATACACATGCAGAGATGGGCAGTATTTATGTTACATAGAATTGAAATACATTGGTTTAATTACTTCTGAGTATTTTGACATTTGAATAACACTGGGCTGAACTACACTCCAATGTATTTTGTATTTTCAAAATACTAAATACTTTCCTAAATGTTTTATAGTGGTACACATTTTGTGTCCCCCCTTTCAACCCGCATTGGTATCAGTCTGATAGCACTATGGTGTGATAAAATCACCTGCTAAATGAATGGCAGGTAGCCAAGCAGTTAGGAGTGTTGGACCAGTAAACAACAAGGTCGCTGGTTTGAATCCCTGAGCTGACATGCTTATCCAGAATGACTTTCTCAATTACGATATATAAAACAACAATATATCACAGTCATAGCAAGCAAAACGTTTTTGCAACCGTCACTGAGAATGTTGTTACTGTTCGGGCCGGCTACTTGTATTTTAAAATACATGTATTTGCATGAAATACATTACAAATATGTATGTTGTAGTTTATTTTGACACATTGATCTTTTATGGTATTTTGTATCTGTATTTTGTAATTGTATTTTGTGATTTTAGCCCACAACTGTACATGGGGTACCAGTACATAGTCAACGTGCAGGGGCATGAGGTAATTGAGGTAGATATGTACTGTAAATATAAGTAGGGGTGAAGTGACTAGGCAACAGGATAGATAATAAACAATAGGAGCAGCGTATTTGAGTCAAAAGAGTTAGTGCAAAGAGGATCATCGCAGATCGTCTGGGTAGCTATTTGGTTAACAAACACATCATGCCTATGCACATGGCAAACACACATGCACACACACACTCTCACCCACACCATCAGTACCTTGGGGTTCCATTGGGGGCTACTGCCCCAGCAGAGTGAGGTCTGCCTGGGATGCCACGGTGTGAAGGGTCCTGGAGGGGCTCCGGTAGGCTCACCTTTCTGTTCACCTTCCCTGAAGTGGGCCTCACCTGTCTCCTCAGAGCTGTCACCTAGCGAAGGGGGAAGGCAGGGCCACGTTCCGTATGGATAATTGCAACGAGTCCAAAAAGGACAAAGATGTTTTGTTTTCCATTGCAAAACGTTTTGCTACAGTTTGCCATACTGAACATGACCATGTTTATCTTACCTCCTCATTTTTCCTGCGTAGTACCAGGTCCTGCTGCCTCTTCTGAGCCTCCAGCTGTCTCAGTTGGTGCTGTAAGTGACAGGCACATAATATCAATACCATTTAATTGAATTGAACTTTGTCACAGACAAACACACAACTTCGCAACACACATTATTTCCTGTCTGTAACGTTACCTCATGTTTGCGCTGGTCCTTCTTCAGAGTAGCGATCTCTCGGTTGCGTCGGCACTCTGACACTCTGTTTTTCTCCTGCACCTCCTTCATCTGGCGCATCAGGCCCACCTAGCAAAACACCCACCATTTACATGTCACTCAATCAATCAGTCAATATATCCATACATCCATCCCCCCAACCAACCACCAATCGACCCACCCACTCACTCACCCACTTTACCATCACCCCACCCACCCTTCCATCCACACTTTTTTCTGTACCTTTGTTTTCTTCATCTCAGCCACATCCTGGTTGAGTTTCTTGAGCTGCTTCTCGTACTGTGATTGGTTCTTGAGGAGGCGTGCGTGTTCCTTCTGGGCTGACTGCAGCTTCTGCATCTCCTTGTTCATAGAGCTCAGCTTCTTCTCATATTCTAACTTGATCTTCTTAGCCTTCTCCTCCGTGCACGTCTCCACTGAGCCTGCAGACACAACTAACTCAGCTAAGCACGGGCACGGTGGAAACAACACAACACAGTTCGGTTCAACCGACACAGCTCAGCACAGCCACAATGGAATATCAATCAAATCAGTCATTCAAATGTTAGCCTTTTTAAAGCAACCGTTATCACAGTCACAAAGTGATTTACAGAATATGACAGCCCTCTAGAAATAAGGTTGTTTAAACACAAGCGCATGTACTTTATGGTGTCTAAAATAACAAATTTACACAAAAATACATGAAATTGTTATGTACAGGTATGGTGTCATTGGTGGTGGAAAGGATTAGTTAGATAGAGTTAGTTATATAACTCCATAATATACTCACTCTGAGATCTAGCGACATAAGCACCTAAACAAATAAATGCAACCCTTCATTAATCTGTCACCATATTCCTGTGCGCCTCTGCTGTACCGATGTTGTGACCATGAAACATGACATCATATCCGGTGCACGTCTCTTTCTCTCCTATACGTACCCATGTTGTGCAGCACCTTGTCCCTCTCCAGCTGTGTGTCTCTGATCTTGCTCTGCAGCATCATGAGTTTCTGTTCGTACTGCTGTTTGAGCGTGTGCAGACGGCGCTGGCTGTTCTCCAGCTCGTCTATCAGCTTCTGCTTGATGGCGATCTCACACGTGATGTTGGCCAGATCCGCCTGGAAGTCCTCTGTTCAGAGTACACACACAGCGCTAGCTATACGAGACGGGCTTCATTGACATATTCACTATTCTTCACTACTTTTATTAAAATAACAGAATAATCTAATCATGGTGAATGAATAAGGAGTGCTAGACCTGGGTTTGAAAACTCTTCACACACTCACCACAGCCTTCCAGGACCAAAGTTGCGAAGGCATTCTGTATGACAGTGTAAAAGCACCTTTGGATGTGTGTGTGTAGGTGTGTGTGTGTGAGAGAGATTTACCTTTCTCATCCAGTTCTTCAGAGTCGGACTCGTCCGAGCTCTCCTCTCCCTCCATCTCATACTCCTCCTCTTCTCCCTCCAGCTCCTCTCCTTCCTCATGGTCACTGACGTGGTCCTCCTTGTCCACACACATTTACACGATGTGAGTACAAAGAACACACACACGGCACACACACACATACACACTGACATAAATATGCCAATTAAGGACATTCTTAGACGTACCCCCTCAGCCTCGTCGTTGCCTCGTTCCTGTTCGTTGTCTGGTACCCCCTCCTTGACCACACTATGAGAACAGAACCAGAGGTTTAGGTAGCCATTGACCGCAAACGCAAGACATCAGGTCACTAGACTATCAGGGAGCACTACCATACCATATAGCACTACTATACAGCACATGAACACACTATCTTGATTTTTCTGCATAATGTAAAAATGCATTTAAGGTTAGAATCACAATTCAATCAGAACCCAAATAATTTGTTTGTTAGAATCATCCTTGAAGTAGACGTTAGTGAATAATTGATTGACATTATGTGGCTGCATCATAGCAAAAAGAGCTGAATCTTTTAGTTCATTTAAGGGTCTCAACAATGCAGAAAGAGGGAGAGGGGTAAGGAGAAGGGTGAGAGGTTACAAGTGTGCTTTCCTCCAGGTGTGGCAACTACCTGCAGGTGTAAAAGATGTGTTAGAGAGGTGGGAAGAGGGGAGTTAGAAAAATGGGGGAGAGTGGGAGGAGAGGGGGTTAGAGAGATGGGGGAGAGGGGTATAGCAAACCTGGGAAGCTTAACCTCATGGTGACTCTCCTCGAGCCGCTGCAGTCTTCAGAGTGGGGGAGGAGAACAGGGGAGACAGTTGGAGAGAGTGAGGTTGGCAGGGGAAGGGAGTGAACCAGAGAGCAGAAAAGAGTGTAGCAAGGAAGAACAGGTTAACCTTCGAGGATTTGGCGCCGGTTGTCTTCTTTTGGCTTGTTGGTGTGTGCCAAGTCGTTTATGTGTTATGTTGTTTATCAAACGTTTATCAAATGTGTATTAAACCACAGAGAAAGAGGGAGACCAGTTGTACAGTACAGGTACATCTGAACATGACTGTGCTTGTTATATAAACCCATCATCATGTATGGGGTATTACAGTAGATAGACATTAGAGAGGGAATAGGTATCTGTTGAAGAACTAATTACCCAAAACACCCTGGGACAACAACGGAAACCAATTCCCCTCGCCTCTGTAATCCCCCCACACCCTTCTACCACCTCTCCCCCTCACCCAGCCAATCTCTAACCACCTCCGAGCATATCACTGTCAGACTCAAGGCCTACCATCAAAGTCTACCCATTGCTTAGTTTTATTTGTGTTGTTTCATCCACACGTTTGGACATATACACTTAGTTACAAATTGTAACAAACCTAATGCAATCGGTTTCATGGCATGTACTGTATGTGAAATGTACATCAAAACAGCAACGTGGAGTGAGTGCAATATCAAAGAGTGCAATATCAAAGGTATATGAAGGGGACAAAAACAACTCCTACCTCTTCTTTTTCTTCCTCTCTTTCTTCTTGAGTTTCTCCAGATCTTTCTTGGCCATCTCGATGATGTCGGAAGCCACTATCTCGGGGGCGAAGTGGGCTGGGGAGAAGGAGCCCCCACCAGCGTACAGGGAGGAACGTGTGTTGGCACGGGACAGGGTTTTACGGAGGTTCTCATTCACTGACTCACTCTCCAGGAGCTTGGCTCTGCAGACACAAAACCAACAGTCAGAATAGTGTTGTGGGCCTCCCAACTCCAAAACCAAAGGTCACAATACTCCTGTCTTCCTTTCAACAGACACATCATACTGTACATGTAAGAGACATGTCATGCATCATACCTGAGCTCCTCGATTTCTTTGATATAGTTCTGGATCATATTTCCAATTTCCTCAGTCCCCTCACCTGGAAGATAATCGAACATGAGGGCATTTTCAGCACTTTTTCCATTAACTTTAATGGAGCACTTCCTCTCCCACTAGCCTGGATTTTGAATCATCACGGCGCAGTGTGAATAAGGTCCATTATTCCTGTCCCAGTACGTACCCACTTTGGCCAGAACCTGGTTGGCCTGGTCACTGAGGTACTGTGTGAGTCTGGCCCTCTGGGCGTCAATGGTCTCCTGCATGGCCTTGACCCTGATCCTCAGGTTACTGTTCTCTGTCTGTAGCATGCTGTTCTCATGGACCATGTCGTTGATGCTCTCCATGCCGTCTTCCCCCACCATACGCTTGCCCTGAGACCAGAGAGAGACCAGAGGACTATGGTTATTATAGTAGATCATTATAGTAGATCAGTCAGGCCAATACAACTATACATTGTTATACCTCCCCTACCAGATGCTTGCCCTGCTCAGACCAGAGGGAACCAGAGAGATGAGTGCAGGTCATAGAGAAATATAGACTAAAATCCACACTGAATATCCCTCCGTTTCACTATTGTTTAGTTGGATTCCAGGCTACCAGAAATACAACCTCAATGGACACATGTAAAGCCGTTAGTACGTCTTAAAAGTTATATGGATCCATATTATGGTACAGTTAACCATGTGACTTGACCTGGAAAACAGTGCCTTTATAATGATATCTAAAAATAGCAACAACAAAAAAAATCTAATCTTCCTCTCTCTCTCTTGCACCCTCCATCTTCTCTTTCCTTGTCTTACCGTCTTGTACTCCATCAGTTCCATCTGTAGCCTGGCAATATCAGTCCTGAGAGCTGATATCTGCTGGGAGGCTTTGTCCTGGTTCACCATCACCTTGTTCTTAATGTTCCTGGCTCGGTTAGCGTAGTTCAGACAGCTCAGTGTCTCCATGAAGTCCCGGTCAGATGGGCTGATACAGGCTATCATCACCGTTTGACTGGGGATAGAGAGAGAGAAGATGGACGGAATACAGACACGGGCCGTAGACAGACACACACAAAAATCATTAGAAACGGAATAACCACATAGGCAACGTCAATGTAAATCACTTTGTAAACTACTTGGAAAATAAATCAAATAAATTATTTGAATTTATTTAAAAAATAGATAAATGTTCAAATATATGGTAATTAATTCACCCACTAGCGTATAAAGAAAATCCGGTTTTAATAGATTACTTTTAAAACATTGACATTTTAGTCAGCAGACCTTCATTAGACAGATAATTAATTAATCCACAAAATAAAGCTTCAAGGAGAGGTTCTAGTGATATTCCAGAAATAGAATACAACTGTTATTATATCTATATCTTCAAACACTATTACATACAGTGTCTTTATGTGGTTTATGAGGACGTACAGACCTGTTTCCTCCCAGAGAGTCCTGCAGTAGCCGGGTGAGTTTCGAGTCCCTGTAAGGCACGTGGGTGGACCTCTTACTTCTGTCCCCCAGAGCACTGATCACGTTACCCAGAGCAAGCTGCAGCGAGAGAGGAAAAACAGACCAAGGAGACATGAAGATGAGATGAGATCCTTAAAAATGAGGCTTAAGCATCTGCATTCTATCAAAAATAAAGCATCAAATCTTTCCTTTAATGTGACATTTAAATGCAGTTGTCAATCAAAGAGGTGGTGCCACAGTGTTGGTAGGACATCTGCAATATCTTTCTCAGCCACCAGGTGGCGCTTTCCCCGATAGCTTCTCAGCTCTACACAATTAGTGTATCATTGAAACAGTTCAGGTCAGTCATCCAAGAAGAGGACAAGGCATCACCACTGTCCTGACTCTCTAAAACCTCTTAGTGCTGAGTAACCTATGACCTTTACATGCACTGTTCTAGCATTGGGAATGGTCCGGGTCAATTCCATTTAAAGTCCAACAACTTCTAATAAATTGACCCAAACCAGGCACTGTGTGTTCACCAATTTTCTAACTATAGCATGCATTATTTTACAGTGAGAGTCTCACCAGTCCACAGTTGATGGAGATGCCTTCCTTGGCTCTATCCCCAGTAGCTCCTGTCCTCTTTAGTCTCTCCGACCCAGCCAGGTCCACAAAGTGAAACTTAGCCGTCAGCGTCTCGAACTCAGAGCTGATCTCAGAGGAACCGTTGGCCAGGCGGCCGTCTGTCTCATTGGACTCCTGAAGGAGATGGGTATGGTGAATAAAACAAAGAAGAGACTGTGGGGGGAAATACACCTGGTGATTGTGTGTGTAATTCCATGTCTTGGACACGTGTATGGACATTTCGGCTCGAGCATTGATTTAGGCTTATGAGAAATATAACTGGTGGCTTTCGTCTTCCATTATAGCTCTCAATAGCAACACCAGTGGATAGACATATCTGTGTCTGTAGCAGCCTGTATATTGTCCATTTAATCAGCGGGGCAGAGAGAGGAGGGTGACATCATGCCCAGCTGGTGTGTGTGTCCATTGGGATTTATGTGGGGAGATATGCTGTGTGGTGAGCTGTGTCGCTGGCTGGGGAGCTGTGTGGGAGGCTTGGGTAACGCTGCATTTCACAGTCCTCTTGTTTATCAGCTGGGGGTGTTTATTGTTTATCTCATAAATACTAGGAAATGAAATGTTATTAATGTGTATTTTCACAATCGGAAACAAACGAGTGGTTGTATGTTACAACAACCCCCAAATATGCAGCCTAATAACCTTTTTATCATGTAATTTCTAAAGAATGACAGTGAAAATAGTACAGCCAGTGAAATAGACTGTGAAAAGTGTATCCTATCCTAGGCTTGGCTCTAGAGAGCTCCAGGCCACTGGTGCAATGCCACGTACGCTGTCGTCTGGAGTGCAGACTCTGACTTGGCACAGGTGGATGGTGAAGATGGCATGGGAGCGCGAGCTCTGGATGTTCATCTGGGTGCTGGCTGTAGTACGGGACAGAGCACCCAGCTTCAGACACTGCATCATCTGTACAGGGAGGGGGAGGGAGGACCAGGGATAGGAAAGGAATAGGAGAGTTTAGAGTTAGTACAGTGTATTCAAGAGAGAAATTCTGTTTGTTACACCCTGTTTCACCTGTCTTTGTGCTTGTCTCCACCCCCCTACATCTTCGTCATTATCCCCAGTGTATTTATACCTGTGTTCTCTGTTTGTCTGTTGCCAGTTCATTTTGTTTCGTCAAGAATGCCAGCGGATTTTCCCGTGCTCCTGTTTGTGTCTAGTTCCTGTTTTCTAGCTTTCCCGGTTTTTGACCATTCTGCCTGCCTTGACCCTGAGCTTGCCTGTCGTTTTGTACCTTGTCACACCACCCTGGATTACTGACCTCTGCCTGCCCTGACCCTGAGCCTGCCTGCCGTTCTGTACCTTTCAGACTCTGCTTTGGACTACTGACCTCTGCCTGCCCTTGACCTGTTGTTAACCTGCCCCCCTGTTTTTGTAATAAACTTTTGTTACTTCGAAACTGTCTGCATCTCTGTCTTCTCCTGAGCCTTGACCCAAACACATACACAGACAGATTTAGGCTCACAGCAATAACATATGTTTAACCAACGACCATAGGTACAGATTGGTGTTCTTCTGCTTTAGATTGTGATTGAGACTAACCTCTGCCTCGGAGGTGACCGTGCGCGTGGTGACTCCCACAGTGTAGATGCCTCCGCTAGCATCCTCATGAATCTTGATGGTGGACTTCTGTCTCTTCCCATCCACGTCCCGCTTTGATTCAAACAGATCCAACACTTCCTCATTGTACAGCTGGGATAGGAGGAGAAAAAACAAGCCAATGAACCAATACCCCAAATCCAAATAACTGTGCATGGAAAACATCAGTAGTTAAGTCATTTTGGTTATAGAAAGTATACTGCTTTATTAGTTTTTAGAGACATGTACCAGCAAGCGATATCAGATTTGAGTGAGACGCGTAATTCCCTAGTAATTACTCTATGGTGATAAATCATCTGCCTGTAGAGTTAAATTAGCTGAACACATCCCATGAGCAGACAGAAGTACAGTATGCTTCCATCTGCTCCAGGTTGCTACACACAGCTGCTGCGACCCCTAGCCAGAACCCTTTCCCCTAATACCGCTCTTGTGTTAGCAGCTCTAAGGGAAGGGAACCGGATAGGTTTAAGTAAGCAATAACGAAGGCTCCAACCTAGCCTTCCAGGGCCAATTGGCTTCTTTTCAGATTATTAGAAACCTGCATCTCCAAGCTTCCTCATGTTGTAGAGCTAATGGGAGACTACAGAGATACAGAGAGAGATTGCATTTCTGGTTCAAAAGTGTAACCAGTGGGGATTGAATACGGGTCTCCCGCTCACCAACCCAACGTCTTAACCAAATCACCTCAGCTACAAAAAGCACATAGTACGTTTTGTCCTTTCCGTCACACATACCTCCAGGAACTGTGCGTTGATCTTGAACTCGGGTACAGGCTTGCCCTGCTCTGTGGCGGAGTGCCGTCGTTCCTCAATGCCCCTGAAGAGGTGCTTGACTGCCCGGGGAATGATGCCCAACTCCTCCTCACTGATGTTCACGTCAAACCCTGTGCCCATGGTGTAGGTCTTCCCCGAACCAGTCTAGGGGAGAGGGACAAGAAGGGCGAGGATATGATAGGATCAATAACCAATTATATTGTTTCATTTATTTACTCCTTTATCTGACTTGAAACTTATTCAGACAGTCAGTGGGCCTATGCTGCTATTTCATGAATAAAGGAAGTTATAAACGGGGAGTGGGGATCAGCTTTTCTTACTCAAATTAAAAAAACAGTACAAAACGCCAGAATAGAAGAGAAACAAGCCCTGTCAAAATGACTCTCCTGGACTAAAGCCATTCCTAATATATGTAGCTACGACTGCACAGTGCACACACATTGGGGTTGGGGGCTTGGTTGTCATGGTGACTACCAAAGGAATGCGACGCTAATTCACACGTCACCTGAAAGATACTCGGACAGTAGTGTGTGTGTGTGTGTGCGTGCCCGTGGGTTTTTGTGTGTATTTGTGTAGATGTAATGTGAGTGTGTGTGCATGCATGCGTACATATAAATTGTTGTGTGTGAGTGTGCATGTGTATGCGTTTGCGTGTGCGCAACCCGCTGTACCCCCTGAATGAGAGTCTGACAGGGAGACAACGGGGCTGAGAAGAATGGAGCCGGCAGAGGAGAATGGACAGAGAGATTAAGAGGAGGAGGAGAGGAGTGAAAGAAGAGTTTGGCAGAGCTCCACTATAGAGCTTCAGGTCAGAGGAAGAGGTTGTGACAGAAGCAAACACAAAAAAATATGAGAGAGAGAGAGAGAGAGAGAGAGAGAGAGAGAGAGAAAAAGTGAACAAGTTTGAGAGATTAAGAGCAAGAAAGGGCAAGGGGGATACCTACTCAGTTGTAGAACTGAATGCCTTCCACTGAAAGACAGACAGGCAGAGAGAGAGAGAGAGAGCAGGGAGAAAGAGAGAGAGCAGGGAGAAAGAGAGAGAGCAGGGAGAAAGAGAGAGAAAGAGAGAGAGAGAGAGAAGAGAGAGTGAGAGCAGGGAGAAAGAGAGAGAGAGCAGGGAGAAAGAGAGAGAGAGAGAGCAAGGAGAAAGAGAGAGAGCAGGGAGAAAGAGAGAGAGAGCAGGGAGAAAGAGAGAGAGAGCAGGGAGAAAGAGAGAGAGAGAGAGAGAAAGAGAGAGGGAGAAAGAGAGAGAGCAAGGAGAAAGAGAGAGAGCAGGGAGAAAGAGAGAGAGAGAGAGGGAGAAAGAGAGAGAGAGCAGGGAGAAAGAGAGAGAGAGAGAGAGAGAGAGAGAGAGAGAGAGAGCAGGAGAAAGAGAGAGAGAGCAGGGAGAAAGAGAGAGAGAGAGGGAGAAGAGAGAGAGAGAGAGAGAGAGAGAGAGAGAGAGAGAGAGCAGGGAGAAAGAGAGAGAGAGAGCAGGGAGAAAGAGAGAGAGAGCAGGGAGAAAGAGAGAGAGAGAGAGAGAGAGAGAGATAGCGAAAGAGAGCCTGATAGATAGATATGAACATGTACTGTAGAAAGTCAGTCGCAGGTGTTAATCTATCAAGCCAATAAAAACCCTGAGGTTGGTCCCGTTAGAACATGCCTGCTGTTGCTGAGTTGACTGAGTCTTCGTGGCCTGTTGGCTTCTCTCTTCATCTGAAATCAGCTCTATGAAGACGTGGAGCCTAACTGAGAACAGTTTCAAAGCAGTGCTATATAACTCACTGATACACAGTTATAAGGTTGGATAAATGACGATGCTACGGTCAATGTGAGTTTAGCAGAGTTATAGTATATCCCTCACTGAGTCACAGACAGGGGTTTGATGAATGACGTTGTAATAGCCAGTGTGAGTTTGGTATTGGAAACAAGGTGTGATAACATGTTCTGCTTGCTTACAGTAACAACACTGTTTTTTGAATTCATTCGGCAAGGGACCAGAGACCACAGGACACGTGGTGGATTCCTGGGGGTGGCAGAGCCCATCCCTTTCCTTGGGTGTGTCCAGCACTGAACCGCATTGCGTCTGTAGGCAAATATGTTGCGTGTATGTGTTGGTGTTTTTTATGCGTTTGTGCGCATGTTTGTAAATGTGTGTGTGCATGTGTGTATATGTATGCATTTGTGCATGTACGCCTGTGTGTGTGTGTGTGTGTGTGTGTGTGTGTGTGTGTGTGTGTGTGTGTGTGTGTGTGTGTGTGTGTGTGTGTGTGTGTGTCATGCAAATATCTGACCTGTCCATAGGCGAAGATGGTAGCGTTGTACCCCTCGAAGCATCCATCGATGAGTTTCTCAGTGCAGTGTGTGTAGATGATGTCCTGCTGGGAGTCCATGTCAAACACGTAGTCGTAAGTGAACGCCTTGTCTTTACCCAGCATCACCTGGGGCTCGGCGGGCATGCAGAACGTACAGATGTGACATCCCTCGATCTTCTCCCTCGCCAGCTGAGGACGAATCCTGAGAGAGGGTCAAGAGAGATGCCGGGTTACGGTTTGTAATTGTATAAAACGTTAAACGTGAATAGATATACAGAAAAAGAGAGGGACGGCAAGAGAGAGAGAGAAAGAGAGAGAGAGAGAGAGAGAGAGAGAGAGAGAGAGAGGAGAGAGAGAGAGAGAGAGAGAGAGAGAGAGAGAGAGAGAGAGAGAGAGAGAGAGAGAGAGAGAGAGAGAGAGAGAGAGAGAGAGAGAGAGACAGAGACAGAGACAGAGACAGAGACAGAGAGACAGAGAGACAGAGAGACAGAGAGACAGAGAGACAGAGACAGAGGAAGCGAGAGTTTATAATGGAGATGTTTTGTGTGCTTGGTTTCCATCTATGCCTTCTTATTTGCTGAAGGCAAAATTACATTTGAGGCACGGAAAACATTATCACATAACAGTTAGTCATTTCATAACATTTCACCCTTCGGTAGATGTGTCTGATATGTTAATATCTTCACTTCTATAGTGTTATCAGAAGAGGCATGGAAACGTTATCCCATATCGCACTGTCACTACACCCGACTCAGTACTTATTCTGATGTGTTGACATATTGACTATGCAGAGATGTGGCATGCAGATGGTAGAGAGGCCTTAGCTCCTTGACAAAACCTCAAGGGCAAAGCTTTGATAAGCAGAGTTTGAATGTTGAAAGTTTGATAAGCTGAGTTTGAAAATTTCATGTCGAGTATGATTCAGGGTTATGGTTGACTTTTAGACATTAAGTTAACCACTTAACCCGTCTTTTCACGATATGCCACGTTTGAGTGCTTTATTGCTTCTATAAAACAGTTAGCTTCATCTGTGCTACATACAGTAGATCTGTTGGTCCAGTTCTTAGTAATACGTGTATTATTCACTAATCTGTTTTTCTAGGGGCCTGGAGTGTGTGTGTGTGTGTGTGTGTGTGTGTGTGTGCGCATACCTGCGTGTTTGTATGTGTGCCAGCGTGCGTGCATACCTGCGTGTGTGTGTGTTTGCGTGCCTGCGTATGTGTGTCTGTGTGTGCGATTCCCCTCACGCTGCCAGCACACTCCACCACTCTGCCCCATACAGAGCCCTCAGTGTTCGAGCCTGGGCTCAGAGAAGAGTGGAAGCTGTGGAGCTACATGAGGTAAACAGTCACACCCTGCCTTGCAATTCCCCCATACACGCTGCCCCTGCGCCTGTCTAGCTCATCACAGAACTCACTGGACAAATATCACAGGATTTCAACTAAATTCAAATGTGAAATATTCAGAAGACTTGATGGAAGAGTACTGTAAGTAAATGCATTACTTGTGTTGTGCACGCACGCACACACGCACACACGCACGCACGCACACACACACACACACACACACACACACACACACACACACACACACACACACACACACACACACACACACACAGACACACACAGTCAGGCTACAGTGGTGTTCTTGTGCCCCAGTGACATCAGATCCCGGCTATTTAGCATCCTCTCTCTGGGATTACACAGTGAATGAGAAGAGGGGACAAAGCGAGGGAGGGATAGATGAGAGGAGAGGAGGTTGAGAAGAGGGGAAGAGGAGGCTGCATTACCTGTAATGTTACACCTCTAGTACATAATCTGGGTCATAACTTCCTTCTGTATTTGCTACAGAGTATTTCAGTATTTCCGTATTGCTGCTGCCTCAACAGGTAGGCTAGTATACTAGTCCATTACTGATCTCTTTGTTCATGTTCCTGCAGAACACCCCTCTGACAGACCTCTGTTTGACACAAGTTTCAGGGGTTTGGGGGGTTAGGGGGAATCCACAGTAATCCCTTTGGCCCACTTCCTAAAACAGGACAGAACCATCACAACAAAGATAATACTCATCACCGCTTACAACACGTTAAGTAACAATAATGCGGAAATACTAAAAGTGAGAATGCTGAGCTGGCTTCCAGCCAAAGATGAGATCAAAGATACTAGATAATACACAGCACTGGTCATGAGATTACATTCAATAGCATTTCATTTGATGTCAAATGTCCCTACATGAGGAAAGAGAGTGAGTTCAGTGCAGTGTAAATCACATCATTGGTCTGATTGATTGTGATGAGAGCATCCCAGCCAAGGCGGTGACGCAAGACAAACAGTCAAACACTCCTCCTTGTGTGTGCATGTCTAGGACTCCAGCCTTGCTCTGTGACATCCCCCAGTGTCTTCCATACACAATATCCTGGGAGAATCTCAATTGCATTTCCTTGTTTCCTTGCTTCCTCTCTCCTTGAGGCGAGGAGAGAGAACATGAGGAATCGAGGAAATTAAAGTGAGATTCTCCCAGGATATATGACCAGCTCAAGATTGTTGACAGATTCCTCCTGAATAAAACCAATAAACTTAACTGACCACTGCCACTTCAAAGCTGTTTTCTCAACACCAGAAAGATATTTCAGACCAGAAGTTTGTTTAAACAGTATAGGCCTCTAGACCAGAGCCATATAGATCAATGTTTGCCACCGTTCAAAAGTTTTGGGTCACTTAGAAATGTCCTTGTTTTTGAAAGAAAAGCACATTTTTTTGTCCATTAAAATAACATCAAATTGATCAGAAATACAGTGTAGACATTGTTAATGTTGTAAATGACTATTGTAGCTGGAAACGGCAAATTTTTTATGGACATAGGCATATAGAGGCCCATTATCAGCAACCATCACTCCTGTGTTCCAATGGCACGTTGTGTTAGCTAGTCCAAGTTTTTCCTTTTAAAAGGCTAATTGATCAGTAGAAAACCATTTTGAAATTATGTTAGCACAGCTGAAAACCATTGTTCTGATTAAAGAAGCAATAAAACTGGCCTTCTTTAGACTAGTTATTTGGAGCATCAGCATGTGTGGGTTCGATTACAGGCTCAAAATGTCCAGAAACAAATAACTTTCTTCTGAAACTCGTCAGTCTATTCTCGTTCTGAGAAATGAAGGCTATTCCATGTGAGAAATTGCCAAGAAACTGAAGATCTCGTAAAGTGCTGTGTACTACTCCCTTTACAGAACAGCACAAACTGGCTCTAACCAGAATAGAAAGAGGAGTGGAAGGCTCCAATGCACAACTGAGCAAGAGGACAAGTACATTAGAGTGTCTAGTTTGAGAAACAGACGCCTCACAAGTCCTCAACTGGCAGCTTCATTAAATAGTACCCACAAAACACCAGTCTCAACGTCAACAGAGACGAGGCGACTCCGGGATGCTGGCCTTCTAGACAGACTTTCTCTGTCCAGTATCTGTGTTCTTTTGCCCATCTTAATCTCTTATTTCTATTGGCCAGTCTGAGATATGGGTTTTTCTTTCTAACTCTGCCTAGAAGGCTAACATCCGGGAGTCGCCTCTTCACTGTTGACATTATATATAATGAGAAGTTTATGAGTGTTGAGCACACTTCACAGTGCAGTGTGAGTGAGTAGTGCACTTGTGTACATTACATTTGTCCTCTAGCTGGGATAGTTGACTGACAGGTTTTAGGCTATAAGTGAAATGAAAACACTGGATCCATCAGGGTGAATAATGGTTGACATATACAGTAGCTGCTCCATACCTTCATGTAGACTTAAAGCACTAATTCACCCTCTAGACTACAGCAGTGTTTTTCAACACTAGTCCTGGGGATCCAGAGTGGTGTAAATGTTTGTTCTAGCCCAGCTCTGACAAAACGAATCAAGGTAATCAGTGATTAGGTGATTAGTTGAACCAGATTTGTGTTCGTGCTGGCCTGAACCAAAAATATACACCCTTTGAGTCCAACTCCATCCCCAGGACCAGCATAGGACAACACTACACTATTGTGCCAAAACGTATGAAGTCTTATGTGTTGTTTTCTAGTAATCTAACTCTCCAGTTCCTGTACCTCTATAGGGGACCCAAAGCCTTTGCCTAACACAGTACAAGGGGACTGACTGACTGAGCAGAGAGCTATTAGCTCTCTGTGATAACGACTGTACATTTACCCTCCATGACAACTCAGTCAACCCCCCGGTCAGGTTAAGCCTGCTTCAGGGAATATAAAATATATGTTGAAAGTATGCAATAATCTGGTTCAGAAGAGATGGGCTGAAGTTAACTGAGGTGGGATAGGTCGCTTCTGTGAGATGAAAGGCTGACACACACATGGACTGACACACACACATACACGCAAGCCAACACACACGCGCAAGGACACACACCGTAGAGCTCCTGAAAGACTCTCCTCATGTGACATGTCGAGTTAGCGTCACACTGGAGACCTCATTACAGCGATTACGGTGACAGCCAGAGGAGCCATGCACCACGGCGGCGGCACTTGGTAACTCACTAACCCCTCTCAGAATAAAATGGGCAGCGCCAGGCTAGCTCACTGTAGCTCTACCCCATTCAGAAGCAGCTGTCCTGGGCCTGAGCCGAGACTCTCCTTTCTCTCCTATGGACCCAGTACGAATTATCTGGGGCAGCCTTGCCTGTCTGTCTCTCTTTGTCGCATTCTCTCTCTGTCCTTCTCTCCCTCTCCTCTCACTCTCTCTCCCTCTCATTTTCTGTCTCTCTCATTCTCTCCCTCCCTCCCTCCCTCCCTCTCTCTCTCTCTCTCTCTGTCCCCTTCCTCCACACAGCTACCACCACCACCACACATTGACCTGGTTCAAAGGGCAGCAAGACGCAGGGCCAGGCGGTAGCACAGTCACATTTCTCACCAGCATAATCTCCTACTAAACAAACACACTTCAAACAGAATGGCTCTTGTAAAATTTGAAATGTACTGCAGGCCAGAGGCCAGGGTGCACTGGCTGCACCGGGGAAGGCTGGTGACCGTCATAACCAGTGTTCTGTGCTATGGATATGGTTGAGTCTATACAGTATGTGTGTAGATCTCCATGAATAATAATAACTATACTGGTAAGAAAGGTGATTAAGTCACAGCTTAATCATGCTGACTCTCTGCAGATCAGGACCTGACCTCAGCCCCTGCCTCCACCTCAGCCAACCACAATGGTTCCCTGAGAGACCATCACACATCATTTCCCATCTGCAAACCACAGCAGTCACAGCCCTAATCTAATTCTAGAGCTACAACGAGTCCAGAGAAGCATCTGGACCCACACTGAAGGGAAACAACCGGCACGATACACAACTAGATTACAGGAAACAATCAATCTTTCACTCATATAGACTTGTTCGGATTCATTTGAGAAGAAAACAGAAAGAAGAGGGAGGATTGCTGCCCTGTGTCCACACATTGCAAAGAGAGGAGAATAGAGTTAGGCAGCTGTCTTTTTAACTCCACTCATATCAGAGGTTAAATTGTGGCCAAGTACCTTGGGAATACAGGCACTAGGAACAGGGTTTTTAAATGCCCAATGCAGACGTTTTTTTAATATCAAGATAAAATAATTTCTGCGTAACAATTAAGTACCTTACTGTATTTAATTAGGGCTCCCGGGTGGCGCAGTAGTCTAAGACACTGCAAGAGGAGTCACTGCAGTACCTGGTTCGAATCCAGGCTGCATCACATCCAGCTGTTATTGGGAGTTCCATATGGATAAATAAGAATTTGTTCTTAACTGACTTGCCTGGTTAAATAAAATAATAGTTTAAATTTGTCTGGGAGAGGTCTCTGTGTTGGGAGGGGAAAACTAAAAACAAGCTGTTATTGGTGGCAGGTAACCTAGTGGTTAGCACACTGGGCCAGTAACCGAAATGTTGCTATATCGAATCCCCGAACTGACGAGATAAAAATCTGTCGTTCTGCCCCCTGAACAAGGCAGTTCCCTGGTAGGTGGTCATCATAAATAAGAATTTGTTCTTAACTGACTTGCCTGGTTAAATTGACAGAGAGGTTTGGAACTCTTGTTGTTATTGGTCTATTAATCAATTTACTGCATGGTGATGTCTCCATGGAAAGCCAAAACACTATGCAAACCTTCTGATTAGACGGTCCTGTGTAGATTGTATTTTCAACCAGCCACTATCAGTTAAATAATAGTGATCCAATTTGATTTGAGTGTTAGTTTCATCAGCTTTTGTACAACATGATATATGTAAACCATAGTAAAACATATTTTGACTGCATTGGGCCTTTAATGAGCGTTGGAACAGACCCTTTACTTCCCGGGTTGATTTTAACCTGAGACACTGATGCTGTAGAGCAGAGGTTAATGAGGGACCGTTCTACACACACACACACACACACACACACACACACACACACACACACACACACACACACACACACACACACACACACACACACACACACACACACACACACACACACACACACACACACACACACACACACACACACACACACACACACACACACACACACACACACACACACACACACTTTCTCTCTTCTCTGGCCCTTTATTGCACCTGAAACTGAGACCAGGGAACTTTAGACACCGGATTTACAGTGAACTTCTGATACACACACACACACACACAAATGCCGAAAAATGGTTCTGTTGTTGTGCTGCTTACAACAAGTGTCTCAATCAGTTTTGAAAGGTCCCCTTGAAAGAAGAATGAAAAGCTTCAGCTACGCCCTCTATGACATGGGTTAGAGCAGAACAGGCCTGGGTTAATGGATGCCCAGGGATAGAGGAAGAAGAGAGGGGATGGGGAAGGAAATGGCACTGTAGCCCTTTCCTGCAGTCAAATGACCTAGTGGCCTAATGGGTGGAATTGTATTAATATTTTTCATGATTTTATAATTAATAAACATAATTTAAAATCTGGTGTTTCTATGTCAAAAGGTTTTGTTATATTTCAGTTTTCTGTGACGTACTGTACAGTACCAGTCAAAAGTTTGGACACATCTACTCATTCAAGGTTTTTTCTTTATTTTTACTATTTTCTACATTGTAGAATAATAGTGAAGACATCAAAACTATGAAATATCACATATGGAATCATGTAGTAACCAAAAAAGTGTTATACAAATCTAAATATATTTTATATTTGTGATTCTTCAAAGTAGCCACCCTTTTCCTTGATGACAGCTTTGCACACTCATGGCATTTTCTCAACCAGCTTCACCTGGAATGCTTTTCCAACAGTTGAAGGAGTTCCCACATATACTGAGCACTTGTTGGCTGCTTTTCCTTCACTCTGCGGTCCAACCATCCCAAACCATCTCAATTGGGTTGAGGTTGGGTGATTGTGTAGGCCAGGTCATCTAATGAAGCACTCCATCACTTTCATTCTTGGTCAAATAGCCCTTACACAGCCTGGAGGTGTGTTGGCTCATTGTCCTGTTGAAAAACAAATGATAGTCCCACTAAGCTCAAACCAGATGGGATGGTGCATCGCTGCATAATGCTGTGGTAGCCATACTGGTAAAGTGTGCCTTGAATTCTAAATAAATCACAGACAGTGTCACCAGCAAAGTACCCCCACACCATCACACCTCCTCCTCCACGCTTCACGGTGGGAACTACACATGCAGAGGTCATCCTACTCTGCGTCTCACAAAGACACGGCGGTTGGAACCAAAAATCTCAAATTTGGACTCATCAGACCAAAGGACAGATTTCCACCGATCTAATGTCAATTGCTTGTTTCTTTGCAGCAATTCAACCATGAAGGCCTGATTCACTTGTTCTCCTCTGAACACTTGATGTTGAGATGGGTCTGTTACTTCAACTCTGTGATGCATTTATTTGGGCTGCAATTTCTGAGGCTGGTAACTCTAATGAACTTATCCTCTGCAGCAGAGGTAACTCTGGGTCTTCCTTTCCTGTGGCAGTTCTCATGAGAGCCAGTTTCATCAAAGCGCTTGATGGTTTTTGCGAGTGCAGTTTTCCGGATTGACTGACCTTCATGTCTTAAAGTAATGATGGAGTGTTGTTTATCTTTGCTTATTTGAGCTGTTCTTGCCATAATGTGGATTGGGCTTTTACCAAATAGGTCTATCTTCTATATACCACCCCTACCTTGTCAAAACACAACTGATTTTCTGAAACGCATTAAGAAGGAAATAAATTCCACAAATGTCCTTTTAACAAGGCAAACCTGTTAATTGAAATGCATTCCATGTGACTACCTCATGAAGCTGGTTGACAGACTGCCAAGAGTGTGCAAAGCTGTCATCAAGGCAAAGGGTGGCTACTTTAAAGAATCTCAAATATAAAATACATTTTGATTTGTTTAGCACTTTTATGGTTACTACATGATTCCATATGTGATATTTCATAGCTTTGATGTCTTCACTATTATTTTACAATGTAGAAAATAGTAAAAAATAAAGAAAAACCCTGGAATGAGTAGGTGTGTCCAAACTTTTGACTGGTACTGTATATAAAGTGTAATGTTGGGATGCAAACTCAAAATTTAAACTCTGACATGTTACAGGTGTCTTTTTTTAAAGCCCATAACCATACGTGTGAGGTGCATACTTTTCTCTCAAAGTAGACCCTGATTTAGCCCACTGCAGTAAAAGGTTAATGGGAATATTCTTATTGTCATCATCATCATTATCTGACGACATCCACCGATGTCATATGATATGCCTCTGATGGAGATGAGCTGGGGGAGGATGAAGAAATGGGCTGGGTGGAGAAAAAGGCACTTCAATGGGAATATTACTTCCCCTGTCACATGACTGACATCATCCACTGTCGTCATATGGAGTGGATTTCATACAAAGTGCTCCTGTCCTCATGCTCCAATGTTGTGTGTTTGTTTCAATTATGACATTGTGAAGCAAAACGCAAACGGCAACACTGTGTGTTGTGCGTGTGGATGACGATGTCATCTGTCATCATTCACTGTTCATCGGTTGCCTTTTTCAGGACATCAGGTGTGATCTCTTTTTGCCTCGACCTTAAGAGGCCCCTGACTCACTGACTGACACATTGTTTAGAGTCTGTCATAATATCAGGGTTGTAATGGTGGAATACGTGCATTAAGCTACGTTTACAGTGCATCACTGTGAGTAATAGCTACAGCAAAAAATAACAGCTGACAACAGCGGTGTCAGTGTTTAATGCTCAGTCTTCAAACTAAGTTATATTCCACTGTACTTGCTTTTAGGAACAGTCTGTCCATTTTTAAGTACCCTACTGGAGATCATGAAGCAAGTCAGTGGATAATTCTCAACGTCAATGCTCTGTGATTAACAGGTAGTAACAGGCTTTTCCCCCCTTAGAGCACAGAAAGACAAACTCTGCAGATTTCAACAACGCTCAACTGATGCAAACGATACATGTAAGCGCCTCCAACCAAATAAACCAAACTACTTTTCCCTAAAACTTCTTCCTAAAATGTCTTCAATAAATGGTCTTTGAATGAACAAATGTCTCTCTTAGTGTCCAGTCTCCACACAGGAAAATGATGTCACTTCAGTTACCAAGGCCACTAGTGAAAGAAGGGGAAGAGGATTCTAGCCAGAGAATTCTGCAACTCAAGAACCCCCACTTCTCTTCACCTGGCTTAAATCTGTCAGGGCTCTTCTAAACGGCCGAGTGATGTCCATTCACAGGGTAACCACACTGGGCGGGGTGGGGTTCACTGACCAGTGGCCACAGCTCTAATGCTTCCTGGTCACATTGCAGCTACAGGGAAGAGCAGGAAAAGAGGAGCAGGGGTCCACGCAGTGGCTGTCGATTTCACACTGTCAGTTAGGGGGGGAAACCAGGACAAGAGACAAAGGACACACACACACACACATCTTCTCTTCCTCAAGCCAAGCACTATGATGAATGACACAAAATAACAGCGATCATATGTGGAAACATTCAGGGCAGTTAAATAGCACTATGCCACAAAGGGAACTCTGTCAAAACACCAGATAAGAGGATGACACTAGCAGACATACAACCTTGTGAGTTGGAGTTATTTCGGATGGGAGAAAACAACCCAAGAATGTTTTGCAATGACACAGCCAAGGGCAATGAGTGATAATTCCAGAAAATAAATTGAGAGACACGTTATTTTCTTCTGGCAATGGGATAACAGTGAGACTCCTAAAACACATTAGTTTATCAATCTGGGCTAAGTTAATGTATCTGACCTCAAGCCAACACAAGCTTATCTTGTGATATTCTGTTGTGCCGTTTTAAGGGCTTGTATTTTGGTCATGTTCAGGTTTAAGGGCATGTTGTGATGATATTGTTGTGTGTTGTGTGAAAGATAAATATCTTATATCTATGTGTGAAACTAAAATAAAACTAATTTTAGAAAGTAAACACTCTGTCCCTCTGGCTAACAGGCTGGGGCAATGTTGTAGTACTCGAGTATAAAGGACTTGGACTTGGACTCGGAATCGAACACTAGGGACTTGGGAACTCGACTCGAGGTTTAGTGACTTGACTACATCACTGGGCTGGCGGTTGAGTGCAGCAGCTCAGCTGCAAAGTGCCTGTCGACAGAAGAGAGTCAAGAGACCCATCTCTCTATATATAAACAAAGAAGCTGTAGGCGAGGGAACGATACAAGGTGCAACACTGACAGAGACACAAAGAAGTACTCAGTTATCAGTTATGGCCTAAGAGTAAAATACATATAGAGGAGTCTCAGCCAGAAGGATTCAGCTACAACACGTAGCCTTACTTGTATACTGAGAGAAGTGGATGAAATTGAATAGGTACTGTAACTATTGTTATTGTCTCCCGTAGTAAGTAAGGACACGTTGCAATATCACATGACGTGTGCCTGCAGCTGGTTTGCATGTATTTGTATGGCGGTTCGTGCATATGTATCATGAATGTACTGTAAAACCATAACATTTTCTAGTGCCGTGGCAGGAAGTGCACTCTTCTCCTAAAAGTAATCCACCCTGAGCTAAGAGCAGGAGGAGCAGCTGGGCTTTGATTGACACTGAAAAACCAATGGGAGGTGTGGATGGTCAGCATAGACAAGGTGTCCGAAGAGGGGCATCTTGTGCGTTGGAGTCATAACCACACCTTTTAAAAAAGGTACCAGGCTTGGACTGAAATTTAGAAGTAGCTGTGGTGCTACAAAAGTTCTTAATTGCAAAGTGTCTTAACTGCAAGGGGTATACGTTTTTGTTTGTTTTAATCATGGAGACAGTTTGACTAGTGGAAAGGATGTTACTCTGTGAGGGTTTGGTCCCATTGCACAATAGCGGCTGTTTTGGTGACTTATGCCCCACATGTGAAAATCTGAAACAGAAGCTGCACTCTATATATCACACTAACATAACAAGGCATATCAATTATAGTGTAAATTCTATTGCTTTCTGAAATAATTGTCTTCTTTTGACTTTACCTGAACTAGTGTAAAAGGCCTGTCTAGCTTCTAACATGAACAACTTGAAACCTGAAACGAACAACACTGTTTGTTACCACTGTAGCCTAGCTCCAGGCTTGAGGGTATGCATAATTCATTCACTTCGAGGATATTGATGAAACGACCACTTGACTGGCTCCTCTGGGCACACTTTACTTGATCAAACATACTAACACTTACATGGGCCATGTTTATTCCATTTAGACTGAACTCATACGATACTGCCCCAGTGAATAAATACTTCAATATAGTTGTGTCCAGGACAGCTATAGCCTTGTCTGTGTGTTTTAACAGCGCTGGCCTAAAAACATGAAACAGGTGTAATGAGCACAAAACGAAGTTGTGTAAAGCACAGAAAAAGTGGAACCAAAATCTATGCGCCAGTCATTTATGTTCAAGAGCAGCGTCGGAAAACATATGTTCATGAGAGTCACTGATCGACTCCGTCGCAGTAATGCACCAATGAATCGCTGAAAACAAGACTGTGCACTTCTGGTGCCAAAACATTGAACTTTTACTTGTCGCGCTCATTAACTTCACAAGAGCATTAGGATGATAATGGACCATATGAGCCTTGTGCATGAAACTGGGGCTGAAGCATTAAGCCTCGCTAACTGACAGCAGTTGGCCAACTAGCACCGGCAGGCTGTGTATCTAACAACAACAAGCTACATTGGTGATCGCTGTGAGTGTGTGTGTGTGGTGTCTGTTTCAAATGCTACAAGTCAGTGAAAACCTGTCAGTCAACCTGTCTTAAACATGTACTTAGTTGCTGCTCGACAGTCTCCACCAGCACACAGAAGTAATTACAGTGGGAGGGGATGCAAACTCACAATTGAATAGTGGGTTGAGGGTTTCTTTATGGATATTACTATAACTCGTCAGGGCTAATGTACAATGTGGTTGCAACGATAGCAGCTCTGATTATGTTGTAAAGTCACGACAAGAATGATTAAGTGGATGCTTTAACTTTTTGTGTCAGCTTGGATGCCAGATATGTACTCATTATGTGCTTTCAAGTCAGTAGGGTTGGATCAAGGCAAGCACATACAAATCTGGCGGCCATCAGGCTGCAAGTATTACATTATATCAGAAGATGAAATGTCCTATATAATAGCATTATCCTTGAGACAGGTTGGCAGACAGCAGACAAAGCTGATGTTACCATGCAACAACTCCTCTGACACAGAGACAGACAGACAATCAGCCTAATGGACCCAAGGCAACAGCAGAAAACAGGCTTAGACCAACACAGGGCTGTCTCTGAAATGACTCTCTAGATCTCAGGAGTGTGTGTAACATTTTGTACTGGAGGTCTGCGTCTGTCTGAGGGTTTCGTGAAAGAAAAAACAGTGCCTATCTATTTATGAGCCACTGTAACGGCTGTCGTGCCAGTGTGTGTGTGTGTGTGTGTGAGAGAGAGACAGGGATAGGTAGAGGGAGAGAGAAAGGAAAAGCGGGCTACAGGCTTAGAGAGGGACTTGGCAAGGATGTGCCAGCGTGTGGGTGCCGTGAGTCGATGTGTACATAATGTGATAAAGTAAGCTTTGGTCTGCTGGGCCGGAGTTCTCAGAATAGCAGAGAGAGCAGTAAGGTGCAGGGTCAGGGAAGGTATCCCTTTACTGTGGGCTTAAGGGATCTGCTTACTGGCCCATACACTGGACACTTGGATTAGTGACAGGTACCAAAGTTTATATCAGGGCCCAGGGGCAGGTGAAGAGGCAATGGTGTGTGGGAGATTTAGAGCAAATTTTTTAGAACTCAGGGTCCTATATTACATATTATGAACATGTGATTACATGCTATCTGATCATCTATGCGTGTCTTCGTTTTCGTGATCACAGTTAGATACAGTAGATGGCCTTGTCCTGTATAGACTCTCTCCACTGGCTCCTCCATGAGAATAAAGAGTGGGAGCCTGATTGTCGAGGAAACAAAAGACCAAATTAAAGTTGCAAAAGAGAGAGACTAAAAAATAACTGGCAAATGCGTACAGTAATGGCCCCGACAGAGATGGTCGCCTCGCTTCGCGTTCTTAGGAAACTATGCAGTATTTGCTTTTTTTAATGTATTGTTTGTTACACTGTTACCCCAGGAAATCTTAAGTCTTATTACATACAGCCGGGAAGAACTATTGGGTATAAGAGCAACGTCAATTTACTTGTTAGATTTGCGTGTATAAGTAGTTGTTGGGGAATTGTTCGATTACTTGTTAGATATTAATGTTGGAACTAGAATCACAAGCATTTCGCTACAATCACATTAATATCTGCTAACCATGTGAATGTGACCAATATAATTTGATTTGATTTATACAAAGCTAGCAAATAATTCATGAGGCATGTGCTTTCTATGCAGATGGATACATGGGCAGGGTTTACACACACTTGTGTCTGTCTGCGATTGTGTTGTGGGGAGCTATTTTAACAGTCTCTGTACTGCTTATGCTGCCAACAGTTCAGTGGCTATTATGCAGTCATTGCAATTAGTCCTTAGTCCTTGCAGTTACATGCTTTTAACGTGAAATGACAGTATATCGTTTTTGAAAACTCTAAATGCTGTCTGCCTGAAATGTCTGCAATTAAAACAGTCTCCACAGTATCATGTCTATGAAGATGTTCTTGCTACTAGTATATTGTCTCATGAATATGGCTGCATGTATATGCAGGAGAGAGGCTTGTAAAACCAAGGCCCAGTCCAGACAGAGACTTAGTAAACAGAGTACTGGGTCAAAGTCTGCCTGCAGTAACGAGAGAGCAGTGTAACCAGGTCTTAGTCTGTCTTCCACCGATCCTTCTCACATGACATTACAGATCTATGACACACACAGACGCAAGCGGTATTGCTTTCTCGTACCATATCCGCCCCTTCTCCCTTCATTCATAAATCCATGTAGTCACTATGTCTGCAGCCAGGACACTGGGAAAAGGTGTACTGTAGCTTAAGCACCAACAAAGGAAACCCATGAAACATTACCTACGAAATTGTGTTGGCCTATATGGGGGGCTGACGGTGACACTTAAAACAAATCCAAGGCCGTGTTGCTTTAGCTGTTTGACATTTGACATGTGTTCTAGAATAAACGCCGGGAGAAACATAGTGTTATTGCTATCCCTAATCCCTACGTAAACGTCGATTGCTTTGCCACATTGTAGTCTACTGTGCGTTATTTTGGAACCAATGCGCAAATGTTCAGGCTATCCACACATTCATGCTATTACACAGTAACTAGGCCATTATAACAGCCCGTGCTGTGGTTTATCAACACCGGCATTGTCACCATAATAATATAGGTACATTATCCTGGAGAGGCGTGACCAGGATGACCATTATTTTCCGACAGAACAGAACACCATCCAATGTCACAGGCTTACCTCAACGCGACCCGCACCGAACTTTCGTCCTGTCCGCTCATGGTTACGACGTCCGGAGGGTCGTCACTGCTGGAACAACCACGATATAAACAGCTTGGTTTTCTTTTTATTGAACGGTTTTACAGCATGCAGCTTCGTTACCGATGCGCTTGAGCCACCGCAGCTCACATCCACCTGATACAAATCATTTCAATACGAAGTCAGCATTAGCGTGCTATTCTCTGTGCTTATATCTCGGGCGAGGCGCATTCTGAATAAACGTAGGCTACGATATACGAGGTAACATTTTCAATGACATTGCATTATTCCCGTGTAGAGGCCAGCCTTGCGAGGTGATAGGGACAGAAAAATACACTTGCCCGCTCCTGTGTGTGTGACGGGAGGAGTGAAACGTAATCAAGCCACGCCTTCTGAGATGTCCACTACCAACCTGACAGTGGGAAAATATCAACCCCATTGAATGAGTGAAGAAACATCGTGGCCGCTCTATTTTTTAACACCGTTCATTGTAATCATTAAAGTGAATGTATATCGTTTTCTTACGAATGTTAAACGGTTCGGTAAATGGTAACCATCTCAAGGCCAATTATAGAGGCCGATTGATGGAATATGTTGGATTATTGATGGCCAATAGCTGAGTCTCAAACAACCACACCAGCTTGTTACCTGCAATGCAATTTAAAACGTCCAATGCAGTTAAAAACCGCCGATCTAATTAAAAACGAAGAGCATTGGCATATTGTATGTAGCCATACAGTTTGACATTCCAATCTAACGTGAATATGTTTGTTAAATACCAAATGGTGTAGGCCTAATAGTTAGTGTTGCAATGACATTACTGATGTACGGGTGTATGGATGGAGCATGGCAGCATCGTGCGGTCTTTGGTTAAGATTATAAAAGTGCAGTTTGATCCAAATAATTTCCGTCTTTATACACTAGATGGCATCAGATACACGTTACATTGAATGCCCCTGTACTATGAGGCTGGAATAAGCAACCAACCACAAAATGCTGACTAATAACAACACAACACACAAATGAATGAGTCAATTACTTGAGTTTTGCAGTCTTAGTGGTTGTCTTATTTTATTTACAGGAAAATACATTTTCACATTGATGTAAATGAACACTCAGTGCACATCCTCACATGCAGAATGAACAACAGTACCAGAACAGGTGGGCTTAATTAAAACATTTGGTCTGTTTTCTCACCATAAAAATGTCAAAAGGAGACTAGAAAAGAGGGGAGACAATGCCTCTTATTGTCTGTCAGTCCCATGTCTTTCTTAACTGAAACAGCATCACTAGGCCTATAGCACAATACAGACCCCATTCACATAACATAAATTAGTTTAAGAAAATAATGACACAACACATGCATTAGTTACAAGAGGTTCCATTAAATTAACAACCATTTTGCAAATCAAACTTAAATTGTCACAGTTGCCAAAATTGAATGAATTGCCTACGACAAAGTAAAATGCTATGATACACGTCAAATACATTACATTCGGATGTTCCACTTGTTAAAAAATTGTCAAAAGAATTGTATCCATGAATTGTTAGTAAGTAAAAGTGTTGTGGGAACATACTAGAGTAGGCATAACTTAACAGTTGCAATTTTATAGAATATCAAAAGTATATTTGATTTTGTTTGAGTTTGATCCATAGTATTGGTTAGATAGCTAACTCACGGTCACATATACATGTTTTCATGTATAGTTTCAAGCATCACCTCTTGATTCTACTCATTCCATACTATTCTCAGTCACTTTAAGACACTGTTTCATCCAGTAGTATACTATAGATACTTCCTATCAACAGGGCTGAGCAACACAGATGTTTTTGTTTTTGTTTTTTTACAGTAGTCAAATCAGGTTTCACTATGACAGGTGTCCATTTCAAGACACAAAGTATTTAGTTAGAATCCCAAAGAATGAGGAGAAGCCTGAATATGTAGGTTATTTTCAGGCTTATAACCTATTTATAACAGTAGTTATACCCAAGTATATTACAAAAGTTCAATACTTTACTTCCATGAACAACTAACTATACATGGTGCAATTTATTTTATTTATCCTCCCACAATGCTCTCTGTTTAGCAATGATTGAAAGAGACAGTTCAAATATAATGTGATTGAGGCATCACTCACACTCACCCATTCCATGCAAAGGCAAATATAAGTACCATATTAACATTACAATATATAGTTTACATATTTATAACTTACATACATTCTTTTCCATGTCACTTCTCTTTAAGAAAGTTTAGTCTGAGATGTAGTGGTAAAAATATAGTAGTTTCACTTGTTCTACACTTGTATGTGTACAACAAGTGTAAATATTCTGCCATTGCAGTTACTGATTTCATTCTGTGACACTGATGTTGTTAGTCAGGGTATAAGCCAAATAACCAAGCACTACTATGTGCCACCCAATCAGTATACTCAGTGTTTGTAGGTATTACTGATTGAAAATACAGTGTAGGGCAGGAATCATTAACTAGATTCAGTCACTGATTTTTTTCTTGAACGGCTGGTCAGGGAGGCCGAAAATAATTACAAATAATTTGAAGTCTGCAAATTGATGGCAAGAAGCCCAAACATATATAATATTTCACTTTAACGTAATAATTTCAAACCTTGCTTACATCTGTATTCGATCACATATATCTATTATGCTTGGGAATACTTTGACATTTCCAAAATGTGAATCACTAGGAGCTGATTTGCTGGTGTTTTTAGTCTTTCATGTCAAACAATAAAAAATAAAAATACTTTTTTTTTGCTCTTGGGGGGGCCAAATAAAATCACCTGCGGGCCAAATTCGGTCAGTTGGAGAACCCTGGCATAGGTGATGCACTAACACAGCCAGGCTATAAGGCTACAGTACTAGAAGGACTGGTCTTGGATTTGACATATAGTAACCTCAGCAGAGGTGACAGCTTTGTTCAGCAGAAGATTTACTGTACATACACAGGTTTGAACAGAGGCAGCATTATCAAACTCTAAAATGCATACATTAAAAATACATTTTATGACATTATCAAAAAAAGAAACAACAAAGTTCACAGTATATAGTCTGAGATAAGTCGCTGATAACAAATATGAATTGCTGAACTAGATTGATTTTAGTGTGGGTGGATATAACAAGGTAACAGTTAATTGTACTCAGCAACCAAGTAAACTGTACTGAACCACAACGGAAAACAACAGCGGTTATCGTAGAACACAATCTAAACCTCTTGCTGAAGATGTGACATTATTTCTTATAGGGGTGAAGATTGTAGACCGAGACAACACAAAACATCCTGTTCCACAGATATTACCCTAGTGACAGTGAGGAGGGCTTTGCCAGGTGATGTGTGTGTGTGTGCGTTAGCGTTCTTGTGCGTGCGTTTGTGTGACCGAGCCCAGTCCAATTCCTGCTGTGCTCTGCTGGAGACAAGACAGGATGCCTTGAAATCCATTGTATTTGTTCAGTTAACCAGAAGCCTATTGCAACAGACCAACAGCTGTCACTTATGCACTAATGTCCAATAATAGCTCCTAAGATAACCATCTCTTAGCCACTAACAAAGGCAAATCAGGCCTGCGGTCAAAGTAGTGCACTATATAGGTCTAGGGAAGGGTGTTATTTAAAATGCAGAGCCAGATAACTTGAAAGCTACTGAGGTATTTTGAATATATTACTATACTGCAGTTTTGAGGAGAAAACCTGTGAAAAACACATTCAGTAATGTAATAAGGAAGATGTCCTTATGACATAACCCAGCGCCAGTGGCTGAGATAACAGAAGGGGACACTCATTTATTGTACTTTAAATTTGACCAGCTGGGCTACCTTTAAAACTGTATGCTTATTAGCCTAACCTTAATGAATAACTTCATATGATTGTAAAAACTTGGATGATCATTGTTTGATATCATCCAATTACCTTTCTAGTATTTTTTTATATAAAGATGTGCTCAACCAAAGTGAGTCAAGGTTAAATAAAAACATTTGTAGACATCATTGGACAGGTAAAGGCGCAACGCTCGCTCGCCATAATTAAAACAACGTTTTATCAGACCAGTTTTTAAAGACTGACGTAGGAGGCGATTAAATGCCCGAAACGTCAATCTTTTAAACTTGTCTCATAAAACGACACATTTGAGCCTTTTCCTGTACATAGTAGTTTTTTATTAACACAAACAAATCTACACAATAAAATAAGGAAAATACCGTCTCACAAAAAAAACACAAGCCTACTACTTCACTTGATAACTACTACGGCAATAACAATTTACATTTCCTCAACTTGAGTAAAGTGCTAAAAATGAACAATATTTTTTACTTCATTGTTCAACCAAATAAAATGTGAGTCTCAGCTTGTCAGAGATTTTATGTCTCAACTATTCCAGCGATGAAAACATCTATAAAACAACATTGTTGAGGAATTCTTCAAATTCAACCCCAACACTGGAAACGTATGGGAATATGCGGTCGGTGTGCGTTGAAACAAAGAAAAAGAATACTTTGACTTTCCTGAACATCCACATCTCGCTCTTTCTTTCATTCCTCTTCTTTCAGTCCTTTGCTGCGTCGGCTGTTTTGAGGACTGAGTCCTCTCCCAGGATCTTACAGAGTTCGTTGAGTCTGTGTTGCATCTTGGGTATTCCTGCAAGCGAGGATTCGAGGCGCTGCTTCTCCTCGGTCAGGGAGAGACGAGTAGCGGTGTCCAGCTGCTCGAACCTCCATCCTCCCTCACCATCAAACTGTAACAGGTGGGTGTGGTACTTCCTGTAGGTATGAAAAGTGGAGCAAGAATATGGGTTAAGGATGGGATTATTTCATGGTTGCGCTAGGTTTCACATTTTAATTCATTCATTATCCAGTCCAAGCACAACATTATTTCCAAATAGTATACAATTGTCGTTGGCCTTATGGTTGTGTTATGTTATGAAACATTATTGCAGTGTTAATGATGGTGCATGTCTTCTGTTCTATTGTGGTTGCAGTTATGTTGTGATTATTTTGTGCTGTGCCCAGCCTTGTAGTGTCATGTCATGTTGTGTAAAATGTCATAGGGTTATTAAGTGACTGCTAAGGTTAAACAAGCAACTAAATAGCAGCAGCAATCTCCTGAGAGGAACAGACTTGCACAATATTGTGGTAGTACTGTTTGTGTTTGCGCTGCAATCATGTTTTATGCCTGAGGCTAACTCAGAGAAAATACAGAACAGAGCACTGCTGACGTGACAACTAGTGGTGCATTTGCTTGTAGCGTATTAGTTGTTTTGCGTTGTTTTTTTTTACATTTCCTTTTTTATTTTTTCTACAGGTTTCTATACAGTTTTCCTTTAAAACTGTTCTACAGTGTTCAGCACAGAATCTGTGTGCTTCAAGACAAAAAGCGGCATAAAATATTACACATTGAAGAAACTATCTGACTAGTCTTGCTTGCCATACTCATGGTGCTCTGCCTATGTATCGGGGAGGTACAGCGGCTGTCGGAAGAGACACGATGACTGCATTTACACAGGCAGCCAAATTCTGATATTTTTTCACAAATTGGTCTTTTGACCAATCGGATCAGCTCTGAAAAATATCTGACGTGAAAAGATCTGATGTGATTGGTCAAAATACCAATTAGTGGAGAAAATATCAGAATTGGGCTGGACAGACTGGTCCAGATATGATATATATCTCTTACCAGAGGGAAGGCCTGTGGGTGATTGACAGTAATGATATCCCAGCATCCTTTGCAGCCTGGAATATTTTTCCCTCCACGTCAATGCTGACAGCACTGGTGCACTCATCCAACAGGGCATACTTTGGCCTGACACACAAGAAAATGGAATTTAGTCATTTATAACTCTCTAATGAACAATGAATTAAATCAACTAGCCACCATTCAATCAGCTATCAAACAAGAGAGGAATATGGGCTATTCAATCAACAGCACCTCTTAAATATCTACTATTATGTTTTTCCAACAGGGTATAAGAAGGCCTAAAGATGGCAGGCCAAGTCTCACCTGTTGTAGAACATGCGAGCCATGCCCATCCTCTGTTTCTCTCCCCCAGACAACACATCCTTCCAGTCCATCTCTGCATCCCAACCTACACACAGACAAACAGACACACATCACAGTCAGCTAATATCGGAAGTACTGTCATTGACTACAGTTTATTCTCCATTGGAATAAGTAGGTTAAACACTACACAAAGAACAACGCAAAGGGTTTAAATTGTGTGTAACCGTGGTACCAACTGTGGTGAAAGTTCAAGAATATTCAATAGGAGAAATATGCAAACGCGCTCACAATCAAATCAAATTGTATTTGTCAAATGTGCCGAATACAACAGGTGTAGGTAGACCTTACAGTGAAATGCTTACTTACAAGCCCTAACCAACAATGGAGTAATTTTGGATTTATTACAAAAACACCAACAACAAAAAATCAGAATAAGAAATAAAAGTAACAAATAATTAAAGATAGAGCTGATTGTTGGAGAATAACAGGACCACTGGTCTCCAATTAAACTACACTCTACATGTCCTTAATAAAACCAATGATATAGAGAGGGATAGACTGATGCCACTAGAAAAATACAGAAATAACTTATTGAGTGGTCAAATGTACTACAGACAGCGCATAGTATGATAAGAGATACAAAAACGTTTTGAGGAAGGATGTGTTAGCTGAACTAAGACGGCCCCATTCAGTACATGTCTGTTGTTGTTAGGGAATCCCCATGGAAACCATATCATTCATCTCAAGGGTAAATGGCTTAAAAATAGGTTACTGGGAGTTTTGTCAGGCTTCAGCTACCTCTTTTCAAAGTGAACCTGTTACTACGCCTTCAGACCCACGCAACCTTTTTTCTTCCAGGCTGACTCAGATCGGATTTCCTTCACTGCCCCTCCCCGGGTTCTTACCGCCCTCGCGGGTCACTATCTGGTTGAGGTTAACGATGTCCAGTATGACCTCTAGGTCCTTGTCTCTGTAGCCTCGGTCATGCATGTCCTTTAGAGAGTCTGGGTAGATCACCTGGTCTCTCAGGGTTCCAATGGACATGTACGGCCTGAGGAGAGAGAGAGGGAGGGGGGAGATAGTCAGACACAACATTTAGGTAAAAACGTTTGAGTGTGTGTGTGTGTCATGTTTCACCATTCCAGTAAAGCCGTCTAAACACCTGGAAGATCTGGTAAATGTTTTACGACTCTAAGGTCTGGTTTCTCTCTCTCACTCTCCATGGAGAGTCTAGAGGGTAAGGTTAGCTATTGCTTATTTTGAATACATTTAACTGTGTGTGTGTGTGTGTGTCTGTGTTTTTATTTTACTATCCTTGTGAGTACCAGAAGTCCTCACAAGGATAGTAAAACAAGGAAAATTCTGACAAGTGGGGACATTTGCCGGTCCACACAAGGAAAAATGCTATTTTAGGCTTAGGGGTTAGGTTTAGGGTTACAATTAGGGTTAGAATTAAGGTTGGGGATAGGGTTAGGGGTTAACGGTTAGGAGTTAGGGTTTAGTATAGTTTTAGGGTTAGGGGTTAAGGTTAGGCTTAGGGTAAGTTTAGGGTTATGGTGAGGTTAAGGTTAGGGTTTGATTTAGGTTTAGGGGTAAGGGAAGATAGGAATTTGGATGGGATTCAATTATTTGGCCGCCACAAGGATAGCAATACAAATCTGTGAGTGTGTGTGTGTGTCACGTTTCAGGATTATTGAAAAGCCGTCAAACACCTGGGAGATCTGGTAAATATTTCACTACTCTAAGGTCTGGTTTCTCTCTCTCTCTCTCTCTCTCTCACTCTCCATGGAGATTCAGTTACTGAGTCTAGAGGGTAAGGATCCCTACTGCTGATTTTCAATACCTTTCACTGTGTGTATAGAGTGTGTGTGTGTGCATTCATACAGTATATTCACCCGTGCATGCCTGTGTGTGTGCCTCTATGCAAGCTTACATGTACAAATGTAGGATCTTAATTTGAGCCAGTTTGCTACAGCAGGAAAATAATCCTGCAGCAACAGGAAATGTGAATTATTATGTGGATTATAATTAATGGACATTTTTTGTAGGAGTTGAATTCCCTACAAGTTTGCATTTCCTGCAGTGCAGGAACATTCTCAGCAACAAAAGAGTGATCAAATGAAGATCCTACATCTATACATGGGTACATGTGTGTCAGAGTCAGTACATGTGTGGGCATAAGGATGTGTGTGACAGTGACAACCACTGACCTTTGTGGTATGTAGAACATGTGTTGTGGGGAGGGTTTGTGCAGCAGCCCTCCATAGACAGGCCACAGCCCACTGAGGATCCTGAACAGAGAACTCTTCCCACAGCCGTTAGGACCTGTGATCAACAGGTGCATACCTTCCTCCACCTGCAAGAAAGCATTCACAGCATTCACACACACACACACACACACACACACACACACACACACACACACACACACACACACACACACACACACACACACACACACACACACACACACACACACACACACACACACACACACACACGTTATAGCCTTGGAGTACTGAATAGTCTCATCACAGCTAATGTGTCGAACAACCCATGACAAGAGTTTGGAAAAGCCAGACTAGTCTGAATCACTTGATTCTATGTAGTCCCTACATATTTTTTTGACATGGTTTATGTTGAGTATTAGGAAGCCATACTGTCCTTATTTTATACCGTGCAATTTAGTGTGTGTGTGTGTGTGCTTCCTGTGCTTCCTAGCCAGGGTTCACTTCAAAAACAAATTCAAATTTTAAAGTGAGCTAACTTCCCGGTAACACAACAAAGAACAAAAGCATGTACAACCCTAGCCTGGGGGAAGATGGCTAGAGAGTTAGGCAAATATAGTGACACATCACTATATTTGTGTGTCACACATCAACATTTAGTAGGATGCTGAGCAGGATCTTCAGTAGGACACAATTTCACAACACTCAGGAAATGGAAAACAAAAATCTGTTTTCTTATTGGATTAGTTCAGATATGACTTAATTTTAATTTTTTTACTTCATTTGAAAACGTTTTATCACCACTGAACATCGCCCAGGATTTTGCTGTGATATTTCTCACCTTGAAGTTGAGACTGGAGACCACTATGTCTCCATTGGGAGTGATGATAGGGACACTCTCACACACGATGCCATTGTCCACATCGATGACTCTTCCTGCAGAAGACCGACACAAAAAACAAAGGAGAAATCAGTCATTGTGTGTCGATCAATAATTCATATGATCAGTTCAGTCAACGAGAGTACATGTGGCTGCCAGAAAAATGTGAGGCAGCATTTAAAAAGTGTGAGAAAGTGTAAAAAAAAGTGCAGCTGTAGATACTGAGGATGTAGCCAACTGACTAACTAGCTGTGTTAGTGACGAGTATGTCCAGATGCACACATTCACCATTAGTATTAGCCTATCGGTTAGAGCGTTGGGCTACTAACCGAAACATGGCTAGTTCGAATACCGGGCTGACATGGTAAAAAAAATCTGTCGATGTACATATCAGGTGTATGTGAAAATAAAACAAAACATATCATGATTACAGCTGAGTAATTTGACCAAGATGGTCGAAAAAAAAAGCAATAAATATACACTGCACAGGATTAGTTTATGGTGTGTCCCAAATTGCACCCTACTCCCTTTATAGTGCTCTACTTTTGACAAAGGCCCATAGGTCTCTGGTCAAAAGTCAGTGTTTCCTATGAGGATTCTTTTCAGCAGCGGTGGCAAAGTTAGCGTGGGGGGGACGTCTGTGACAAGGTCACTTCTGGTGACTTTTGAAAAGAACATTCTACTCCAAAATGAAAGAATACATGATTATGTTGACACCATCTGAAATATAATTTTCCCTTTAAAAACATTATAACCTGTAGCCTGAAATTAATAGGCTGAGGCTTGGGATGGCCCATCTGCATTTACAGTCCCCATTCAGTACTTTGTTGAAGCACCTTTGGCGAATACAGCCTCAAGTCTTCTTGGGTATGACGCTACAAGCTTGGCACACCTGTATTTGGGGAGTTTTTCCCATTCTTCTCTGCAGATCCTCTGTCAGGTTGGATGGGGAGCGTCGCTACACAGCTATTTTCAGGTTTCTCCAGAGATGTTTAATCGGGTTCCAGTCCGGGCTCTGGCTGGGCCAATCAAGGACATTCAGAGACTTGTTCCGAAGCCACTCCTACATTGTCTTGGCTGTGTGCTTAGGGTCGTTGTCCTGTTGGAAGGTGAACCTTCACCCCAGTCTGAGGTCCTGATTGCTCTGAGGCAGGTTTACATCAAGGATCTCTCTGTACTTTGCTACATTCATCTTTTCCTCGATCCTGATTAGTCTCCCAGTCCCTGACGCTGAAAGACATCCCCACAGCATGATGCTGCCACCACCATGCTTCACCGTAGGGATGATGCCAGGTTTCCTCCAGACGTGGCGCTTAGCATTCAGGCCAAAGAGTTCAATCTTGGTTTCAACAGTCCAGAGAATCTTGTTTCTCATGGTCTGAGAGTCCTTTAGGTGCCGTTTGGCAAACTTCAAGCAGGCTTTCATGTGCCATTTACTGAAGAGTGGCTTCCGTCTTGCCACTCTACCATAAAGGCATGATTGGTGGAGTGCTGCAGAGATGGTTGCCTTTCTGGAAGGTTCTGCCATCTCAACAGAGGAACTCTGGAGCTCTGTCAGAGAGACCATTAGGGTTGCAAAGGGTCAGAAACTTTCCAGTAAATTTCCAGAATTTTTCTGGAAATTTTCCATGGGAAGTAAAGCCCGGGAATTTTGGGAATTTTGATTAAATTCATCAAAAAAGTTAGCTTATAACATGACCTTTTTTGAGGGATACACATAAGGCATTTCTGGGTCTTGTGGCATATTTTGGTTATCCCCAATTCAATGGAATTGCAACCCTCTGCATGCACAGTGCATTATTTCATCACATGTGCAGTGTACTCTTCCATCACATGTACAGCTGATTCTCAATATCTTGCACACTAATGAGATGCTATTGAGCCCACACTACTATACTGTCTGCCGATATGGACAGCCCCATCAAGAGGATCCTCCTGGATGATGTATTTTGGGAGAGTGGTAAGCAGCCTGAAACTCCGCAGTAGCCATTGCACGGATTGAGGAAGACAATGCAATCCTGTCTGATGTTCAGACTCTGCTTGCAGATGTAAGAGAAGAAATCCATACTGCCCTGCCGACTGCACTGTTGCTCCAAGCAGAGGAAACTGCAGTTCTAAAATACATCAAAAAGCATGTAGACTTCTTCCTGGAGCCCATACATGCCACAGCGTACATGTTTGACCCCAAGTATGCTGGCAAAAGCATTCTGTCTGGTGCAGAAATTAACAAGGCCTATGGTGTCATCACTACCTTGTCTCGCCATCTTGGCATTGATGAGGGCAAGGTTCTTGGCAGTCTGGCGAAGTACACTTCCAAGCAAGAGCTTTGGGATGGAGATGCAATATGGCAGTCGTGCCAACATATCTCATCAGCCACCTGGTGGAAGGGACTTTGTGGATCTGAGGCTCTTTCCCCTGTTGCGTCCATCATCCTCCAAACCCTACCAACATCAGCCACCTAAGAGCGCAACTGGTCCTTGTTTGGGAACACACACACCAAAGCACGCAACAGGCTGACCAATACAAGGGTTGAAAAATTGGTGGCCATCCGGACAAATTGTAGGCTTTTTGCACCTGACAACGAGCCATCCTTAACAAGGTTGGAAAGTGACAGTTAAGATGAGGCTTCAGAGTCTGATTTTCAAGAGGTGGACATTGAGGAGGTCCAGGGAGAAGACAAGGAAGCCTGACAGGAAGACAACCTAAGTTTAAGTTTCTAGACTATCATTTTACAAATGTTTTTGGGAGATGTGATGGGTCATTGGGGATCATTCAATATTCCCTTACTTTGTTGTTCAGTGAAATCATCTCATGTGAAGAGTTAACTCATTTAATTAAAGTTCAATTCGTAACTAAATAGTTTTTAAAATTTCTATTGGAAGGGATTGAATCATTTGCAATTACTTCTACGTATGATACGGTAAAGGGTTTATGTTTCTGTCTCCATATGATATGGTAAATATATCCAATGCAAAAAACATCTAGATTTAAATGCATTAATATGAACTTGCATATATTTCCATAAATTCCAATATATTCCCGTTAATTCTCACGGAAAGTTTCCACCTCTGAATATTCCCCAAAATGTGCAACCCTAGTGACCATCGGGTTCTTGGTCCTCCCTGACCAAGGCCCTTCTCCCCCGAATGCTCAGTTTGGCCAGGCGGCCAGCTCGAGGAAGAGTCTTGGTGGTTCCAAACTTCTTCCGTTTAAGAATGATGGAAGCCACTGTGTTCCTGGGGACCTTCAACGCTGCTGAAATGTTTTGGTACCCTTCCCCAGATACCCAGATGTCTTGGAGCTCTACGAACAATTCCTTCAACCTCATGGCTTGGTTTTTGCTCTGACATGTACTGTCAACTGCAGGATTTTATATAGACAGGTGAGTGCCTTTCCAAATCATATCCAATCAACTGAATTTACCACAGGTGGACTCCAATCAAGTCGAAGGAACATCTCAAGGATGATCAATGTGAACAGGATAAACCTGAGCTCAATTTCGAGTCTCTTGGCAAAGGGTCTGAATACTTGTGTAAATAAGGTATTTCTGTTTTTATTTTTAATACATTTGCAAACATTTCTCAAACCTTGTTGTAGCTTTGTCATTATGGGGTATTGATGAGGAAAACATTTCTTTAATACATTTGCAAACATTTCTCAAACCTTGTTGTAGCTTTGTCATTACGGGGTATTGATGAGAAAAACATTTCTTTAATACATTTGCAAACATTTCTCAAACCTTGTTGTAGCTTTGTCATTATGGGGTATTGATGAGGAAAACATTTCTTTAATACATTTGCAAACATTTCTCAAACCTTGTTGTAGCTTTGTCATTACGGGGTATTGATGAGAAAAACATTTCTTGAATACATTTTAGAATAAGGCTGTAACGTAACAAAATTGGGAAAAAGTCAATGGGTCTGAATACTTTCTGAACGTACTGTACCTAATTGAAACCCCCCAAAAGACTATGCATAAAGTGATACAAATATATGTTGCAACTTGTCACTCCAGGCGACTGAACATTTTAGAGGCCCTCCTCCTGGCCGCAGAGAAAAAATGTAGCTGTTTTAAAATTCTACACATTCTGTCATGGGGTGGAGAGAAAACATTTAAGTTTTAAAGCGAATTTCCTGCAATTTTATACATTTTGCCATGTGGCTGAGAGAAAATGTGCCGATTAGAGCAAATTTCCTGCAATTCTACACACTTATGCATTGTTCTTATGCCATCTGAATGACTCAAACATTCTAACAAAATAATGCCATGCAATTTTGGGAATTTTAGATTCTGCCTGACTGTATAGCTTTAATTTGGTGATTGTCAGTTCTCAAAGATGACCATATTTAATTTTTAATATATAGAACCGTTATCTTTCATACATACTTTCTCTGTTTTAGTCATTTAACTTTTGACTGGTACTGTATACATACAGTTGAAGTCGGAAGTATACATACAACTTATTTTTCAACCACTCCACAAATTTCTTGATAACAAACTATAGTTTTGGTTCATCCTTGGGAGTAATTTCCAAATGCCTGAAGGTACCACGTTCATCTGTACAAACAATAGTACACAAGTATAAACACCATGGGACCACGCAGCCGCCATACCGCTCAGGAAGGAGACGCGTTCTGCCTCCTAGAGATGAACAAACTTTGGTGCGAAAAGTGCATATCAATCCCAGAACAACAGCAAAGGACCTTGTGAAGATGCTGGAGGAAACAGGTACAACGTATCTATATCCACAGTAAAATGAGTCCTTATCGACATAACCTGAAAGGCCGCTCAGCAAGGAAGAAGCCACTGCTCCAAAACCACAATAAAAAAGCCAGACTACGGTTTGCAACTGCAAAGTACAAAGATCGTACTTTTTGGAGAAATGTCCTCTGGTCTGATTAAACAAAAATAGAACTGTTTGGTCATAATGACCATCGTTATGTTTGGAGGGAAAAGGGGGAAGCTTGCAAATGACCCCAAGCATACTTCCAAACTTGTGGCAAAATGTCTTAAGAACAACAAAGTCAAGGTATTGGAGTGGCCATCACAAAGTCCTGACCTCAATCCAATAGACATTTTGTGGGCAGAACTGAAAAAGCGTGTACGGGCAAGGATTGCCTACAAACCTGACTCAGATACACCAGCTCTGTCAGGAGGAATGGGACAAAAGTCACCCAATTTATTGTGGGAAGCTTGTGGAAGGCTACCTGAAATGTTTGACCCAAGTTAAACAATTTATAGGCAATGCTACCAAATACTAATTGAGTGTATGTAAACTTCTGACCCACTGGGAATGTGATGAAAGAAATAAAATCTGAAATAAATAATTCTCTCTACTATTATTCTGACATTTCACATTCTTACAATAAAGTGGGGATCCTAACTGACCTAAGACAGGGAATTCTTACTAGGATTAAAGGTCAGGAATTGTGAAAAACTGAGTTTAAATGTATTTGGCTAAGGTGTATGTAAACTTCTGACTTCAACTATATATATATGCGGCAACGATTTAGAAGCGGTGGCCTGCCACTGGTAAATGAATATGGAGAAACACTGAAAGTAGAGCACTATATAGGGAATAGGGTGCCATTTGGGGCGGACTCTATGTCTCTCTGTAACCTTTAAAAAATATGTTGATTTAACGTATACTGTAATTGTAAGGCAACAACATGCAATAGGATTGTGAGTTTGCTCAACAAAATAGCATTAAAGTTGATTCAACGTACAATTGTAAGGCAACAAGTTGCAGTTGGATAGTGAGTTTGCTCAACATTTGTGCATATACAGTGAGCTCCAAAAGTATAGGGACAGTAACTTTTTCATTGTTGTTTTGGCTCTGTATTCCAGCACTTTGGATATGAAATTATACAATGACTATGAGGTTAAAGTGACTGTCAGCCTTAATTTAAGGGTATTTTCATCCATATCGGGTGAACCGTTTTAGAAATTACAGCACTTTTGTACATTGCCGCCCCCCACATTTTAGGGAACCAAATGTATTGGGACAAAATCACTTAAATGTTAATTAAAGTATTTGATCCAGTATTACTACCACGCAACGACTACATCAATCTTGTGACTACAAATTTGTTGGATGCATTTGCTGTTTATTTTGGTTGTTTCAGATTATTTTGTGCCCAATAGAAATGAATGGTGAATATTGTGTCATTTTGGAGTCACTTTTATTGTAAATAAGAATAGATTGTGTTTCTGAACACTTCTTCATTCATGTGGATGCTATCGTGATTACGGAATATCCTGAATGAATCGCGAATAATGACGTTACAGATGCACAATTATCATTGAGGCTGGTAACCCTACGGCTGCTGGCTCTCTCCCTGCATGCAGCTCGGGGATTCGAACCGGCAACCTTTCGGTTACCAGGCTACCGGCCCGCCTCTCTAACCCAGATACTACCACCAACCCCTGTAGTAAAGTGGTATACTATGGTATAGTTGTGTACTGAATAGGGAATAGCATGACATTTAAGTGTCTCAGAATGTGTATGTGTATCCTACGTACCGCTGGACAAATGTGTACTAAATGATTAACATCTCAGACAGTCTACCTTTGATTTCCAAAGGCCCATCGATGTGCATCTCTGGCCTGGCCACGTTCTTCTTCTCTCCTGTTCCCGTGGTAGATGTGGACGAGCGCTTGTACATGCCCCTCTGCACCTCGCCAAACACCAGGAACATGTTGTAGACGCGCGTTGTGTAGCCTGCCAGCTCTGTGACCTATTACAGACAACCAGAAAGGTCAGAGGTCATTCGTTGAGGTAAATAACACTGGAGTCAGACTGAACAGGAAGGGGTCAGTTAGGTCATCTTACCCAACAGAGTTCCCTACCATTGCCCAAAAGTAGATGCTTGCAAAGAAGAGCAGTGTGTGTGTCTTTGGGAAAACACTTACATTAATGCACGTGAACTACGGGAGCAGCCAGCAGCAGAGCTTCGTGTATAGCAGTGTATTGCAGTGTGCACTGAAAATCTGGTCAGGATAACAGTACAAGGTGAAGGGACATTATTTGATCAGATGATGCAAAAGCCCTCTGTATAATTTATACAACTCATTTTCACTCATAGCTTAATATGACTCTAAACAATGGCTGTTTTTGTAGCTGTTTGTATCCTTGTTTAGGGAACACACAGTACTGATGATGGCCCGGGGCCTTCCTACAGATAACATAGCCTGTATAATGGGACGGCTGTACACTCTAGAAGGGTTCTGCAGCTGTCCCCATAGGAGAACCCTTTTCAGTTCCAGGTAAAACCCTTTTGGGTTCCATGTACAACCCTCTGTGGAAAGGGTTCTATTTTTTTTTATAATCATTTTTTTACCTTTATATAACTAGGCAAGTCAGTTGAGAACAAATTGTTATTTACAATGACGGCCTTCGCCGGGGCAAACCTAGACGATGCTGGGCCAATTGTGCGCCGCCCTATGGGACTCCCAATCACGGCCGGATGTGATACAGCCTGGATGACTGTGACCCAAAAGGGTTTTACCTGGAACCAATAGTGGTTCTTCAAAAGGTTATCCCATGGGAACAGCCGAAGAAGCGTTTTTTGTTGTTGTTCTAGATAGCACCTTTTTCTCTAAGAGTGTAGTGTCAACAGGAGCAACCTGTTCTCACAGGAGCAACAGGAGCAACCATCTCTCACACTTGGGGATGGAGAGAGATAGTGACAAACTGTAGCCTAGAGACAGAAACAATTCCAGTCATGGAATCATCTCCTTATAGGGTACTGCTAGAGAGAACTCCCTGAAAACAACCTAAACAGACTAGAAATAGGCCTACAGTATATGATCATTACTGAGATTATCTAGCCATTACAGATTGCCTAGACACAAACAGATTGCCTAGACATTACAGAGGATGCACAGTCTACAGTGCTGCATGCCTACAAAAATCTAATCAGTCACATATGTGATTCAAATGAGTTGCATGCAAAACCTCAAACATTTCAAGGAGATCTCTTCCAGGTTAGTTAGCGTGCTGTTGGATTGGTAATGAGGAGCTGAACCCAGCCAGACAGGCTACATGGGTTGTGGCAGGCAGCCTCTGGGGCTGGCTGGCTGGCTGTGTTAACTCTCTCCTGGGAGAGAGGGCTACTAGGTGTAGTCTTCCCTGGTGGAGGATTATAATTATAAACCAGATGGAGGTTTATTCACAGCTAGGTAAAGCCAGCCAGCAGAGTGGCATAGGGGGAAAGCCTTAAAGTGACAGCACTTGAACAATATTCAATCTTATTCAAATCTGTACACACCCAGGAAGAATATGACATTAAAAAAAACATTTTTTAAAAACATTTTCTGACAAGCGAGAATTTTTCACATTTTCATAAACTCATAGAATGTTTGGGAATGATGTAGTAAGGCATTTGTGACATTTATAGCCATATAGAGTGGGAAAGCAGCCGTGCGTTTGGACAATTAAGATGCTGGAGTAATTAAAACAGAATAAACACATCTGTCCTGTCCAGGACCGGAGTCTACGCAGACCTGCGCGCCATAGCCAATCAGAGCTACAGTAGGCCTATATACAAACAAGCCATTTGCCACATGGGCCTGACAATCATTCACTTTGAACTGGACTGTGTGTTTACAGGCAGTAGCAACAGTGCATCTTTAGATCATTCGAAATCATTCGACAAAAGCCACTAAATACACCTGAATGGATTTCTGCAAATACCGTATGTAAATACCACTGGAGTCTTACATTTGGGAACTTTAAAATCCTATTGATCAAACAACCATGAAATGGTAGCCCTCGTATGCCTATGCACATCAACAAGATCAACACCTAATGCTAGCCAGAGTGGGAGGAGCAAAAATCTAATGAGGGAACATTAGATAAACCCTCTCAAACTTTTTCAGTGGCCATCAAAATTGCACTGATAAACGATGGGGAATAGTAGCTTGTTCGTCCTCCTGCAGTTGGCCTGCCAATGCATGCTTGTCCCAACCCACATATTGATAACTGAATGGGAACTTGCCTGCCTGCCCGCCCATTTTATCAATGCCAAATACATTTGTTTGACAACTAAGGGATGTGCTGACTGTGGATAACATTCATTCAAGTTCAGCATAGCTAGCTAGCGAGTCATCTATGCACTTAATTAGCGAATGGAGGACACGTTTCCCTTGCTTCATTTTCATGCCAGCCAGGTCGGCTATACTCCTGTTGTAAAGATAAACAATGTGCTTAATATTAGGAAAGTTGAGAAATAAATATAGTAGGCCCAGCCTATAGAAAGCTGATGGGATCCTCCTCTTTTTAATAGTTGCCATCACTTTGTTTTCTCACGCAATTGCATAGCCTATAGAACCACCTGCTGGTTTACTCAATAAATTACTAGTAGTTTATAAATAGAGTGTATGACTCTCTTTCTTTAGATTTATTGGTGTAGATGGTATAGGCTATAATACATGGATTTCTTAGACTTTTTAAAATGCAGACACTCCAAAGATATGCATCAGTGGCTTGTAGGTGTCACGCTGGTATAACGGAGACAGGCGCAGCGATACACAATAGGGTTTTTTAATAGACCCAAAACAAACACGTATACAAAAACACTGGGCTGTACCCAAACAAAAGAGCGAGGGTAAACCTTGTTGACCGACACGGGACGATACCCGTAATACACAATATATATAGCACGCAGCATAACAGCTGCACCAACGCATAGGTACTCACACCACCAACAAACATGGGAACAATAACCGACAATATATAACATACTAATCAGGAGAAATGGAAACCAGGGGTGTGTAATCAGACAAGACAGTCCCGGGTTGATGATAATAACTCCCGTTCAGTGAAGCCTTTGTGACGTAGATCTCCGGAACTGGTGAACAGAATGAGCATCAGTACCGGGGGGGATCTGTGACAGTAGGCTTTGTGTGTGGAAGCCAGAAGATGCTAAATGTGTTTATGTGAATTAACGGTCAATTACCGTGAGACTGGCAGTTATTTGCTTGACAATCACCGGCGGACAAAATGTCATGACCGCCACAGTCTCAGGCTGTGTTCAGACAGTGTGCTGTGACAGCAGCAGTAGCGTAATGTGTACTACCTGTGTCTGTCTGAATGTGTGTGCCCCTGCAGCATAACATACCATACTATTACATAACCTATTGGGGTGTGTGGCCCTGTTCAGACACTGCGATAGGCTAGCTGCAGGGTGCGCTGCAGTGAGTGAATATTACCTCAGGAATGTATCTCTGGCAGGCACCGCCTGCCTCTTAGGGTGCCACAGCAACACACAGCAACAATCCCTGTATGCACATACTTGTTGGGTGACATCCAAAAAAACGGCCTGATTATCACATTCTGTCCTTTTTCATACTCTGTGTGTTCTCCACACTGTATGGGATATGACTAAAAGTAGCCTAACCTTCAGCAGGAAGTGTGATACTGTAGATCCAAGACAGAGACAGCGGTCTGATTTGCAAGGCAAAGGATTACAAAAACCAGTCTGACACCAACAATACTCAATTCCTCTTATTGAAAGGTCAACCCTCCCCCACAGAGTGAACCAGTGCACATTTTCTTGTGCATCAGCCCCTTTTCTCACATCCATGTAATACCGTAGATATAACTTTCATATTCACAAATATTGAAGTGAGCATATGACAACCAACACAGACAACGTTCAAATCAGCACTGTGATGGGGGGCATAAAATGTCCTTTTGGGCCAAATTCTGGTAACTCATAAATAAATGACTGCTAAAAATATATATGCATGAATAGACATCATCATTCTGGGATTAAAATAAGGGATTACGTCCCTATGATTCAATGAATGAGCACGGCCCTTCTTTGGTGCTGCTTCATGTTGGTCTGCAACCTTGACAGACAGTTTGAAAGTCCTCTTGTCATGAGTGGGTCTAGTGGCTCACTCTAACACTGTCCTATCTATCACTCTATAATGCCACTTGAATGTAAGAGGAGACGAGACAGGAGAGAGAGAGAGTGAGAGAGAAGAGAAGGAGGGAGAGAGAGAAGAGAGGACAGAGAAGACAGAGACGTCACCTCTTTGTAGGAGGACATGATTCTCTCGATGGCATCAGCTCCAGAGGCCAGGAGATTGCGTGCAGTGGTGAAAGCCTCTGTCCTCTCGCTCACCAGCACCTGAGTCTGACCGTCGGCGGTTTCTGTGAGAGGGGAAATTAAGGTGAGACACTATGAGATGACATACTGGGCCCCTAGCCCCTTGGCTTTCTGATCAGTGAACTCCTAGGGGGCATGGCCTAAGGAAGGGCCTAGGAACTAGGGAAAGGGGCTAAAGACTGAAATAGAACAGATCCATTCTGTGCTTAGACCAGTAACACTGTAATGACAGCTCGTTTTTTGTGGCCAAAAACCAAACAGTTGCCATATTATCAGTGTGCATGACACTGATTGGGGTGGAGAACACAGGAGGTTGGTGGCTCCTTAATTGCGGGGCGGCAGGGTAGCTTAGTGGTTAGAGCTCTGTTCCAGCCATTACTATGAGCTGTCCTCCCCTCAGCAACCTCCACTGGTGGAGACAACAGTAGCATTCAGTTAGTTAGCAGCTAACAGGATAATAGGGACAATAGGATGAATATACCCTTATCAGCACAACACAACAAAGTTCTTGGTTCCTGTGGGTTAACACATGCTGATCAGCTACTACTGTAGAGTTGAAGTCGGAAGCTTACATAGCCAAATACATTTAAACTCAGTTTTTCACAATTCCTGACATTTAATCCTAGTAAAAATTCCCTGTCTTAGGTCAGTTAGGATCACTACTTTATTTTTAAGAATGTGAAATGTCAGAATAATAGTAGAGAGAATGATTTATTTCAGCTTTTATTTCTTTCATCACATTCCCAGTGGGTCAGAAGTTTACATACACTCAATTAGTAGTTGGTAGCATTGCCTTTAAATTGTTTAACTTGGGTCAAATGGTTCGGGCAGCCTTCCACAAGCTTCCCACAATAAGTTGGGTGAATTTTGGCCCATTCCTCCTGACAGAGCTGGTGTAACTGAGTCAGGTTTGTAGGCAATCCTTGCTCATACACGCTTTTTCAGAACGTCCCACAAATATTCTATAGGATTGAGGTCAGGGCTTTGTGATGGCCACTCCAATACCTTGACTTTGTTGTCCTTAAGCCATTTTGCCACAACTTTTGGAAATATGCGTGGGGTCATTGTCCATTTGGACGACACATTTGCGACCAAGCTTTAACTTCCTGACTGATGTCTTGAGATGTTGCTCCAATATATCCACATAATTTCCCTTTCTCATGATGCCATCAATTTTGTGAAGTGCACCAGTCCTTCCTGCAGCAAAGCACCCCCAAAACATGATGCTGCCACCGCCATGCTTCACAGTTGGGATGGTGTATAACAATCCAAATATAACAAACCAAATATAACAATGGTCATTATGGCCAAACAGTTTTATTTACGTTTCATCAGACCAGAGGACATTTCTCCAAAAAGTATGATCATTGTCCCCATGTGCAGTTGAAAACCGTAGTCTGTTTTTATATGGCGGTTTTAGAGCAGTGGCTTCTTCCTTGATAAGTGGCCTTTCAGGTTATGTCAATATATGACCTGTTTTACTGTGGATATAGATACTTTTGTACCTGTTTCCTCCAGCATCTTCACACTGTCCTTTGCTGTTGTTCTGGGATTGATTTGCACTTTCCGCACCAAAGTACTTTAATCTCTAGGAGACAGAACGCATCTCCTTCCTGAGCGGTATGACAGCTGCATGGCCCCATGGTGTTTATACTTGCGTACTATGGTTTTTACAGATGAACATGGTACCTTCAGGCGTTTGGAAATTGCCCCCAAGGATGAACCAGACTTGTAGAGGTCTACAATTATTTTTCTGAGGTCATGGCTGATTTCTATTAATTTTCCCATGATGTCAAGCAAAGAGGCACTGAGTTTGAAGGTAGGCCTTGAAATACATCCACAGGTACACCTCCAATTGACTAAAATGATGTCAATTAGCCTATCAGAAGCTTCTAAAGCCATGACATAATTTTTTGGAATTTTCCAAGCTGTTTAAAGGCACAGTCAACTTAGTGTGTGTAAACGTCTGACCCACTGGAATTGTGATACAGTGAATTATAAGTTAAATAATCTGTCTGTAAACAATTGTTGGAAAAATGACTTGTCATGCACAAAGTAGATGTCCTAACCGACTTGCCAAAACTATAGTTTGTTAACAAGAAATGTGTGGAGTGGTTCAAAAACGAGTTTTAATGACTCCAACCTAAGTGTATGTAAACTTCTGACTTCAACTGTATGTGGCATACGCAAATTAAGAGGGACTGTTTTTTTGGGCTTTGTGAGATTAGCACAAATTACCTAAATAGAATCAAATGTCAGTCGGTTCAAATGAAAGACAGAATAGTCTACCTACAGAAACAGAGATAAACCATGCAGAAACAGAGATAAACCATTACAACTATTCCCATTACAACTAACTACTCGAAAACAAGAGGGTTTAGAAGAAAACAAGATGATGTCGTGATGACTATTACCGCTGTCAGCGAAGCCAGTAGCTGTGATGATGGGCACAGCCACCATGACCAGTCCACAGCTACTCCACACGTACTTCATGAGGAACTGCTCTATCATGATGTACCACAGACGCTTGGACAGGATCAAGTTCATCTGCTCCGCCAGGGCCCGGTAGCACTTCTGCAGCTGACGCATCTCCACCTGACACACACAGGACAGACAGACACAAACAGGCAGTTTGCATTGCAGTCACACAAGTACCTAGCATACACAGTATAGCACATTTACAACAAATGTACTACAATAGTTTTCACATTACATTCACATTGCATTTGAGTTATTTTGCTCTTGGAGAGTCTTATCTAAAACAAGCGCATATAAGGAGGCTGTCAATCAAATGTTTGAACATCACTTTTGGGAATTGGATATGATGTCATGGGTGTGCATTGGATCCAACTCAAAGGGATCCAACCCATGAGTATTTCTATTGTAATAAATACATAGTGACTATGCATGCAAAATCCTCCATGCATCCTTCCTCCTATACCTTGTGGCCCCTGTAGAAGGCGATCTCCTCTGCATTGGCAATGATCCTGGAATGCACATAGCGCAAAAGGCCTTTCCTGTGGGCCTCTTCAGCTACTAGTTTTCCGAATTTCGGCGAGCAGGCCCTCAGAACCTTGGCCGTGCAAAACACCACCAACCCAGCCAGCAGGGTCGGCCCGCTGGCGTTGGCCCCCCTGGACCGGGCCGTCTGGATGAGGGTGTAGGAGGTGAGTATCACATCCAAGATGGGCTTAGTGAGGTTCGAGTAGAGATGCGCCACGGATTGGGAAAACATCATTACGTCCTCGGTAAGAGACTGGTCCGGGTTGGTCAGTCTCCCGTCCATGTTGCTAACTTTGTAGTAGGTCTGGTCTGTGAAATAGGTGGTGTAGGCATGGTCCACTAGCCGTGTGCGGAAGGCGAGAGCCAGCTTGCATTCCAGGTAGCGGATAACACTGTTCACGAATGTGGCCGGGATAGCAATAAGGAGCCATTTCATCAGCTGGATGATGAAGCTTCGTGGTTCTTTCTCAACGATTGTTTTCACAATCTTGCCATCCAAGCCTGCGACATAGATAGACAGAAACGTCCGGGAAATCAACGCGACCGAATGCAGAGACAGCAATCCAAGCTCTTTGGAGACAAGCTTTGGAAAGAGAATTTTAATGAGTTCAAGTATCTGCTTAAAAAATTCAGCGTTTACACCAGGTGACTTTTTATGACTCAGTGCATCTGTTTGTGATTTCACCGTCGAACCATTTTCCTCTCCTTTAGACCCCCTTCTATTCCTGCATTCTTTCCGTTTCACGAATTGTCTGCAGACGATGGGGTACAGGGTTTTCACCCCATAGGCAGCGGCCGCGAGAAAGATAGCTCGCTTCGCTGCAGTCGCCCGGTCCCATTTCACTCTGGACGCAGCATCAAGTATATTGGACATCTTTCCCCTACAAAGCGATCAAAGAGCTAGTCTTCTTTGATGTTATTCCGTTCTACATCCACCGGGAGTTAGTATCATGATGGAAAAACAATCTACCTCATACAATGGTGCGATGTTTCAGCTAGAAAACTCAACCGCTAGCTACGTTCCAGTATTTCCGTCAATTGGTTTGGCAGTGTTTTATTTGGGCAACACCCCGGAAAGACACGATCGGTTGTGAGTGACATATTAAAATGAGGTCCTACTGTACGTATTACTGTACATACTGTATCGTGACTATTTGCCCAGCATCTGTGTATAGTACACTTAATAAACTAATGTCATAATTGAAACAATAATAATGTTATTTTGTTATAGAGTGTTATAACATGGTTATTACCAACGTCTCTCTCATATCTGAGAGGGACATAGTAGCTACGTCATTTACGTCATTTATTTGACGTCTGTTGGCTTGGCTCCAGCATCTTTGTGTCACGCGCTGTACCTGTCAACTCAACTGAAGCATCATTATAATCGGCTACTTCATGAGAAAGTTTCACTAGTAGCTAGCTAGCTATGTTTCATAAAAACTCAACAACGGTCACCTCTTTTATACTGCTAGATACATTTCAAAAGTGCTGATAAAATACATGGCCTAATAGAGTTCATTTTTTCTGTCTGATTTTACTTGACAAAATGAATTGGGTCGGTGGTTCAAGGTAAGTTTGACAGCTATCTAGCTAACGTTAGCTTGCTAAACTAACGTTAGCACTTTTACATATGTGCTTTTTGACAGTGGGTGGAACGAGTTTTAGAAAACCTTGTTAGCAAATATTCAACATTAACTTTCTCTTTCTTTGACAAATAACATTAGGACTGTAACATAACTGTTACTATTTAACAAAAGTATTCTACTGACCCCCTTTAAAAAAAACATTATATTGACCCCCTTTTAAATAGCAATTTTAACTTGATTTTCCATTATAAATATTCAGGAACCGGTTTATGATGAGAAATGACATGAAAAAGCAGAGGGTAAGTTAAACCCACAGTGGCCTTAAATAAGGTCCCATATTGTATACATTATAATACAGTATACACTACCTTTCAAAAGTTTAGAGTCACTTAGAAACAGACGCCTCTCAAGTTGTCAACTGGCAGCTTCATTAAATAGTAACTTACTCGCAAATTACCAGCGTGAAGAGGTGACTCCGGGATGCTGGCCTTCTAGGCAGAGTTCCTCAGTCCAGTGTCTGTGTTCTTTTGCCCATCTTAATCTTTTATTTTTATTGGCCAGTCTGATATATGGCTTTTTCTTTGCAACTCTGCCTAGAAGGCCAGCATCCCGGAGTCGCCTCTTCACTGTTGACGTTGAGACTGGTGTTTTATGGGTGCCAGTTGAGGACTTGTGAGCTGTCTGTTTCTCAAACTAGACACTCCTCCCGGGGCCTCCCACTCCTCTTTCTATTCTGGTTAGGGCCAGTTTGCGCTGTTCTGTGAAGGGAGTAGTACACAGCGTTGTACAAGATCTTCAGTTTCTTGGCAATTTCTCACATGGAATAACCTTCATTTCTCAGAACAAGAGTAGACTGATGAGTTTCAGAAGAAAGTTATTTGTTTCTGGCCATTTTGAGCCTGTAATCAAACCCACAAATGCTGATGCTCCAGATATTAAACTAGTCTAAAGAAGGCCCGTTTTATTGCTTCTTTAATGAGTACAACAGTTGTCAGCTGTGCTAACATAATTGCAAAATGGTTTTCTACTGATCAATTGGCCTTTTAAAAGGATAAACTTGGATTAGCTAACACAACGTGCCTTTGGAATACAGGAGTGATGGTTGCTGATAATGGGCCTCTATATGCCTATGTAGATATTCCATAAAAAATCTGCCGTTTCCAGCTACAATAGTCATTTACAACATTAACAATGTCTACACTGTATTTCTGATCAATTAGATGTTATTTTAATGGACAAAAAATGTGCTTTTCTTTCAAAAATAAGGACATTTCTAAGTGACCCCAAACTTTTGAACGGTAGTGTATGTGACATGATAATACATATGCCAACATTTTATCAGGAATTCTTTGAAAAGAAAAAAATGCAGAGAAAGATGAAAACCTTAGGAATACCAACCTCTCCTAAAGGAGCCACTTCTGGAAGTATGGACCTAGTGACTTTATTCATAGTAAACCAGATTGCTGCAAAGAAAGAAAACAATGGTGAGTTCAGAAAGGAATCTATAGATTATGGATAAATGCTAATAACATTGAAAAAGGATCCCACGCACCCACAACAATAACTTTGTTTGTTCCAGATCAGCCAAAGATAACTCACATCACTGATGATAAAGGAGGACCCAAGTCGATGAGGGAGGGGCCCCTGGAGTTACCCATGAGCCCTTGCTCACCATCACGGCTTTCCCTTGTGGAGAGCCAGCCTTTGTACAGGTATCGGTTATATATATCAAATCAAATGTATTTATAAAGCCCTTCTTACATCAGCTGATATTTTAAAGTGCTTTACAGAAACCCAGCCTAAAACCCCAAACAGCAAGCAATGCAGGTGTAGAGGCACGTGGCTAGGAAAAACTCCCTAGAAAGGCCAGAACCTAGGAAGAAACCTAGAGAGGAACCAGGCTATGAGGGGTGGCCAGTCCTCTTCTGGCTGTGCCGGGTGGAGATTATAACAGAACATGGCCAAGATGTTCAAATGTTCATAGATGACCAGCAGGGTCAAACAATAATAATCACAGTGGTTGTTGAGGCTGCAACAGGTCAGCACCTCAGGTGTAAATGTCAGTTGGCTTTTCATAGCCGATCATTCAGAATATTTCTACCGCTTCTGCTGTCTCTAGAGAGTTGAAAACAGCAGGTCTGGGACAAGGTAGCATGTCCGGTGAAGAGGTCAAGGTTCAATAGCCGCAGGCAGAACAATTGAAACTGGAGTAGCAGCACGACCAGGTGGACTGGGGACAGCAAGGAGTCATCAGGCCAGGTAGTCCCGAGGCATGGTCCTAGGGCTCAGGTCATGAGAGAGAGAAAAAGAGAATTAGAGAGAGCATACTTAAATTCACACAGGACACCAGATAAGACAGAAGAAATACTCCAGATATAACAGACTGACCTAACCCCCCGACACATAAACTACTGCAGCATATATACTGGAGGCTGAGACAGGAGGGGTCGGGAGACACTGTGGCCCCATCCAACGATACCCCCGGACAGGGCCAAACAGGCAGAATATAATCCCACCCACTTTGCCAAAGCACAGCCCCCACACCACTAGAGGGATATCTTCAACCACCAACTTACCATCCTGAGACATGGCCGAGTACAGCCCACAAAGTTCTCCGCCACAGCACAACCCAAGGAAGGGCGCCAACCCAGACAGGAAGATCACATCAAGCAATTATAGAATCATTTTAGGAGGAAAAGTGAAACAGTTACTCATCTTTAATGACATTCAAGTATTTGTAGTAACGGTAGTGTACTACTCATGTATTTTAGTGTCCAGACTGCTAGAAAGAGAAAGCACTGCATTCCTAATGGATTCAAGTGTAGACAGGTCAGTCGGCATTTACTCACACTGATTCATCTTTTCTGACAACACAAATACATCACCTTACTTCACTAGTACTCTTTTGATCATATTTCTGAAAATACAGATACAGTAAGCTTTATGGAAATGTTGACTCAACCTTGTGACATTTGGCTGGTTCATTGTTTGTTGCTCTCAGCTCTCACCAGTGCTGGAGTCGAACATGTCAGACACCAGTACGTCAGACTACCAGCAACGCATCCAGGACACCCTGAGCCCCTTCTGCTCGGCATCGTCGTCAGTCTCCTCCTCAGGGGCAGGCCTGTTCTCCCTCCAGCACATAGCACAGGTCCAGCCACAGCTACACTGCTCCCCTAGAACCCCATGGGATACCTCCACCTCAGAGAAACTACAGGTATTCATTCAAATACAGTCATAGTAACAGTATTCCTTCATTTGGAATGGATTTAACCCCACCTCTACCCCACAAACACATGAAACAAAGACAAATGAATGTGCATTCATTCCACTGTACTAACAGTTTTGTAAAGTAAAGAAAAAAATATAACTGAAACCTAATGGATATTTGATTTTGTAGTTTAGACCTTTCTCTCAGCCAGGAGGGAGGAGAGAGTGTTCCCCGTGGGCCACAGGACCAAGTGGACCCAAACAGCAGCTGAACATGACCCCCACTGTGTCCAGAGTACTGTTTGGAGGCACAGAGCCTGAGTGAGTACTGAACTGAAATATCAAAGATGTGTTTTTACCTGATATGCAGGAAATGTTGATTTTATTTATCCATCTTCTGTTCATACATTATTGAGATTGACAACCCCCCCTGAACTGATATTATTTTATCCTGATTTCCATTGCTGTATTGATTACATCTGTGAAGACAGATGTATTAGTTGATATTTCCATAACTTGTGCACTGACGAATGGGGTATGCATCTGCCTACCCAGTAGCACAGACACCAGAGACCATGTCATGCACGCAGTGGGGTTCTCTATCAACCAATCGGAGGGCAAAGACCACACCTTGGAGTTCTCTCTCAAAGATCAGACAATGAAGTTCTCTCTCAACCAAATAGAGAGTGAAGAGCAACACGAGAAAGCACTCTTCAGGGCCTGCAGTAATGAGGAATATGGAAGTGAAGGTACTGTTGCATTCCAAAAGGCACCCTATGCCCTATATAGTGCACTACTTTTGGACAGGGCCCATAGGGCTCTGGTCAGAAATATAGCACTGTAGGTAATAGGGTTCCATTTGCTACGCATACATGTCTAGTGTGCATTATGTAGGCTATTAATCATGTCCCTTCACTAAAACTATGATACATGTTTTTGCATAAAGTTTGCCAATCTCTCTTTATTGACCCGTCAAATGTTTGGGCATACCTACTCATTCCAGGGTTTTTCTTTATTTGTACTATTTTCTACGTTGTAGAATAACGCGAAGATATCAAAACTATGAAATAACACATATGGAATCATGCAGTAACCAAAAAAGTGTTAAACAAATCAAAATATATTTTATATTTAAGATTCTTCGAAGTAGCCACCCTTTGCCTTGATGACAGCTTTGCAAACTCTTGGCATTCTCTCAACCAGCTTCATGGGGTAGTCAGTTGGAATGCATTTCAATTAACGGGTGTGCCCTGTTAAAAGTTCATTTGTGGAATTTCTTTCCTTAATGCTTTTGAGCCAAACAGTTGTGGTGTGACAAGGTGGGGGGGTACAGAAGATTGCCCTATTTGGTAAAAGACTAAGTCCATATTATGGCAAGAACAGCTCAAATAAGCAACAAGAAACAACAGTTCATCATTACTTTAAGACATGAAAGTCAGTCAATCCATAAAATTTCAAGAACTTTTAAAGTTTCTTCAAGTGCAGTCGCAAAAACCATCAAGAGCTATGATGAAAATGGCTCTCATGAGGACCGCCACAGGAAAGGAAGACATGGAGTTCTCAACTGTTGATGATCAAGTTCATTAGTTTTTGCAGGCCGTTAGAAATTGCAGGCCAAATAAATCCTTCACAGAGTTCAAGTAACAGACAAATCTCAACATCAACTGTTCAGAGGAAACTGCGTGAATCCGGCCTTCATGGTTGAATTGCTGCAAAGAAACCACTACTAAAGGAAACCAATAATAAGAAGAGACTTGCTTGGGCCACGAAACATGAGCAATGGACATTAGACCGGTGAAAATCTGTCCTTTGATCTGATGAGTCCAAAGTTGAGATTTTTGGTTCCAACTGCCGTGTCGCAGAGTAGGTGAATGGATGATCTCTGCATGTGTGGTTCCCACCGTGAAGCATGGAGAAGGAGGTGTGATGTTGTGGGGGTGATTTGCTGGTGACACTGTCTGTGATTTATTTAGAATTCAAGGCACACTTAACCAGCATGGCTACCACAGCATTATGCAGCAATACGCCATCATCTGGTCCCATCTGGTTTGCACTTAGTGGGACTATCATTTGTTTTTCAACAGGACAATGACCCAACACACCTCCAGGCTGTGTAAGGGCTATTTCACCAAGAAGGGGAGTGATGGAGTGCTGCATCAGATGACCTGGCCTCCACAATCACCCGACCTCAACCCAATTGAGATGGTTTGGGATGAGTTGGACCACAGAGTGAAGGGAAAGCAGCCAACAAGTGCTCAGCATATGTGGGAACTCCTTCAAGACTGTTGGAAAAGCATTCCAGGTTGTCACGTCTTCTCCCGCTCCTCCCCTCCCATCATTCGACGTCGCCGGTTTACTAACCACCGGTCCTGGCACTCATCATTACGTGCACCTGGCATTCATCATTACGCGTACCTGCTCTTCATCATGAGGCACACCTGGACTCAATCACTTCTCTGATTACCTCCCCTATATCTGTTACTCCCTTAGTTCCATTCCCAAGGCAGTATTGACTATGTGTTTCATGTCTGTACGCTACTCATGTTTCTTGTTTTGCTCCATGTTCCGTTTATTATTAAACTCACCACCTGCACTTGCTTCCCGAATTCCAGCATCCACGTTCCAGAATACTGCCTCACCAAATGGAAGCAGCAGGAAATCAGAGCATCTCCCAGACGGTCGACGAACAGGGATACTTACTTCGTAAACACCACGACCAGCTGGCGCAACTGGGGACGGCTATGGAAGAGGTTCTTTGCAGTCTTCAACGTCTTGAACATGCCCGAGAGGCGTTGCCTTCCACTAGCAGAGGATACTCTTCCACCAGTCGACCCAGCGAGCCAGCACATCAGTCCATTCAGCTGTCCGCCCAGGTCAGCGATGCCCGTTTGTCCCTCCCGGATAAATATGATGGAACCCCATCTAAATGCTGTGGCTTCCTACTCCAGTGCTCCCTCTATTTTGCGTATCAGATGGGAGCCCCCACCACAGAGAGGTCCAAGGTTGCCACGGTTATTTCTCTGCTGACTGGGCGGGCGTTGGAGCGGGCTACGGCCGTCTGGGAGAGAGGAGGAGCTGGCTTCGTAGGGCAGAGAGGGGTGGAGGGGTGAGCGCCTTCTCCTACTTTGGATAAGATGACCAGACCGCTACCGGTTACGCGCTCACCTTTCGGACAGTAGCAGCATCCAGTGGATGGAATGAGCAGGCACTCCGTACACTATTCCAAAGAGGACTGCGCGAGGAGGTCCAAACGGAACTGGCATGTTGTGACGACAGCCTCTCCTTGGACACACTCATCTAATTCGGGAGCCTCGGTACCCACATCGCTTCTCTCCTTCCCTCAGTGAACACTCTGTAGCAGAGCCTGAACCTATGGAGGTAGCGGTCACACACCTCCCCGCGGCAGAGCGACGCAGACGGAGACAGCTGTGGCTCTGTCTCTATTGTGGTCAAGGGCGGCACCAGCTTCAGTAGTGTCCGGTACGTCCCAACTCGGGATCCACAAGCCCAGAGGGACGGTCACGTGATCTTCCACCTCCTGGGGCAGGTGTGAGTATCCCATCTTCACCCGTTTCTGCTAAACCCTTTTAGTGTCGATCACACTAGCTAACTGTCCCTCATGTACTGTTTCTACAACGCTAGTTGATTCCAGTGCCGCTGGGAATTGACCAGATCCTTGCCTCCTCTCTGAACATCCCCTCATACCCGCTCTCCTCACCGTTTCCAGTTCAAGCTCTTGATAAATCGGCCACTAGAATCTGGAACCATCACAGACATCACTCTCACCGTGGAGTCCATTCAACAGGAAAACATCCCTTTCTTCATCACTAGTGCACCAACTCACAAGATCATCCTCGACCTCCCATGTCTCCAACGCCATAACCCCACCATCTCATGGTCAAGGATGAGAATCACGGACTGGTCACCCGAATGCTGGAGGACCTGTTTTCCTGTTGCCTCTCGTGTCGTAGCCCCTGTGGTCTGTGACGTAGATGTGGACATTCGCCAGGCTCTGGTGAGGGAACCCGCTCCCACTACCTGTCCTCCTGAGCGCCTCTACATTCCCATGGGGATAAGGGAGCGAATGATGACCTGGGCACACACAGCTGTCGTCGCTGGACATCTTTAATCACCCGTACAAAAAAAAAGTATTGGTGGCCCACCTTGGCGCAGGACGTTACTCGCTACGTCAACTACTGTTCTGTGTGTGCCCAAAGTAAGTCTCACGGCACTCTCCAGCAGGGAAGCTCCTTCCCATTCCCGTGCCTCAGCGTCCCTGGTCTCATCTATCCTTTGACTTTGTTATCGATCTCCCGTCCTCTGACGGTTTCACCACCCTTCTGGTGATTGTGGACAGATTTTCTAAATCATGCCAGTTTATTCCTGTCTCTGGTCTCCCTTCCTTAATGGCCTTCACGGAGGACATTGTCTCTGACCGTGGCCCCCAATTCATGTCACAGGTATGGAGGGCCTTCATGGAGAATCTGGGGGTCACGGTCAGCCTCACTTCTAGGTACCGGCCTCAGTCCAACGGGCAGGTGGAGAGGATGAACCAGAAGCTGGGGAGGTTCCTGATGAGTCACTGCCAGGACCGGCAGGGGAAGTGGGCCCGATTCCTTCCCTGGGCGGAATATCCACAGAATTCATTACGTCAGTCCTCCACTGGGCTTACTCACTGGCTCCATGGAATCCGAGCCATACCAAGGCCCCTGCTGTGGATGAATGATTCCGGCGCACAGAGGAGGTTTGGAGTGATGCTCATGTGAGGATCCAGCGTGTCGTCAATCGCCAGAAGGAGCAGGCGGATCGCCACCTCAGTGTGGCGCCCATGTTCCATCCTGGTGATCGTCTGGCTTTCCACCAGGAACCTCCCACTCAGCCTGCCCTGTAAGAAGCTGAGTCCCCGGTTTGTGGGGCCGTCCAAAGTTCTCCAGAGGGTTAACGAGGTGACTTATAGGTTACAGCTTCCCAGTGATTACCGTATCTCACCTTCATTTCATGTCTCCCTTCTGGTGGTTCCTGGTCCCCTGGCTGATGCTGTCCCCCTCAACACCCACCCCCCTGGACGTCGAGGGAGGTCCTGCCTATGCCGTCAGATCCCTACTGGACTCCCGACATCTTGGGGGTCGGCACCTGCACTTGCTTCCCGACTCCCAGCGTCCACATTACACAGGGGAAGCTGGTTGAGAGAATGCCAAGAGTGTGCAAAGCTGTCAGCAAGGCAAAGGGTGGCTACTTTGAAGAATCTCAAATATACAATATATTTGGATTTGTTTAACACTTTTTTGATTACTACATGATTCCATATATGTTATTTCAATTTAGAAAATAGTGAAAATAAAGAAAAACCCTTGAATGAGTAGGTGTGTCCAAACTTTTGATTGGTACTGTATGTATGTCAATTCATCCCAGCAGCTAATTTTAAGAAGGGGATGTCTAAGATATATCTCAAGGAGGAAGTACCAACGTCTTCCAGAGATGTGAATGAATCACAGAGCCAAGACCCTGAACCTGATTTTCTGACTCAGGTAATTGCAGGCAGCAGCATTACATCAGGTGTCTAATGCCACCTAGTGGCAGAATTTGAATAATTTCAGAGCTAAACAATGATGACGATAAAATACAGTACCATTTAGCAGACAGTTTTTCTAAAGCTACTACAGTCATGCGTGCAAACATTTTACGTAATGTGGGTTTCGGAAATCGAGCCCACTATCCTGGCGTTGCAAGTACCATGGTCTACCAACTGAGCCACTGAGGACCTGATGAGAGAATGATAGTAGGTAAAGGTAAGGGGAAATGTGTTCATACAGTCAAGGCTAGCCTGTTTCATTGTTACGCCTGTATTCCAACAGGTTTCTAACTGCACTGATGTCAGCTCATGTAAGTTTCCACAGTATATTCAAAATCATCTGCTGTTCACCATCTGTCTGACACTGATGGCTTGAGTCCCAAATGGCACCCTACTCCCTATATAGTGCCAAATTAGGAATTTAATGAGGAATAATAGGGTGTCATTTGGGACGCAACCTGGTAGAGACTTACTTGCAGATCTGTCTTCAGCTTGTCCTGGAAACACTCATCATGGTCCTAAGGAATTCTGCGAATCATCGCCCAGTTACTCTCCAAGAGGTTACTTTAGTTCAGACTCTGATGATGACGTAAGTAAACAACAATTAATACTGTTTACATCTGCTTTGGTTAATATACTGTAAGGGGATGCTTTGATTTGCCATAGATCCCATAGGCCTACCATTACTGACTTGGTAACACTTTACATTTAGTTGCTCTTATAAGTTTGCTTAATTACTGTTTATAACATGTTGTTACATAGTAACTGCTTTGCATTTACATGGTAATATCAACATATTTCTTAGCCTGAGTCCCAGATCTGTTTGTGCTGTCTTGTCAACTCCATTGCTGTCACGTAGCATGACAATGACAGCAATGGAGTTGACAAGACAGCACATACAGATCTGGGACTTAGGCTGCATATTTTCATACTAATCTTTAAATGTCATATCAGGAGGTGGAGGATTATTACCAGTGTCACCAGGGTGGATCCTCACAGTCACACACAGTGAGGTCCTGTAGTGAAGAGTTCCCTATCCTCAGCCAAGGCTCATCACATTGGAACACACAACAACTGGGTCACCCTCAGTCTCAACCCAGACCTTACACCCCACCCACTAGGCCTCAATGCACAGGGAACTGTGGAAACGACCAGAGAGCTTTGGAGAGCTCCGGCTACACTGAGAGACGGTCAGGCTGTGCAGTTACAGATGACACAGATAACGGCCAGGTTAGGGTTATAAGTGATCAGTATGTCCCATCTTGTCCTCTGTCTGAATCACAGTGCTCTGAGATTCACCAACAAAAGATGGAAGCCACCGGAACACGAGAAACACAAACACGAGAAATGGGAACACAGACTGTCACCACCATCACCTCGAAATGTCCAACATCGGACGTTTCAACTCAGTGCAGTTTTGGACTGGAGTGTAAAGAGAACAACCTCATGGACTCTGAATCCCACAAGTCTGCTTACAATGTAATACCGACCCCAACTACCAGAGGGCAGGCAAGTCACAGAGATGAGTCTATGAGACAACAGACACACAGAGCATTATCAGACAGATCCAGGAAGGAGGGAGAAGAGCAAACGCCATGGAGAAAATCAACAGCCAGAGAGCTCAAGGCTGGAACTGGGCACCATCCATCAATCATCCCTTCTAACAAGTGTCGTAACACTAACACTGAGAGTAGAGTGTTTATTCAGAGACCCACTACCTCTATACTAGACGTTCTCACCACCAATGATGTAAAAGGTATAAATAGCAAATGTTTTTAAATGTAATTAACAAATCAGTGTAGCCGATATAGACATATCTATGGCAGATGATTTCCAAATTAATGCAAACAACTTCATATGTGGTGTAATTTGTCATAGATAATCGATTGAATGTAAAGCTAGTGAATGCATGTAACAAGCACACGTTATACTGCAATTATATTTACTCTGATCTGTATATTTATTTTATTTATCTGTTATTTTACCAGGTAAGTTGACTGAGAACACGTTCTTATTTACATCAACGACCTGGGGAATAGTTACAGGGGAGAGGAGGGGGATGAATGAGCCAATCGTAAACTGGGTATTATTAGGTGGCCGTGATGGTTTGAGGGCCAGATTGGGAATTTAGCCAGGACACCGGGGTTAACACCCCTACTCTTACGATGAGTGCCATGGGATCTTTAATGACCTCAGAGTCAGGACACCCGTTAAACGTCCCATCCGAAAGACGGCACCCTACACAGGGCAGTGTCCCCAATATGTTGACATTCTTCCATACAGTTTATTGCAGTTATTTTCTTACGGACCGAGATTCATAAAGGTGTTATTTTTTTGTATTTTCAGTAGTATTTTGAAAATGGATGTTGCTCCCTGATGATGTTTTTCTCTCTTCCATCCAGACTTGAGAGATGAGCAGCTGCAGCATAGAGGACAGGAAGATGAAAGAGAGGTCCTGGAATCTGTTGAGAATGTTCCTCTTAGAGAAGACCTTCCAGATGACAAAGAGGAGAAACGGAGAGAGAGTGCAGAGGAGAGGGAGGAGGTCACTGCTGAGAGCGGAGTTAACAGGCTTTCAGAGGAGGTTGAGACACTTCAGGAAATAGCAGACATTCTGCTCATGCTGAAGCAGAGGAAAAAAGATTAGAGGTGGGAAGGACAGGAGAGTATCCCTTTAAGAGTTGTGGACAATACTATCAACTACATCCCATTACCACAGCATCTGTTTCTGCATATTTAAAGGTTTATAACAATGCCCTTGGGATTCTACATTAAAACGAAAGCCAGACATTGCAAGATAATTAGTTTATTTTTTCCCAATACATATTTAAGTGTTCTAGATTCTCATGAATATATTTACTTTGATAGAATATAAATTCTAGCAAAACATTTACAGCAACAATAATCAAATGTATACTATACAGCACTGGATGCATTTAAAAAAAATCTTCACTAGTTCTTCTTCATAATCTAGAATAGAAACAATGCATTTAATTTGTTTTCACATAGAAACAATTGCACCCGTTCACCATAAACACATTGGATGTCCCCATTTAGGAATTAAAGCAAAGAAGGCAATATAATAATAACACAATGGGTTGTCAAGGGGTTGTTGAGCATTTTTCATAAAATCACAAAACATCAAATAACTTGTTTGACACTATCTCAAGTTTGTTACATGAAGGCAATGTTGTCACCTTTGTGAAGGGGGTGTGCAATAAAGTGTTTTCTCTCTATAAAACAAACTGTGATAATAAAAAAAAGACATATCTTCCAGTGAACCTCCAGTTTAGACTACCTCTAGTATCCTCTCTTTTCTAATCACATTTCTAATCAAATACTCAAATATTGATAATAAATACTTAATAATCCAGTATTGACACTGATGTTCCAATGAAATGTGATCCTTTGAAATGCTGTCATTTCATTTCAGTCTAGAGAAAATCCTATTTGAATTCCCAATAGTAGCTATCTATCTTGTTTTGTCACAGACAATAATACACAGACATATTCTCAGCGCCATTATGTTGACCACTTTCAACCAGTCTGCTACACTCAAATCTATGTGTACTCAAGTACTCAACTAAAAAGGTGTCATCTTACATAGTTTTACAATATATAAAACAACATTAGCAAGTACAATACAGTACTCCTCGACCCTTTAGAACACGAGAACCCCAGCTCTTTCACGTGAAGAGTATGCATTGCAATTTGTACATAAGGCTGTGGAGGAAGACAACGTAAAATGGAGACAAAATAAGACATTCTTTCTGCCATTGTTTTCCCAAAGAACAACTGTGTGTGACATTAACCGACTAAACTGTCCATTTCAATGCATGGTTATTCCCTCAGAGACTGAGGTACAAGCCAATGAATAGTCTAGTCTACATCGATCAATAAAAACATTTGCAACTTCTGAAAGGCTATCATCACGCTGGCTGGCCATATAGTCAACTCCTTCATACATTTCACTTCAGTACAGGCACCGACATCATGGGTAAAATATATTAGAATAAATAGCATAATAATCCATAATAATCCACTAATGAGAAAACAGAGATGGGTCATGTGCTACTATCAACCAACATGATAAAACAAATAGCAAAGCAAGACTGAACATCATCATAGACAGAGAACAGGCTAAGTCCCAAATGGCATGCTATTCCCTTTATATTGCACTACTTTTGACCAAGGCCCATAGGGCTCTGGTTAAAAGTAGTGCACTAGGAATAGGGTGCCGTTTGGGATGCAAAGCCCAGGTGTACTACTAGTGTCTGACACCCCATTTGTGATGCTACAGACAAGCTGAGACAATATTGTTCTGAGTTGTGTTTCATATAGAAAGGCATACTGGTATCAACACTATATTACAATCCCTCTCTCTGATTTTAAAACTTGTAATATCATGGCCATTTTAGTGGACGTTTGGACTCCTACAATAAAGGTTTTGTTGTGAAGAGGTTTTATCTCTAATCATAGGGTTTTTTATGTGAGGGAAAAGGCAATAGTTTTGTTAATTGTTGGTCTGCCTCATATATGGAAATTCATAATAATGCGACATATGAACAGTAAAATGGATGTCTAAATGCTGAGGATAAATTTGAATGTAATGTATGCTTAATACTATTTACATGATGGTTTATAAATCAAAAAGAAGATTCTTATCAAACTATAGAAGTAACTACAACATTACATTGGCAACATCAAATGTGTAAGTAACTTGTGTTATGAATAGCTACCCTGTGTGTGAAAAAGGTGGAGCAATGTAACCTACGTGACTTTGAGGCAAACCAGAGAACAGGACTCAGAGAGGTTGTAGATCAGGGGCTGTATGTAATCAAGCTTCCTGTCCATGTAATATTATTAATTATGATAAAAGGCCAAACTAATCCTAAATCAACACACCTACTCCGAAACACTTGATACATACTTTTTGAGTTGAGAGAACAGGGACAAAATCCAAGGCCAAAGTTACAAACTAGACTGGGACCAGATCTGTGTGCTCTTGCCAACTCCATGGCTGTCATCATCAAGCCATTATTTGGCATGACAATGAGTTGGCATGAAAGCACAAACTGACTGGCACTCAGGCTAGGGCTAATCCACGTCGGAGGCATCGTTATCAGAGAGGTGGTAGTTGCTCCCCTTCACCCTGATGTACTCCACCTGCCGGTCCTCATCAGAGTCTGTGGCCCCGCAGGAGCACAGCTGGTTGTCGAACAGGGACTCAATCTCCTCCAGCCTCCGGCTTTTTGTTTCAGGCAGACAGCCGTAGATGAAGAAGAACCCAAGCAGAGCCAGGCTGGAGTAAAGGAAAAACGCTCCTGGGAAATAACAATAACAACAACTACACAATCAACAACACATCATTTGTCAGTCATTAATAGGGCCTACAGTTTTTCCCTGACTACCGTACGTGACTTGACCAAGAAGGGCCCAGAGGTTTTCCTGTGCTGACAGCAGAGATCAGTTCTAGTCTGCAACAGTGTACAATTCTGTCAAACGCTATCCAGTATCTACTGCACATTATTAAATGACAGGAAGTAATCAAACATGATGAAACTACATTCATTACACATCGAGCCTATCATAAGATATCTCTAGTCTCTCTAGATTAATCAAATGTTCAACAAAGGTCAGATCCTGCAGTAGAAGCATACATGCTGTTCAGGTTGATTGATCAAGGATGTCCTGTAAGTGAGGTATTGATCAGTGCCTACGGTTTGTACCGTAGTAGGTGAGGGACTGGGTCACGTGGAGGAAGATGTGTGTTACCGTAGTAGGTGAGGTTCTGAGCCACATGGAGGAAGGTGAGGGAGACCAGGAAGTTAAACGTCCAGTTGACTCCAGCTGAACAGGCGTTCCCTGTGCTCCGGGCCCACAGGGGGTAAATCTCAGAGTTGATTGTCCACGGCATTGGACCCAAACCTGGAAGTAGAGGGATGACACAGGGCTTACGATAGCTCTACAGTACAGCAACTACCCCCCGCATGCAAACAATGTTGAATCAAGATGTATATACAGTAAGCATACAAATACAGTAAGCATACAAACCTTTAAGCAAGTATACCAAATGACATCAATGCATGGTTAACGCCAAACTTGAAATGAGATCACATTTTCTAATAATGCATTTCTTTAGTTAGTAGCTGCCTTACAGTGAAAGTGAGATACAGCGTAAATTGAATCTCTACATAGATCAGTGTTGCCTCTCACCTGGGGCGAAGAAGGCCAGATAGAGAACAAGACCCAGTAGGACCACCCAGGAGTAGGAGGTGGGACAGTAGTTATAGGCCCAGTACGTATGGACTCTCAGCTGGGTCGAGTTGGAACACCTGGAATAACATGGTACAAGACAGTTATTGTATTGTAGCAACAGTAGTTATGTTATGGATAGAGGGGTACTATGAGTACAGTATTATAGAATAACCACTTCTCCAGCCTTCTTCCACTAACCCCCTCCATCCCCTTCACAAACACACAACAAATAAACCCACACACAGAGCACATTCTATGACTCACCTGCCCCCTGCTGCCCTATGCGCAAACACACTCCCTCCCCTTAGTGCCGCCTGTAGCTCACTTGCCCAGGCTGCCTTCTCAGTGGAGGCTGTATTGACAGATACGTAGCTCACCTGCCCCAGGCTGCCTTCTCAGTGGAGGCTGTATTGACAGGTACACACGAGGAGGCGAACAGAGCTGTGCTGTTCTCACGGTAACAGAAGCCACACCCCGGGTCCAGCATACACGGCTCACACAGCCTGGGATGACAGGAGGATTGGACAGAGATGTCATAAACAGAGACAAGATCCTTGAGGAGGTATAACAGAACACATTTACTCACTGTGAATGGAGAAGATGCTATCTTGAGCTCTTTACTCAGAGATTATTCTCATGTTATCAATGTCTGTGTGAGTACGTACAGTATTTATGTGCATCCATGTGTGGGCATGCGTGAGTGGGTAGTGTGGCGAGCATATGGCAGACCCATTTCATTCACAGAGAGAGTAGCTCTAATGAAAACATTTTTTTTAACAATTCACCTTTATTTAACCAGGTAGATCAGTTGATAACAAGTTCTCATTTACAACTGCGAGCTGGCAAAGATAAAGCAAAGCAACTCGACAAAAACAACAACACAGAGTTACACATAGGATAAACAAATGTACAGTCAATAACACAATAGAAAAATATACACTGCTCAAAAAAATAAAGGGAACACTAAAATAACATGTCCTTGATCTGAATTAATGAAATATTGTTATTAAATACTTTTTTCTTTACATAGTTGAATGTGCTGACAACAAAATCACACAAAAATTATCAATGGAAATCAAATATATCAACCCATGGAGGTCTGGATTTGGATTCACACTCAAAATTAAAGTGGAAAACCACACTACAGGTTGAGTGTGTACAAATTGAGGCTCAGTAGTGTGTGTGGCCTCCACGTGCTTGTATGACCTCCCCTACAACGCCTGGGCATGCTCCTGATGAGGGATCTCCTCCCAGACCTGGACTAAAGCATCCGCCAACTCCTGGACAGTCTGTGGTGTAATGTGGCGTTGGTGGATGGAGCGAGACATGATGTCCCAGATGTGCTCAATTGGATTCAGGTCTGGGGAACGGGCGGGCCAGTCCATAGCATCAATGCCTTCCTCTTGCAGGAACTGCTGACACACTCCAACCACATGAGGTCTAGCATTGTCTTGCATTAGGAGGAACCCAGGGCCAACCGCACCAGCATATGGTCTCACAAGGGGTCTGAGGATCTCATCTCGGTACCTAATGGCAGTCAGGCTACCTCTGGCGAGCACATGGAGGGCTGTGCGGCCCCCCAAAGAAATGCCACCCCACACCATGACTGACCCACCGCCAAACCGGTCATACTGGAGGATGTTGCAGGCAGCAGAACGTTCTCCACGGCGTCTCCAGACTCTGTCACGTCTGTCACATGTGCTCAGTGTGAACCTGCTTTCATCTGTGAATAGCACAGGTCGCCAGTGGCGAATTTGCCAATCTTGGTGTTCTCTGGCAAATGCCAAACGTCCTGCATGGTGTTGGGCTGTAAGCACAACCCCCACCTGTGGACGTCGGGCCCTCATACCACCCTCATGGAGTCTGACCGTGTTTCTGACCGTTTGAGCAGACACATGCACATTTGTGGCCTGCTGGAGGTCATTTTGCAGGGCTCTGGCAGTGCTCCTCCTGCTCCTCCTTGCACAAAGGCGGAGGTAGCGGTCCTGCTGCTGGGTTGTTGCCCTCCTACGGCCTCCTCCACGTCTCCTGATGTACTGGCCTGTCTCCTGGTAGCGCCTCCATGCTCTGGACACTACGCTGACAGACACAGCAAACCTTCCTGCCACAGCTCGTATTGATGTTCCATCCTGGATGAGCTGCACTACCTGAGCCACTTGTGTGGGTTGTAGACTCCGTCTCATGCTACCACTAGAGTGAAAGCACCGCCAGCATTCAAAAGTGACCAAAACATCAGTCAGGAAGCATAGGAACTGAGAAGTGGTCTGTGGTCCCCACCTGCAGAACCACTCCTTTATTGGGGGTGTCTTGCTAATTACCTATAATTTCCACCTGTTGTCTATTCCATTTGCACAATAGCATGTGAAATTTATTGTCAATCAGTGTTGCTTCCTAAGTGGACAGTTTGATTTCACAGAAGTGTGATTGACTTGGAGTTACATTGTGTTGTTTAAGTGTTCCCTTTATTTTTTTGAGCAGTGTATGTACAGTGTGTGCAAATTAGTAAGATTAGGGAGGAAAGGCAAAAAATAGGCCATAGTGGCAAAATAATTACAATTTAGCATTAAACAGTGGAGTGATGGATGTGCAGATGATGATGTGCAAGTAGAGATACTGGGGTACAAAAGAGCAAAACAAAATTAATAACAATATGGGAATGAGGTAGTGGGGTAGGCTATTTACAGATGGGCTATGTACAGGTGCAATGATCGGTAAGCTCCTCTGACAGCTGATGCTTAAAGTTAGTGAGGGAGATATAAGTCTCCAGCTTCAGTGATATTTGCAATTTGTTCCAGTCATTGGCAGCAGAGAACTGGAAGGAAAGGCGGCCAAATGAGGTGTTGGATTTGGCGATGACCAGTAAAATATACCTGCTGGAGCATGTGCTACGGGTGGGTTTTGCTATGGAGACCAGTGAGCTGAGAAAAAGCGGGGCTTTACCTAGCAAATACTTAAAGATGACCTGGAGCCAATGGGTTTGGCGACGAATATGTAGCGAGGGACAGCCAATGAGAGCCAGCCAACAAGAGCATACAGGTCGCAGTGGTGTGTAGTATATGAAGCTTTGGTGACAAAACGGATGGCACTGTGATAGACTACATCCAGTTTGATGAGTAGAGTGTTGGATGCTAGTTTGTAAATGACATCGCCAAAGTCAAGGATCGGTAGGATAGTCCGTTTTATGAGGGTATGTTTGGCAGTATGAGTGAAGGAGGCTTTATTGCAAAATAGGAAGACGATTCTAGATTTAATTTTGTATTGGAGATGCTTAATGTGAGTCTGGAAGGAGAGTTTACAGTCTAACCAGACACCTAGGTATTTGTAGTTGTCCACATATTCTAAGTCAGAACCATCCAGAGTAGTGATGGTAGGCGGGCGGGCAGGTGTGGGCAGCAATTGGTTGAAGAGCATGCATTTAGTTGTACTAGCATTTAAAAGCAGTTGGAGGCCACGGAAGGAGTGTTGTATGGCATTGAAGCTTGTTTGGAGGTTTGTTAGCACAGTGTCCAAAGAAGGGCCAAATGTATACAGAATGGTGTCATCTGCGTAGAGGTGGATCAGAGAATCACCTGCAGCAAGAGCAATATGGGGCGGCAGGGTAGCCTAGTGGTTAGAGTCTTGTTCTGGTCTAGTCTTTACCTTCTTCACTTGTGTTCAGAGTTTCAGAGTTTCTAACCATTTCGTAACGTTCAGCTCCCACTGTACATCGGCTGGTCTGTAGAGTTGAAAACATTTTCAGTTGTGTAGCCACTGCTCCACGCTGTCTGGTCTCAGTACAAAGTTCAACGTGTGGACCACAGCTTCATGTCTTTTTGGTCTTATAGTTTTAACCATTCGTGACATCCGGTTTACACCGTCCGTCTGCTTGGTCTCAATGGTTGATTATTCAAGGTTCAGCTCCTGACCACTTTACATGCCAGCAGCAACCCGGCAAGTTTTGGTCTGTATGTTGATTCTTAGCGAGTCCTTTTAAGCACTCTGGCCAAAGTGGCGTTCCGTCATGCGGTCACGAACTCTGAGCTCACTTGGGCATTGGCTACTGACTGGGCACAGTTTATAGGAAAAGCAATTATCTTATTTATAAGGTCAAAATCACATTGCTATCTTCACAAAAGTATTTACACATTTAATCATATATTGTAGTCTCCTCAACTTGCTCTATTTCCACATTACAATGCTTTTAGTTTTTGAAAAATTCAGGATGAACGAAGTCCTTGCCACACATTCCGAAACTAACTGCAGCTCTCTGTTAAGTGTCGTGGTAATTTCAGTCGCCTCTGGTAGCTGTCGTGTATAGTGTTGAGTCATCCGCATACATAGACACACTGGCTTTACTCAAAACCAGTGGCATGTCGTTAGTAAAGATTTTAAAAAGTAAGGGGCCTAAACAGCTGCCCTGGGGAATTCCTTATTCTACCTGGATTTTGTTGGAGAGGCTTCCATTAAAGATCACCCTCATTAGTGACCATGCTTCAATTCATGGTGGATCAGGTTCATACTGAGACATTTTTTTACTCCTGCACTAAACAATAAAGTGATGTGCATATGTCAATGTTACCTTCAGAACATGTATATTTTATTTTTACCCCACTTTTCTCTCAATTTCGTCATATCCAATGATGATCTTGTCTCATCGCTGCAACTCCCAAACTGCCTCGGGAGAGGCGAAGGTCGAGACCGCTTGACCCGGAAGCCAGCCACACCAAAGTTTTGGAGGAAACACCGTTCTGCAGGCACCCGGCATGCCACAAGGAGTCGCTAGAGCATGATGAGACAAGTAAAGCCCCTCCAGCCCCTCCCCTAACCCAAACTATGCTGGGCCAATTGTGCGCCACCATATGGGACTCCCGGTCACGGCCGGTTATGACACAACCTGGGATCAAACCCGGGTCTGTGGTGACGCTTCAAGCACTGTGATGCAGTGCCTTAGAACACTGCGCCACTCGGGAGGCCCCCCAGAACATTACACTTAACCATTAATATTCAGAATAGTACGGCATATTCAGTATTGAGTCAGACAGTAGACTACAGTGCAGATAGAGTACAGTATAATACAGTAGTAGAGTAGGGAGTACTCACAGGTGTCTGTTGCAGGTGGAGTTGACCATTGAGGGGTCAGTGGGGTGGAGGGTGACAGGAGGGGTGTGTTGGGCAGACAGCAGAAACCCAATGGCCAGCAGAGACAGACTCAGACATGTACCTAGGAGAAACAACACAGTCATACACATACAGTCTAACCAAACAGTGTACTGCTTTAGACATAATATGGGTTACTACTAGTGTCTGTGTAGTTACATGCATTACAATTTCACATAGTCCATGTAATTCCATTAAAATCTATCTGTGGAGCTATCTGTGAAATGTATACTGTGATCCAATATGCCTAGTACACTAAATGTGTCCCTGAATCATCAGGATCCATGCGTTCATCTTTACCCTGACCCTCTGACCCTTACCAATGATGCTCCCCAGGGTGAGTTTCCTGCGGCCAACCCTCTCCACTAGCCACACCCCCAGTAGGGTGAACAGAAAGTTGGTGAAGGCTGTGACCCCAGCCAACCAGATGGCCACCTTGTCATCTCGCACTCCCGACATCTGCAGGATGGTGGCGCCGTAGTACCTGCACAAAGAGGGGAAGGTGTTCCATCAGTCAAAAGAACAATGGAGAAAGAGAGAGAATTTGGCCCATCGAGATATAATGTATATCTATGGTGGTGCCGCAGTACCTGCAAACAGAGGACAGGATATGGTCATCATCAGACACCACATGGCTACCATGTAAAGAGAGAGTTTGGCTAACTTTGACACTAGCTGGACGCCATGTTGATGCACAAAGACAATAGGGTGGTGGCCACTATCTGGCCATGCTGGAAAGAAGAGCCAGGTAGTAATGTTCTTCTGGAATGGCCATCTACAGACTATTGAGGACAGGACAGGACACCCAAAAGTCATTTCAATTGTGTGTTGTATTGCATTGGATTGTCCCTCTCATGCCAATAAAGCTTGAGAGAGCGAAACAGAACTAGGAAAAAGATTGCAAAAGACAGATCATCATGTGCTAATGATTCTTTCCATAGAGAAGAGGTACACTCCATTATGTTCTTTAGTTGAGTGACCACCAATCAAATCACTGGTAAGGCAATCAACCTGAAATAGACACAATGAGCCGAGTCTCCATCCCCTTCACTCTTGTGTCTGCATGTGTCCCAAATGGCACCCTAATCCCTAAATAGTGCACTACTTTTGACCAGGACCCATAGGGCTCTGGACAAAGGTAGTGCACTATGTAGGGAATAGGGTGCCATTAGGGACGCAAACACTCTGGTGTCACTGTCTAATTAAAGTGCCACTTTTCTGCCTGGAGGATGCTGAACTCTTCAACTAGGCAGATTACACCTCATCAAGCTCGACAGACAGGGCCTCTAAACATTCTCTCTCTGACTTGCTTCATTGCTAGGGCGCCAGGTGATAGAGACGGGGGAGGAAGATCCTAGCCCTGTGGAACTTGTAGACGCCCAGAGAGCTGCTCAAGGTAGAAGTTGACACAGATCTAGGATCAGATTACCCTACAGTGGCTGACAAAAAGAACTCGGACCGCACATCAGTGGTTAAGGGAAACTACGCCGCTCTCTGAACAACCCTCTCCCTGCCTCACAAGGCAGCATCCCAGCCTCTGTAGAAAAACACTGTCTGCTCTCCAGATTAAATGAGAAAATACAGACACTCGGAACGCAACGCAACGATTCGTACCAAAAAAAGACGAGGAAAACATTCATTAAAAAAGTGAAAAATAAAAGGCATTCCCTTTGCTTTCTCTCTTGCTCCCTCACTTTGTCACTCATTCTCTGCAGAGAGCAGTGAATTAGCATTTTGTTTTTCCCATCTCTTAAAAAGCATCTGCACCCGTCTGCTCTTTTTCAAAACAAAACACTCCTACCGATTGCCTATATGCATAAATCTTTCCTTTATGTAAGTCAGCCAACATGTTTCTCAACTTGAGACTAACTTCAATACTTCAGAGTTAAAGTACAGGTGTAAGGGGTCACGAGGGCCACACACAGGGTCAATAAAAGTCAAGCAAAGCCCACAGCAAGGGCAATAACCACATGCAGCGATGTAACATGTTGGGCGGAAGGCAACAAAGCCGCCTGATTTCTGTCTCGCTTCTCAGAGGCTTTCAATCTCAGTATGCATCTGCCCACACACACACAGAAACACAGTATGACTGATAAGGGGTTTGTAGTAGCATCGGTTGTAAAAGCTCTCTGCAGTAGAGGCCCGCTAAGCTCCATCTCAGGTCTGAATCAGATTGATTAAGAAGCAGCAAGGCCAGCTGGAAGGGAAGCACAGCTAACCAGCCCAGTCAGCTACCCTCTGCTCTAACAGAACACAGCATCACCACCACACCACATCCACAACCAACATGATATAACCAGCTACAAAGAGTGCTGTAAATAAGTGTACTTTGAAACACTTCCAACATGGCATCCAAATACTGCCATAATACAGACTATTGGGTGGAAACCACATGGTGTCAGTGAAAAATCAGTCTCAAACAGAGTTTGCCAAATTGTGTGTATCTTTAGGCTCTGGGTTCATTCCAGAAATGTGGAATAAAATGGATTTCTTTTTGTGGGTAAGAACCCCTCCCAGGCCACTTGCAGAGGGAAGAATGAACCTTCCCCAGACTCTTCTAACGATGAAGCTGCAGGTTCATTCTTGGACTCCCGGGGAGCTCACAGCCCAATTACATAAATTACACTGCCCACTAAAACATTCTGCTAACAACGTATATGTGGCCCTCTATCATAGGTGGTGAGATGGACAAATGGCGATGATACTGTAGATTGTAGATAATAACAGCCTGTGCTAATTGAAATGGCTGTGTTCAATTTGTAATTAAACGTAATACATTTTAGACCAGGGTAACTACTCTGAACTGGACACAGATGGCAGTACAGATGTCATTTGTCATTTCTGACCAGTCTGGAAAGTCTCAGACACTCAATAAAGCTGTCATTCATAAAAACAACATTCAAATGATATAGCCTATGTATGACGACCGGAGTGGACGAGAAGTCTGAAGCTCTGTAGCCAAAACTGCTATTAATCCAACACAACTAAAAAAACACCCAGTGTTTATGCAGTAAGACTTAGGGCTGTTGCAGAGACCGTATTACCACCACACCGGCAGTCATGAGTCATGACCTCAGTAGAATTCTACGTGACTGTTGAGTCATGGTAATCACCTCTTATGCACTCTGGACATGTGTTAGTAGCACCCAACTCTATAATGATCATCAGGACGCTAATGGCCGGGTACTCAGGACTCTATTGTCCTTCTAACCACTCTGACATCAATGCAAACGCAATTGAAAATCACATGAAACACTTCTCATCAAAACAGTGTCGTGTTTTTAAAATTCACCTCACTGTGATTGATCAATTTGAAGAAAGAAGGTTTGAAAACTGAGTGAAAAACATGGACGTCGTGGATGTTATTTCAAAGCCTAACACAACAAAATGGACAGTGTTTTCTAAGTTGATGATTCATTCAAAACACCTATATGCATATTAGAGCTTATGCCTCTGCATAGGCCTATATGTGAGCCCAAGCCCCCAAAAAACTGAATTAAAATGATTGTGCCATTATACAATACATAGTCTGCCGCATATTACACAAAATATTAAAATAAATACTATGGTTTATGGTTTGTATCATTCACAACTAAAGTTGCCAAATAACTCTAAATCTAGGGTATAGGACCTGTTTCAAATCATCACTTCTATGCTCAAAATAGCCACTTCATATGTGCACTCTCACTCTGAATGGGAAAAATATCCTTTCTATTTTATTCAGCTAAGTTCAGTTATAATCTTCTTATTATAAAATAATTTAACATAAAATAATGGCAAGGGACTATTGAGAATGTCTTGTCAGCGAAATGAACAAGCCTACAGCCTATGACATGGCACATAGCCAGATAACAATCAGTAGGCAAACTCATATTCTGTTCTTTTGAAATACATTTTCTTCGTATCATAATGTTTCTTTAACCTCTTTGGGCTAGGGGGCAGTATTTGGATGTCTGGATGACAAGCGTGCCTAAAGTAAACTGCCTGTTACTCAGGCCCAGAAGCTGGGATATGCTTATAATTGGTAGATTTGCATAGAAAACACTCTAACGTTTCTAAAAACTGTTGAAATAATGTCTGTGATTATAAAAAACTGATATGGCAGGCGAAAACCCGAGGACAAACCATCCAGAAAAAAAATATTCAGCCCATCATTGATTCCTATGGCTGTCATTTATATGAAGGGAATACCTCCCAGATTGCAGTTCCTAGGGCTTCCACTAGATATCAACAGTCTTTAGAAAGAGTTTCAAGCTTGTTTTTGGAAAAAATAGCTAAAATTTGTAGTTTTTCTAAGTGACTCCCATTTTGGCTGTAGTGTTTTTTACGCGTTCTGGTGAATGCGCATACTGTGTTGTTTATCTCCGGTAATGACAATAACGATTCTCCGTCTTAAATTTGATTGTTTATTTACGTATTAGGGTACCTGAGGTTTGTGATGTATCTGGGACCTTTTGGAGTGCCAACAGAAGAAGATCTTCAAAGGTAAGTGATTTATTTTATCGCTATTTCTGACTTTCATGGCGTATCTGCCTGGTTGGAAAATGTTTTTAATGCTTTTGTGTGCTGGGCGCTGTCCTCAGATAATAGCATGGTGTGCTTTCGCCGTAAAGCCTTTTTGAAATCTGACACGGCGGCTGATTTAACAAGAAGTTAAGCTTTTAACTGATGTATGACACTTGTATTTTCATGAATGTTAAATATGACTATTTCTGTCATTTGAGTTTCGCACTCTGCAATTTCACCAGAAGTTGTCGAAATGGGACGCTAGCATCCCAATGATCCGCAAGAAGTTAAACCTGCCTAAAATAAATAATGGATTTACTGTGATGGTGTATATTCACTTCAAATGTAGATGTTCCAAAGGCGGCATCAGCAGCTTGCATGCGTGGAGGCCTAGAGATGCTAAACGTGTTTATGTTAATTAATGCTCAATTACTGTGAGACTGCATGGACACCATAACAGACTTACCACAGTGTGATAATATGGATCAAAGCTGAGAGCGAGCGAGCGAGCGAGAGAGCGAATAAAGAAAAGCGGAGAGAATTCTTGTTCTCAGTATGGGAGGAGAAAAAAAAGGGAAGCCAGTTCCATTCACCATGGTAACCACCATCTTTAATAAGTGATATCTAGTAATAGGTCAGAAATATGCCATGGACATGTTCAATTACAACCCTCTAACACACTCTTCCGCACACGCACACCCTTCTGCACTCCACAATTGCACACCCCTCTACATCCATCTATAGCCCTGTACATCTGAGGTCGGTGGGAATCACTTGGGCCAAGTGTAGGATAGGGACAAATATACAGGACTGTTCCATATATTGGTCTGAGAGTGAACTCTGGAATGCAAATAGTACAAGACACCACAAGACGCCATACAGCCAAGAGAAAGACAGGAAGATGGAGAAGAGACGAGAGGTAGATAGACTGAAACGGATGTGGAAAGTGACTGAGTGACTGAGTGAGAGTCATCAAGTGTAATAATCAAGTATTCCACTGCATTAGCTATGGTGCTTATGCTCAAATTGTGCGGCAACGACTGCTGTAATGCATTTTCAAGCTGTTACGCTGTGACTATTACATTATTACATTCTCTCAGTGTAAGATTGTGCACTTATCCAAGTATAACAAGCTCAATAGGAACATCACAGTGGAGTGGAGAGACAAACAAATCATTACATAAACAAGAAACACTAGTCTCCTACTTGAGATGTTAAGAAAAAAGTGTAGCTAGATAAACATTGGCTGACTTTGATTGGGTTTGAAGGAGGACACACAAGGTGACTCTTGAAAACCAAAACACACAAGGTGACATGGTAGACTGTAGATTGTGTAAATACACAAAAACACAACAACTACAACGGCGACATGAACAAGATTCCAGTATGCCACCAACACGGACCCCTTCTCCAAGATGATTGACAGATCCAAGATGGAGGTTATGTAACAGAGTGGCACCCTATTCACTATAGGCTCTGGTCAAAAGCAGTGCACTATATAGGGAATATAGTTCCATTTCAGATTGTGCCGGTGGCTGTATGTAATGTGAGAGGAGCAGGCAGAAGGTGTGAAATGGCCTTCAGAACCTCTGTTCTAAAAATAGAACTTGCACTCTGTCTGCACTCCACTGGCTATCCTCTGTAAGTATATTCACTTCACACCTTTCTCCTCTCTCCACTCCGACATGAAGACAAGGCGACAACACAGATGTCAGAGAGAGGGGAGGAAGAGAGAGTGGAGGAGGGGAAAGAGGGGTATGAGGTGGAGTATGAGGAATGGAACGTCAGGGTGGAAGGGAGAAGGATGGAAGTGGTGTCTGAAAGAGATATGTTTGTGTGCACTCACCTCTGAGGCTTGGGTGCGCGGGCAAAAGAGAGATATGAGGATGAGAGGAAGAAAATACAGAGAGGAGTGGGTCTGCACGTGTTTGTGTGTGACCTGGAGCTAATCACATGGCCAGGAAGAAATCCTGTACAATGAATTCTACTCATAAGAAAGAAAATGTTTCCCCCTCACCTCTCCTCCCCTCTCGCCTTCATCCTCACCCCTCTGCTCCCCCTCACACCTCTCTCTGACTACCTGTCGTGCTCCAGTCCATTTCACTCTAAAGGTGAGCGGGACATAAATTGTTCACTTACGGCTGACATTTACAAATGCATTACTGGAGCTTCATTGAATATGCTCCCGATTGTAAAGGATTAAAGAGGGAAAGAGAGAGCTAGCTGAAAAGCCCACTCCTTCCCAAGACATAGAGTCTGGGTCTCAAATGACACCCTACATAGCACACTACTTTTGACCAGTGCTGCGAGGGCTCTTGTCAAAAATAGTGCAATATATATATATATATATATATATATATATATATATATATATATATATATAGGACGCAGCCAGATAAAGGTACTTGGAGGGTGTAAGGATTCAGCAAACAATAACACCATCAGAGCTCCTTTATTAAGGCTGGCTATGCTGTTAGCTGACATAAAGACAAAACAAGATGATATTGTTTGGAAAGGTCATGATGGCCTGATCGTTAAAGCGGATGGATGCATTGGCAGCCTCAGTGTGACACGAGGAGTGTGTGTTTGTGTATGTGTGTGTGTGTGTGTGTCAACTCAAATCAAATATTCGTCACGTACACTGTTTACAGCAGGTATAAAAAGTTCAGCAAAATGCTTGTGTGCTAGCTCCCATAACATTGCAGTACAATAATCAATAATAAGAGTTTAAAAAAAATACTAATTATAATAATAATAGTATAGGCAGTATGCATAGTAATAGCCTGATATTGACACAATATGATATACAGTATAGATAATGAATGTGCTACCGCTATGTCAAGCATGACAGTATTTACAAATATATTGGATAGTGTCTTGGTCACGCAGTTGAATAAATGGTGTATATTAGAGAAGCAGCGTTGACCGTGTGTGTGTGTGTGTGTGTGTGTGTGTGTGTGTGTGTGTGTGTGTGTGTGTATGTGTGTGTGAGACGCGAGAGGACCAGCTATCACATCCCTAACCAATAACCACTCATGACTGGGAGTTCAATGGCACAATCTTTTAAACACATTGATACTCACAGACAGCACATTAACCAGGTAACAATAATGCAATCATACCAATGCAAGAGAGGGAGGAGGGGAGGGAAAGAGAGAGAAACAAGAGAGATAGAAAGCATAGGGGCCTAAGAGCACTCAGAGAGAGCGAGAGAAAGGGAGAGAGAGACATGGAGAGATGGAGGCGAGAAAGGTCTCTCTTGGGAACTGGCCTATTTCTCTCATGAAAGGAGACGAATGCATTATCACACTCATGTCGAATGCTGCTGAACAATGAGACGCACAGAGACAGAGTTCACTAAACACAGAGAACACCAGGATACTGCTCAACTCTGCTCAAACCTGTACAACTACACTAACAAACACGGTGACGCCTACACACCTCTAAAGGAAAACAACAGCAACTACTGTATGTTAGTGTCCAGAGTTTTTCCTGGTCAGGTGGGCCAGACAGTCAAAAAAAACGAAACAAGTACCACAACAAAGTCATAACAGTCTCCGAAAATGAACTACAACAGCAAAAGCAACACACACCCCAACAACATAAATTTTGACACACTTAGAGAAGATAATAAAAGAACAATTAGTACATTAAAAAAAAATAGGTTGTTGTGGATGGGTGTTATTGTGTGTGAATATTACCATAGGCTAATTACACACAGCTAAGTGATCACAGCTATGTGATCTGCATAAGTGGCATGAGGCCTTTCTACTACGATAGCCTACAAGCTGCTTATCAACTATAAGAAATACACAACAGACTGTCATCAGTCATCAAGGGCAATACAAGGGTGACACACACAGAGACAGACACAAACACACAGACGAACGACTGGACCTTTACAGCTCTCCTCCCGGGCTGTCCAGCTGAGTCACTAGTTTAATTGGCATGTCTCAACATCTCCAATATGACATTTCTATAGCGGACCATCTGTGTCTGCCAACTGACCCCTGTAAACAAACATGCACACATAAAAACTAAATTATACACTAAAATATGACAAACCAAAAGATTAAGATATAAACAATATAATCTGAAAGGTTACCCTATGCTGGTTAATTCCAAATCATGTATAATTTTACAGTAATAAATACAAACTTATAGAAATATACTGTAAGTAATCTGTGTACATGAGTATCATGTTGAGACCAGAGCAAAACATGGCCAATGTTCAGTGACACCGTCACTAATTGACATTGTTAAATTATGGATGGATCAACAACACCTGTGGCCTCTGCTGTGCTCTCATGCTTAACTTCTGGCAGAGGAGAAACAGACAGATGACCTTCCCTCTTGGCCCCTCATTCTCTCATTAATTCTCTCTCTTTCCCTTTATCTCCCCCTCTCTCTCTCCACTTCTTAAATCACCTTACTCTCTCTTCTGCCTGCATGTAACTCTCTCTACCTCCCTCCCACGCTCTCCTTCCTATCTTTACCTCCCTCTCTCTCCTACAGTGACCTTTGCGTGCTAGATAATGTGGCTAATCGAATCATTATGATTCCAGATCTAATAGAAAGAGGACACATCCTCACTGACAAGACAGGCCAGTTCATTCTTGTTCCTCATTGTGGCTCACAATGACAGACAGACAAATAAACGGACGGGCAGAGCCAGAGAGAGAGAGAGAGAGAGAAGTCCGCAAGGAACCACAAAGATATCCCAAACTGCCATAAAATCGGCACATCCCGGGAGACCTTAAGTCCATGAGAGATATGCATCAATACATCTCTCATCCCGACGCTCAATCCGACAGCACTCTGAGTTCAGTTCACAACAACGTCTGTGTGTGTGTGTGTGTGTGTACTGTGCATACTTGTATCTATGAGTCCGCTATAGGAGTTTGCCTGAGAGAGTCTGAGAGGAACCGAAGCTGGGATGTTGGCGGAACAGCATTTAGAGTCATCTCTTCGTGACAGGGTCGGAACAAAGAAAGAGGTACTCAGAGTGGGTGACAGGATTCATACCATATGAAACTCTTCCAAAGCATCTTAGGAAGAAGAATCATGCTGTTTCATTTGAGGGCTGGGCAGAGGATGAGTAAGTAACACAAACAGGTCTGAGTTGAACAGAGGATGAGGGACTGTCTCTCCATATATTCCTTAGCCAGCTGAGACGATCTTGGGCTGGACAAGGAAAGAGCGAGTGTCTCTGTGTGACTGCCCTGCACCATTGTGACTCTCAGTGCTGCTGTTCTATCTGGGCTAGGGCTGGGGCTAGGGCTGGGGCTAGGGCTGGTGCTGGGGCTAGGGCTGGTGCTGGGGCTAGGGCTGGGGCTAGGGCTGGGGCTAGGGCTGGGGCTGGGGCTGGGGCTAGGGCTGGGGGGGCTGGGGCTGGGGCTAGGGCTGGGCTGGGGCTGGGGCTAGGGCTGGGGCTAGGGCTGGGGCTAGGGCTAGGGCTGGGGCTAGGGCTGGGGCTGGGCTGGGGCTGGGGCTGGGGCTAGGGCTGGGGCTAGGGCTGGTGCTGGGGCTAGGGATGGGGCTAGGGATGGGGCTTGGTGAGGAGTGAGTGACACATAGGCATGTGCCCCATGTCGGATCCCACTGAGGCAGACAACCCATCAACCTGATTTGTTGTCACTTGGCTGTCTCTGCCACCACCTGTGGCTTTACAAATGACCAGAGGGAGAAGTAAACACAGCAACGGACCAAAACACACGCTAGCTGCCTTAATAGATTCACACACACACACACGTAAAACCTTGGTTATCACCCACACGCACGTACACACAAACACACGGTAGCACGCCCGCACACCAAACCGACACCCACGCACACCCACTTGTCCTATTCCTCTCACCTCAAATGGTTGCTTAGCAACAGCACATATCGCAAGATTGTTTACAATGCCCAGAATATGCTTGAGATCAGGGGGGATGAGAGAGTGCTAGACGAGGCAATCTCACTTGAGATGGAAATAAAGACTCATTGGTCTAACACCTTACAGGCACGAAGGAAATTCCGTGAGCGATTGACCCTGAAAAGTGCATAAAAGTGCATGAAGCATTAAAAGCAACAGAAAAAGGGGTGTGTTACGTGAAAGAATTTGATAAAGACCCCCAAAAAAATGTATAATGTAGGTTACCACTGTCAATTTTCTTCGGGCAAGGTTGCTTACCAATCACACAGGTGTGGCTCTGTGACCGATCTCCTTTACAGCACATGATAGTGTAGATCCTGCATGTCATTGTCTAAGCGTTGACTGGGCCATTGAACTGGTATTCGACATGATTCATAGGACCTTGCAAGCCCACTAAGCTGAAGGCTACATAGGCATGTTACTATACCACTCACATGACGGTGTTGATCCTGTAAATATGAATGTACCTTAATCAAAACCATGTTACCTCACTTAGCTATAGCTTAGGCATGTTAGACCAGCGAATTTGCACAAGAGCCTTGGTTTGTGCGAGCCGAAACGGCACATAGGAGACAGAGCATATCTCCTGTTTCTGTAGCGTGAGGCAGCTTGATGTACAAGTACATCCCCTGGACAGGACGCTAGTCTATAACAGGGCCTTACCACTTACATCAAAATCTAACTTTATTTGTCACATGCGCTAAATACAACAAGTGAAGACCTTACAGTAAAATTCTTACTTGCTCTTTCCCAACGATGCAGAGTTAAATAAGAAAAATCTCCTTCATGTGGAAACTCTAACCAACAAGTTTCAAAGTTATAAGGATCCAACAGGTGTGAAACAGTACAGTGAAATGCTTACTTGTGAGCTCTTTCACAACAGTGCAGAAAAAAATATATTTAGATAATAAAAAGTCAAACATAAAACACAAGGAATACAGAGAAAAAGAAAAGAAAAATGAGAAAGAAAAGAAAGAAACTGCAAGTATATACAGATCAGTGCCAGTACCATATTCAATGTGCAGGGGCCACTCAGGCCCCTCAGATACTAAAGCTTAGGCTGTGTACTCACATGACAGTGTTGATCCCAGAGAGCTGTTGGAACATCTGCAGTCCACATCCCACCAGGAGTGCTCTCCGAGTGGGGGGGTAGGTCAGCATCCTCCAGATCACCGGGCCATCTGGACACACACACACACACACACACACACACACACACACACACACACACACACACACACACACACACACAAAGGAGCAGAGGTTAGCTAGCAGAGTTTAGAATCATCAGCCTATCAATGGAAAAACACAATACACATGAAACAGGCCAACTGCGACACCAGCAAGTGGCTGAAGTTTGTTCTGTTCTGTCTGAAAGTAAAGTTGTGTCTGAGGCAGAAGGAGCAGAAGCAGCAGGCTTTTACAGCTGAGACCTTCAAACAGAGACTCCAGGGAGAAGCAGTCATAATAGGACAAAACGTCTGGCATGCAGAGCTTTGATAACTCCACTGAGATATCAAACACACACAATAATGGACAAATATGGACAAACACACACACACACAGACAGACAGACAGACAGACAGACAGACAGACAGACAGACAGACAGACAGACAGACAGACAGACAGACAGACAGACAGACAGATGCTGACAAACATACACAAACACAGACAAACACACACAGTGTTGGCCTGGAGCAGCTGTGAGGGGGTGGATGCTCGCTGGGCTGGGAAGAGCTCCTTTAGCTCTGAGACAGGCGGAACACACACACACACACACACAAAACACACGCACAGCTACCGGACAGCGCCTCACTGAAACAGAAAACACTCTCTCCAGGACCAGTCACAGCAGGCTCTCCCGATAACCATTCAACACTGACCGAGCCACTCTGCACTTAGCCACACACACTGGGGAGACCAATCAAATCACGCTGTTTTTCCCAGCACAACGCTTCCTGACTATTACTGCTGTCATTATCTTTGAATGCATGTATGGATGTGCCATATAATGCCTCTTGTAAGCTTAGCAAAGTTATTAATCAAAATATAAATCTGTTCATATCGTGTGTATCACAAAATAACACAAAGATGCCATAAACATTCATGTTGACAGTCTCCAAATGTTACCGGTGCACCTTATTATTTATAGCTGACGGAAGTGAATGTTGACTTGGACTGTGTGTGTGTTTGTGTTTATCGACTGCGTGAGTAAAGTGAGTGTGGACATGAGCTGCCAGGTTACAAATGTAGCCATCTGGAACTGATAGGAAGTGATGTGTTTATGAGAGTCAACTATTTGTAGAGCACTAACATTGTAGAGGCAGGATTGAATGGGCCCAGGAGACAATACCAGAGAGCTGATTAGCTGCAGCTCAGATCCTGAGAGATGGACAGACAGATCGCCGTGAACCAACCAACCTAGGTAATGGGTCTGTCAATGAATGAAGTGCAAACTTCACAGAGACGCACAAATACACACACAGACTGATAAACACAGACACTGCTTGTGCATACACTCACATTCCCCAGCAAGAAAACCAAAAATGTTGCTCAAACAGAAGGGGGAACGAAACAAAATGGGGGCTTGTCCCCATTAACTAGCTGATAGTGGAACAGAGTAAATATGTTTCCCTCTCTTCGCTTTTTGCTGAGATACAGTTGAAGTCTGAAGTTTACATACACTTAGGTTGAAGTCATTAAAACTCATTTTTCAACCACTCCACAAATTTCTTGTTAACAAACTATAGTTTTGGCAAGTCGGTTAGGACATCTACTTTGTGCATGACACAAGTAATTTTTCCAACAATTGTTTACAGACAGATTTCACTTCAAATTCATTGTATCACAATTCCAGTGGGTCAGAAGTTTACATACACTAAGTTGACAGTGCCTTTACAGCTTGGAAAATACCAGAAGAATATGTCATGGCTTTAGAAGCTTCTGAAAGGCTAATTGACATCCTTTGAGTCAATTGGAGGTGTACCTGTGGATGTATTTCAAGGCCTAACTTCAAAATCAGTGCCTCTGTTTGACATCATGGGAAAATAAAAATAAATCAGCCAAGACCTCAAAAAAGAATTGTAGAGTTTGCAAAGCTGTCATCAAGGCAAAGTGTTGCTACTTTGAAGAATCTCAAATATAAATGATTCCATGTGTTATTTCATAGTTTTGATATCTTCGCCGTTTTCTACATTGTAGAAAATAGTACAAATAAAGAAAAACCCTTGAATGAATTGGTGTCCAAACCTTTGACTGGTACTGTATATATTTTTTAAATGTGTTATGTCTTATATTTAATTGTTGACACCCAGCAGACGCCATGCTTACATTGGAGAAGGCGGCACATTTAAGTTGTTTGCTGTGAGCAAACTTAGGATAGGATATATTTGATGTCTTAAGGGAGAAGGTCTTACAGGCTTTGGTTTTTCCATTTATGTTTTGAGGTTGGACTTTAGCACGTACAATGCAGCTCGTTAGCACGTAGTGCACACCGATTGGTGTCACCTCGTAGTCAGTATGTTTTACACCTGTGCTGGTTGCCATCTCGTTAGTGGGAAGGTGTTTCACCTGTGCTGGCCCAGGTGATATTTAAGAGTGGCTGGCCTAATGCTTCAGTTGTCTTGATAGATGCAGTGGGTTAACACCTTTAGTTGGCACGCCCTATTTTGAGTTCTAGACAAGCAATCCTATCTGATTTTGGTTTGCTTGTTGTCTTTAAGTTTTGTGGGGGGGTGGTTCTTTTGTTTGCCTCTTATTGGGCAAGTTTAGTGGGCGCTCATGGTGGGTGGCTTTTAGGTTCCTGTTGTTGTTGCTAGTCAACTATCAGTGGACACCCCCATGAGTGTCTTCCTTAAACCCCACCTGTTTCATTATGGCCGTTAGTCAGTGACTCTGTTATTTCCCAATTCTGTTTGAATGACATTTTCTTGCTGGGGAACGTAACATACGCAGGCAGAGAGACACACACATATACACACACACACACACACGGGCATGAACAGCGCTCCCCTCTAACCTAATCAGAGAACAGATGAGTCCAGCGAGAGTGAGACTGAGAGGGGAGAAAAAGGGGGGTGATAGATAGAGGGGAGATTGAGAGAATGATTGATGAGTGAGAGAGGAATAGGGGGGTGAGGGACAGAGATAAATTGGAAGCTAAACTCACTCAAATGAACACTACATTAGGATGGAAAGCAGGGAACACGGAAAGAATGTCCTTTCCATCTTAATGTAGTGTTCATTTGAGTGAGTGTAGCTTCCAATTTATCTCTGTCCCTCACCCCCCTATTCCTCTCTCACTCATCTGTCCCGGTTGTCCCGGTTGGTTCACAACGGTCTGTCTGTCCAAGTAATGTGTTCCACTGTACTATAAAAGCCGTTTTAGCCATTATACTCACACCACCTATCCTTTAAAAGTCTACCACAAAGACACTGCTCCTCTCTTTAATTTAATTCCATATTACTCATAACAAACCTACAGAGTGCAGTAGCCATACAGTAAAAAGGAAACACAATAGACACCGCTGAGTTAAAACCTAATTAGTGTACAGTCAGATGAGGCCAGTGTTATGGGGTATCTTCTCCCCTTTGATACCCACCAATGGAATCCCCAATTATCCAATTTCCCCTTGGCAAACTTCGCCAGGGAAACACCCAAGCGACTCCAATTAGAGTGAATTTTCCAATGTTGGTATAGCGATAGCTTCACGAGCTGGGATGTTTTATTCTGCACATCAAATAACCCAGAAAGGGTTCTTAGATGTTCTCTCATGGAACCTTCTGCACAGGCACGCATCACTGTTTGATTACTACAGTGGAAACATTTAATTGATCTCTCTCCACTGCCTGTCTTAGGCTACACAAAGGAGAGTGACAGGATGAATGTAGCCACAGTGCCAAGAGAGAGCGAAAGCGAGAGACGGAGAGTGAGCAAGGAGAGAGATGGAGAACGACAAAGAGGGCATGTGGGGGAGGAAGAGAGGGAGAAAGCAAATAACAGAAAGAGAGAGGAAGGGATGGGGGAGTGAGTGAGTGAGTGAGTGAGTGAGTGAGTGAGTGAGTGAGTGAGTGAGTGAGTGAGTGAGTGAGTGAGTGAGAGAGTGAGAGAGTGAGTGGAAGAGACCGAGACGTTTGACAACATGTTGATTATTTTACGTTCCTTTGAGAAGGATTCAACTTTTCAGTATACTGATTAGGATTCCAATCCAGCTACTGATATGCAATGGAGATTCATGTCCCCATCTTATTATTGATCAATAAGTCATTTGTAAGGTTGTGGAATGTCATCCTCTGTCGTGAATAGATAGTTTGATTAGGTTCGGGACAGACAGGACCTTGGATAATACCCAATCAAGGTAACCCAAGGAACTTAATGAAGAGATCAATGGAACTCCCATCTACAGGAAGATTAACAACCAAGTCCATTCCTTTCAGAGTTTATGGAAATAGATCTTTCTGTCCCACATGTCATTTAACTAAGTGTCTGTAAGAGATTTCCACAAGGTCAGTACATTTCCATCTCTCCTCCTTTCCCGCTTTGTTGTTCCATCTCTACAGATGTATGAGGGTAGCAGCTGGGTCGGTTATCCGAGGGCACTGAGGGCCGGCCGCCGGCGGTTGCCAAGACCAGTCAGAAAGACAGTAAGACAGACACATACGGTATCTTCGAGAGCACACACACACATACAGTGCCTTCGGAGAGTATTCAGACCCCTTGACTTTTTCCACATTCTGTTACGTTACAGCTGTCATGACGTTGCCCTCTTTGGGTACAGCAAGCCCATCCCCCTCTCCCTGCCTCCCTCTGCCTCCTCTACTAGGCTGCTGTGGTCAGAGAGAGGTCGTAAATTCCTGAGAAGACCCTGCCTCATGGCCACACAGTATAAGAGACAGAGTGAATTTTCATACAGAACAAAGGAATTTCTTCCACCTCACAGAACTTGAGGTCCAAACAAATTTCATGTTCCGGGGCAAGGTATAAAAATATTTAAAAATTGGTGAAGAATCCAGCTACGAACTGGTCCATTTGTTACATTTAGGGGAAGCTCATTGGAGACGGTGTGGCCACATTGCCATAACGCTGTTTATATAATAGCCTCAGATATGAGGCTTACATCTAATTGTTGTATAAGATGAATGAGTATGATACTGTTTGTAAAATTGTGTGATGTGATTTTGGACTGTTTAATGAAGGAAACTCCAATTCCCTTTTGAGTTTAACTAAACCAGAGGACCGCCCATGAGCCCAGTTAGGGTCAGGCATCCTTTTCTGCAATTTCGAATAAAACCCAACTTTGAGAAATTATCACCAGACCATGTTTTTCTCCCTTATGAGGGGACGAAGGTTGCAAACCATTGCTGAATCTTTTAACCATACCACGTGGTTAAACTCTTAGACTAGCGATACCGACAGAATAAGAACAAGTCTTTGATATTAATTACTAGTCTGCAGCTAGGAATTCGGTATCATTGAACACGAAGAATGACAACCGCCGAAACATCCATTCTATAACGACTGAAGGAATGTCACTCTGAACTACCCACTCTAACCACCTCAACAGAGAGATTGGGAGAGAGACGGACAATTCTACAAAAGAAACAACTTTTCAACAGCGATCAAGAAGACACACTGAGCGTAAATATATATATTGATTGCAATTGTTCCAGAATGAGTGAGCGTTCATTTGCAAAGGAATAACATTTCAATTGTTATAATTATTAAATCTGTAGTGACTTCAGTCGACCCCCACTTCCCTTTTTGTCCATCAAGCCACGATGCCGGTTTAGCCCACTAGGGCACATTCTCCTATCATTTCTTGTAACTATATTTACTGTTTGTTTATGCATTTCTGTGGATTACTTAGTTAGTAATAAATAAATGATTTAAGACAATTGATGTATGGCTGACTCATAGTGAAGACTGGGTTTGTGCAGATAACCAACAATTTACGACATTTGGAATGAGACTAACGTGAGGTAAAGTAAATAATGAATTAATCAGAAGACTATGGATCAGATATGAAAATATCTGAAAAATTATTTTTGGAAATTATATTTTAGGAAATTATATTTTCCTTGGTGCCCCGACTTCCTAGTTAATTACAGTTACATGATTAATCAGTTTAATTGCGTAATACTAATTACAGAGAATCTTTGATACAAACTAAAAGTCTTCATTTAATGATAGTAAAGACACGACACAGCCTTATTCAAAAATGTATTAAATAAAATAAATCCTAAGCAATCTACACACAATACCCCATAATGACAAGGCAAAAACAGTTTTTTTGAAAACAGATACCTTATTTACATTAGTATTCAGATCCTTTGCTATGAGACTCGAAATTGAGCTCATGTCCATCCTGTTTCTATTGATCATCCTTGAGATGTTTCTACAACTTGATTGGAGTCCACCTGTGGTAAAGTCAATTGATTGCACATGATTTGGAAAGGCACACACCTGTCTATATAAGGTCCCACAGTTGACAGTGAATGTCAGAGCAAACATCAAGCCATAAGGTCGAAGGAATTGTCTGTAGAGCTCCGAGACAGGATTGTGTCGATGCATTTTTTTTTACATCTCCACTCTCTAGCTCAGTTTTAGTACTTGTATTATTTAACAGTTAGCTAAGCTTTTCAGTTGTCATGACTGTCCTGTAAGGATCCGAATGCGTCAAATCAGCTTGGCAATGGATGACAGTAACCAGACCCTCTCTCGCCCACAGAGGGAGCTGGTGGGGACAGCTCACAACCTGTCATAAATTAAAGGAGATCCAGAGAACACCCCTCTCCAAATTGTCTCCAGAGACTTTTCCCGAACGAAACTCTAACACGTTCTAAAGGGAATAATGAAAAAATATTCCTAACAGAGAATGTGGGGAATGGTCAGAGGCGAGCTAAAGAATTATAATGTCATATGGGTTGTTATTTTGTGATGTCATTAAAAGTGTAATGAAGGAAATACTGTAACTTGAAAACTATATACACTACATGTACAAAGTCTCCATCCTTTATGTTGAGCATGAAATATTAACAATTATGACAGTATGTTTGTTAAGATAGGAATGTGATTTTAGAGCCATAAGAGATAATTGTCTTCAATAAACTTTGCACTGTAAGTAGCCGCTCTCAGCCTGACATGTAGACCAGGAAAGACAGAGTTTCAGCCAACTTATAAAGTGGTTTGAACTATGAATCTCAAACGTGGTTGAGACAATAAAGTCACCTCCTGGACAACCACTGGTACGGCTGATTAGCTGTCCTAAGTAAAATCTCTTCGAAAGTGAATTTAAGTGGAAACATTCTAATACTCTGTCAAATCACCATAGTACGCTACTCTCATCACCCAACTGGAACCATCAACACGGCTGGCTAGCCTATCTTCAATGAAGCTTCGGGAGTGAATGAGAGGAGAACAGAGAAACACCTCTTGGACAATCAGAGCCTTACAAACGTGCAGAGGAAAGGCCCAACACTCTAAGAAGGTCTGGTTCCGACAAAGATAAATGGCGAACGAAGGCATTCACACATAAATAGATTCATGATTTCTTACTCCATACGGGCAGCAGTTCATGTGCAAAGTATATGATTACTGTGAGAGTAGTTCCTAAAATGTATCAACGATATGTGTCTTATTCTCTCTCTAGCTCTCCCTCCCTGTCATTCTCCTTGGTAACAAGCCGCCATAGGTTGTGCCAGTCCACTAGGGACCTTTTCTAATGTATTAAGTGTGTATGTTTATCTTGTGTTATCATTTAGTAGCTAGTAAATAAATAATTTTACCAATGTGTAGTACTGAATCTTAAGTAAGGCTGCGGTTTTTGCAGATGCAGGACGTTACGACTGTTCAGAATGATGATATGATACGAGGCAATGATTAATACATTGACTGTTTTTTGGATATGATCGGTAAAAGACCTTTAGAGTTAAATTCGGGAGATGGTAACTCTTTAAACAACTACTCTCGTGGTGCTCCAAATTCGTAATGAGTTAGTTGTTACAGGATTCATTTAAATCGAGTAACGATTAAACATAGTTGATTCAATAAATAACAGTCATCAGAGTAATGAAAGTAAAGTCACGACACAGTGTATGTTTACTGCATTTCATAGTTTAAGATTACAATCTGTATTCCCATCTCCCTTCATTCGTGATCATTCATTCACTGAAATGATGACACTTTCCTCTAGCCCACCTGTGGACCGTTATGATTGCATTGACACTGAGCATTCATATTGAGCATATACAGTTCAATCGGTGACGTCACTCGCTCTGAGACCTTGAAGTAGTTGTTCCCCTTGCTCTGCAAGGGCCGCGGATTTTGTGGAGCGATGGGTAACGATGCTTCGAGGGTGGCTGTTGTCGATGTGTGCAGAGGGTCCCTGGTTTGGGCGAGGAGAGGAGAGAGAGAGGAGAGGAACACTCGTTTTACTGTGGATAAAGATACTTTTGTACCTGTTTCCTCCAGCATCTTCACAAGGTCCTTTGATGTTGTTCTGGGATTGATTTGCACTTTTCGCACCAAAGTACGTTCATCTCTAGGAGACAGAATGCATCTCCTTCCTGAGCGGTGTGACGGCTCTGTGGTCCAATGGTGTTTATACTTGCACACTAATGTTTGTACAGACGAACATGGTACGTTCAAGCATTTCAAAAGGATGAACCAGACTTGTGGAGGTCTACAAAAACAATTCTGAGGTCTTTGCTTATTTCTTTTTATTTTCCCATGATGTCAAGCAAAGAGGCACTGAGTGTGAAGGTAGGCCTTGAAATGCATCCACAGGTACACCTCCAATTGACTCAAATTATGTCAATTAGCCTATCAGAAGCTTCTAAAGCTATGACATCATTTTCTGGAATTTTCCAAGCTGTTTAAAGGCACAGTCAACTTAGTGTATGTACACTTCTGACCCACTGGAATTGTGATACAGTGAAATAATCTGTCTGTAAACAATTACTGGACAAATTACTTGTGTCATGCACAAAGTAGATGTCCTAACCTACTTGCCAAAACTATAGTTTGTTAACAAGAAATTTGTGGAGTGGTTGAACAACTAGTTTTAATGGCTACAACCTAAGTATATGTAAACGTCCGACTTCAACTGTACGAAGAAACAATACTCCAAGCCACAGCTCCATACCTCTTCTCAGACATAGAGAACTGATATCGTATACTGTCCATTTTGGGTGGGATTGGTGTGGGGACTGGGGCTTCCATGGGATACAGTGCCTTGCGAAAGTATTCGGCCCCCTTGAACTTTGCGACCTTTTGCCACATTTCAGGCTTCAAACATAAAGATATAAAACTGTATTTTTTTGTGAAGAATCAACAACAAGTGGGACACAATCATGAAGTGGGACGACATTTATTGGATATTTCAAACTTTTTTAACAATCAAAAACTGAAAAATTGGGCGTGCAAAATTTGGGTAAAATCAAGTTGCTTTATTTTTTTAGAGATTAAACTATATTTCAGCTAAATAATGTTGCAGGAATACTTATGTTATCCGTTTCTAAATACTGCCTCAGTCTCTCTTTAAAATGTGATGCCTCTGTCCTTGCTGGTGAATACAAAAAGATAGAAAAGCTTATCAGAGCTACTTTCCCCATGATTGAGTCCCCTTATTCATTAAGTAGAAGCTTGAAACCTGACAAAAAGGCTTGTAAACCACTAACTGTTGGATAGGATTCTGAAATCTTGCCAAAAGATGTCTGCTACAGAGTAATTTGGGGCCCTTTAAAAGAAGGCATTCTGTGGTGCTTTCAGAAGACAAAAAACAAAGCATTTTCTTCACAAAAACAGGACAAAAATCAATGGTCAAACTGATCCATTCAATCAAAGCAGGTATGGGGCTATCTCTGGGTACAGGAGGAAACGACTAACGTACAGTGCATACGTCACTCACCACCCTCACATACATGTGACAAACACTAACTGGACAACGTCATAGGGTTCCGTCCCCATGTGAACCCTTACAGAAAAAACAGATGAATTTCACGTGATCACATGTGAGCTGTTCCAAAAAGACATAGGCAACACACACACACCTCCAGTTTCAACCAATCAACTCAGCCCCTAAGGCATTGCTCTGGCGAGGAGCTGTGAGTCTAGATGTTAATATCTGGAACCATTATATGGTTCGTCTGGAAAAAAATGGTTCCCCGACTAACCCCTGCCCCAATACAAATGGGAGAGAGAGCGAGAGAGCGAGCATTTACAACTCTGGATATTACTACTCACACAATGTTCTCTTAGCAATAATGAATATTGTGATGTAAGTGAACTGAGATCATTGAAGAGCTAATAAACTGTGTTTACTAGGAGCCATTTGAGTACCGAGAGGTTTGTGCGTAGGTTGTTCTTGGATGGCTATTATTATGGGGACTTGGTACTATTAAGGATGTAATATTCATTAAACAAATACTTTAATTGGAAAAGTGGATATGGGTGAATGAAGGCAAAAATCATTTCCAATCCACCAGCAACCCTGAGCTATGGGTATGACTAATACAAATGTACAGGGTTGTGTTCCTATGCTTCACAGACCTCAAATAACAGAGGGGAAGAGAGCTTATAAGTGGGCCAGTATCAGACTGGTGGAGTGTGAGAGTATAGCTCTGTCTTCATTCACATCTCAACACAAAAGATCAGTCCTAAATCTTCATTCATTATGCTTTCATCTGCTTTGACAAAGATCATCTGCCTTCCATTGTCCTTTAATGCTTCCTTTACATCCTTACATAATGACTTGATTGGGATATTTTTTGAATTTAATGGCCCTCTCTGTTCAATATCAAATCGAATTATATTTGTCACATGCGCCGAATACAACAGGTGTAGGTAGACCTTACAGTGAAATGCTTACTTACAAGCCCTTAACCAACAATGCAGTTTTAAGCAAATACCAACAAAAAAAGTAAGAGATAAGAATAACAAATGGGGCTGTATACAGGGGGAACCCATTCACAGTCAATGTGCGGGGGCACTGGTGTCGAGGAAATTGAAGTAATATGTACATGTAGGTAGAGTTATTAAAGTGACTATGCATAGATAACAACAGTCTGAGTAGCCGTTTGATTAGCTGTTCAGGAGTTTTACGGCTTGGGAGTAGAAGCTATTTAGGAGCCTCTTGGACCTAGACTTGGTGCTCCGGCACTGCTTACCGTGCGGTAGCAGAGAGAACAGTCTATGACTAGGGTGGCTGAAGTCTTTGACAATGTTTAGGGCCTTCCTCTGACACCGCCTAGTATAGAGGTCCTGGATGGCAGGAAGCTTGGCCCCGGTGATGTACTGGGCCGTACGCACTACCCTCTGAAGTGACTTGCTATCGGAGGCCGAGCAGTTGCCATACCAGGCAGTGATGCAACCCTTCAGGATGCTCTCGATGGTGCAACTGTAAAACCTTTTGAGGATCTGAGGACCCATGACAAATCTTTTCAGTCTCCTGAATAGGTTTTGTCGTGCCCTATTCATGACTGTTTTAGTGTGCTTGGACCATGTTAGTTTGTTGATGATGTGGATGCCAAGGATCTTGAAGCTCTCAACCTGCTCCACTACAGCCCTGTCGATGCAAATGGGGACGTGCTCGGTCCTCCTTTTCCTGTAGTCCACAATTATCTCCTTTGTCTTGATAATGTTGAGGGAGAGGTTGTCCTGGCACCACACGGTCAGGTCTCTGACCTCCTCCCTATAGGCTGTCTCATTGTTCTCGGTGATCAGGCCTACACTGTTGTGTCATCAGCAAACTTAATGATGGTGTTGGAGTTGTGCCAGGCTGTGCAGTCATGAATGAACAGGGAGTACAGGAAGGGACTGAGCATGCACCCCTGAGGGGCCCCCGTGTTGAGGATCAGCGTGGCGGATGTGTTGTTACCTACCCTTACCACCTGGGGTTGGACGTCAGGAAGTCCAGGATCCAGTTGCAGTGGGAGGTGTTTAGTCCAAGGGTCCTTAGCTTAGAGCTTTGAGGGCACTATGGTGTTGAACGCTGTAATCAATGAATAGCATTCTCACATAGGTGTTCCTTTTGTCCAGGTGTGAAAGGGCAGTGTGGAGTGCAATAGAGATTGCAACATCTGTGGATCTGTTGGTGCGGTATGCAAATTGGAGTGGGTCTAGGGTTTTTGGGATAATGGTGTTGATGTTATTTTATTTCACCTTTATTTAACCAGGTAGGCCAGTTGAGAACAAGTTCTCATCTACAACTGCGAGCTGGCCAAGATAAAGCAAAGCAGTGCGACAAGTTACACATGGGATAAACAAACGTACAGTCAATAACACAATATAAAAATCTGTATACAGTGTGCAAATGAAGTAAGGAGGTAAGGCAATAAATAGGCCATAGTTGTAAAGTAATTACAATTTAGCAATTAACACTGGAGTGGTAGATGTGCACATGAGCAGATGTGCAAAATAGCAGAAAAACAAAAACAAATATGGGGATGAGGTAGGTAGTTGGTTGGATAGGCTATTTACATTTGGGCTGTGTCCAGCTGCAGCGATCGGTAAGCTGCTCTGACAGCTGATGCTAGTTAGTGAGGGAGATATGTCTCCAACTTCAGTGATTTTTGCAATTCATTCCAGTCATTGGCATCAGAGAACTGGAAGGAAAGGCGGCCAAATGAGCTGTTGGCTTTGGGGATGACTTGTGAAATATACCTGCTGGAGTGTGTGCTACAGGTGGGTGTTGCTATGGTGACCAGTGAGCTGAGATAAGGCGGACCTTTACATAGCAAAGACTTATAGACCTGGAGCCAGTGAGTTTTGCGACGAATATGTAGTGAGGACCAGCCAACGAGAGCATACAGGTCGCAGGGGTGGGTAGTATATGGGGCTTTGGTGACAAAATGGATGGCACTGTGATAGACTGCATCCAATTTGCTGAGTAGAGTGTTGGAGGCTATTTTGTAAATGACATCGCCGATGTGAGCCATGACCAGCCTTTCAAAGCACTTCATGGCTACAGACGTGGTAGTCATTTAGGCAGGTTACCTTCGTGTTCTTGGGCACAGTCTACTTGAAACATGTTGGTATTACAGACTCAGACCGAGAGAGGTTGAAAATGTCCATGAAGACACTTGCCAGTTGGTCAGCGCATGCTTGGAGTGAATTGTGAATGTTTTGTGAATGTTGTGAATGCCTTGTGAATGTTGACCTGTTTAAAGGTCTTACTCACATCTGCTGCAGAGAGCGTGATCACACAATCGTCCGGAACAGCTGATGCTCTCATGCATGTTTCAGTGTTACTTGCCTCAAAGCAAGCATAGAAGTAATTTAGCTCGTCTGGTAGGCTCGTGCCACTGGGCAGCTTTTGACTGTTTTTCCCTATGTAGTCGGTAATAGTTTGCAGGCCCTGCCACATCCGACGAGCATTGGAGCCGGTGTAGTACGATTCGACCTTAGTCCTGTTTGATGGTTCGTCAGAGGGCATAGCGGGATTTCTTATAAGCGTCCGGGTTAGAGTCCCACTCCTTGAAAGCGGCATCTCTTCCCTTTAGCTCAGTGTGAATGTTGCCTGTAGTAATCCATGGTTTCTGGTTGGGGTATGTACGTACAGTCACTGTAGGGATGACGTCCTCTGCACTTATTGATAAAGCATGTGACTGATGTGGTGTACTCCTCAATGCCATCGGAATAATTCTGGAACATATTCCAGTCTGTGCTAGCAAAACGTTCCTGTAGTTTAGCATCTGCTTCATCTGACTACTTTTTTTTCAGCTCGACTACTTTTTTTTCAGCTCATCTAATATCATAAAGTAGGTAATAGTTGATGTCTGTGAAAATTGTTGTTTGTATCCACATGTCAAAAATATTTATGGGTAAAATCATTGAAAACATATTCAGCAAGATAAACTAATTCAGTTTGTTTCAAAATTGTTTCCTTGAGCTTAAAAAAATAAACAGAATAAATGACAGTGGAAGAAAATGAATATTCATTCAAAACTCGATTAGCTGAACTAAATTAGAAGATAACCCTGCAGCAATGTTAATATTAAATTATCCCTCATTTCAAATAACAATGCAAATCCCCTTGTGTCTCCAGATAACGAAGCTAGGAAATTAACATGGGTGTCATTGGACTGTAACGTACCACGACACACCTCATACGGAATCCAAATTACTGATGAATAAGACAATAATACAACGGGTGAATGAGTTTGTCTGTGTACCAAATGGCACTTTATTCACAACATAGTGCAGTACCAGAGTCCCCTGGAGGGAAGCCAAAGTAATTCCGCTACCCAAGAGTGGTAAAGCGGCCTTTACTGGTTCTAACAGCAGACCTATAAGCTTGCTGCCAGCTCGTGTGGTCCAGTGCTGCAAGGAAAGACCTAGTTAAACTGCAGCTGGCCCAGAACAGAGTGACATGTTTTGCTCTTAATTGTAATCAGAGGGCTGATATAAATACTGTGCATGCCAGTCTCTCTTGGCTAAGAGTTGAGGAGAGACTGACTGTATCACTTCTTCTTTTTATATGAAACATTGTGTTGAAAATCCCAAATTGTTTGCACAGTCAACTTCCACACAGCTCTGACACACACACTTATCCCACCAGACATGCAACCAGGGGTCTTTTCACAATCCCCAAATCCAGAACAAATTCAAGAAAGCGTACAGTATTATATAGAGCCCTTATTGCATGGAACTTCCTTCCGTCTCATATTGCTGAAATAAACAGCAAACCTGGTTTCAAAAAACAGAAATAGCAACACCATGCAGCACAACGCCTCTCCCGTATTTGACCTAGACAGTTTTGTGTATGCATTGATATGTAAGCTAAAAAAAAATGTAGTTCTGTCCTTGAGCTGTTCTTGTCTATTGATGTTCTGTATTATGTCATTCTGTATTATGTTTTGTGTGGACCCCAGGAAGAGTTGCTTTTGCAGCAGCTAATGGGGATCATAATAAAATACCAAATACCTATGGGGCTATATAGGGTACCATTTGGGATGCATCCTATCTTCAGGCAATAATAACTGAAGGAATCTATGTGAACATCTACATGACATAAACCCAAATTATCCTAGTTCAACAGATACAGGATTTAATCAGATCTAAGTCACCAACCAACAGGATTCCATAAAATGGTAAAAATGGTCCATTATGAATTAAGCAGGAGAAGAGGCATGACTTGTGCTACACTCCCTGTCTCCTGGAACAATGTCTAACTGTGTAATATTTCATTTCTTATCTGCTTCTTTTGCCCATATCTCGGTGAGCAAGAGAGAGAGAAAGAAAGAAAGAAAGAGAGAAATAGAGAGAGAGAGAGAGAGAGAGAGAGAGAAAGAAAGAAGTAAAGAAAAAGAGAGAGCGGGAGAGGGAGGAATATTGCATAAAACTTCATTGTAAATTTGTACAGCGAACAAATAACAAATATAGTAGCATACAGTACCTTGTATTCGTTATGAATGACATACTGCATCATTCAATTACCTGAAAGCGCAGCAGCCATTGAGAGCAAAATGGCAATTATGAATCAAATGGGGAGATTGTGCTGTGGGGAAATTGCCATGGATGGTAAGCATAGGATAAAACATTTCTTCATGGCTGAAAAATATGGTTTAAAAAAATAAAGAAATAAAAAGGGCTGTAACAATCATTTCTGAGGCAGTTAGCTGTGAGGTATCTCAGAACCTGTCAAGAAACCCGTTGAAGATAAGTTAATTATACAGTTGAAAGACAAAGCCTTTGACAGCTGTAACATCTATACAGTAGTGCAGGACAGAACATCCCGCTCTCCCACTCAGTTTCCAATCTGGGTGTTAAAACTGGATTCCTCCCTGACCTTTGACAGCCACATCAAAAAACTGTGTAAAGCGGAATTCTAGCACCTCAAGAACATTGCCAAACTCCGTCCTACCCTCACTCAGTCTGAAGCAGAGAATTTCGTCCATGCCTTATCTTCTCAATGCTGCACTACTGCAACGCACTCTTCATCGGGATCGCTGGCAGGAGTCTCCATAAGCTCCAATACATCCTGAACAATGCTGCCAGGATCCTGATGAGAGAGCGGAAACGCCATCACACCCCCCTCACCCTGGCACCTCTGCACTGGCTCCCCATCTCATTCCGGATCGAATTCAAAACCCCCCTGCTGACTTTCCAGTGTATGGAAAGTCATGGCAATGCCCCGCCTGATCTCAAACTACTCTCCCTCCATAACCCCACCCGCACCCTATGGTCAAGCAATAGCCTGCTCCTCCATGGCCCCAGGACCAAGCACTGCTCCAAGGGGGAATCAGGCTTTCAGCTCGATCGCCCCCATCCTCTGGAATGCTCTCCCAGGCCACCTGAAGGCACCACAGACTCTGGGCTCCTTTCAAACAGGCCTAAAGGCTGTTCTCCTTAGGAAGGTTTCTGTTGATAGCTGGGCTCCTTGGAGTCCTTGTCCCTTGTAGTGTCAGCTGTGTTCCTTGTGTCAGTTGCCCTGTCTATGCCCTTTGAGATTATTCTGTATCATGAAAACCGCTTCACAAATGTAATAAATTATTAGTACTTTATGCAGTACATACATTCTTAGAAAAAAAGTTGCTAGCTAGAACCTAAAATGGTGCTTTGGCTGTCCCCATAGTAGAACCCTTTACACAGAGGGTTCTACATGGACCTCAAAAGAGTTCTACCTGGAAGCAAAAAAGGTTCTACCTGGAACAAGTGTTATCCTATGGGAACAGCCAAAGAACCCTTTCGGATGTCAATGAAAGCTTTAGCTAAAAAAAAACAGCCTCTAATTTCACTCTTCCTTGCCATCCCCTTCTCTCTAAACCTCACATTCTCTTTTCTTAGCTTCTCTAATTCTGTACCTTGCTGGAAGAGAATCTGTTTGTTCTCTCTCTCTCTGTTGTCTATCTCTCTCCCTCTCTTTTTTCCTCACGCTTTTGTCTATTTCTCTCCATCTTTCACCCCCTCCACCCTCTCCCCTTTCTCCCCCTCTAAGAACACAGTAATCAGAGTCCATTGACTAGTGTGTAGTGTTGTTAGTATCAGTCCTGTGATTAGTATCATCAGGGGCTCTAACAGCTCCTCTGCCTCTCTCTCCAAATCAACCTGTAGTCATGATCACATAGCCGCTGCACATCAAAACAGCACACACAAACGGAGAAACACACACAGAAACACGTGGCTATACTGTACACACAGAGAGAGAGAGAGAGAGACACACAGACACATGGATACACCCACGCAAACAACACTCTCACTCTCTTCTCACAGAATATTACCCCACAGACCCATCAATATTTAAAAATATATTGAATCCTCTCCTGTCTGAAACTCAGTCATATAAAAGACCAACAATCCTAGGTCAGTGAGTAGCTCAGCGGATGTCGTTCCACCGTCACACAGAGGTCATTATCACAAAGGAAACAGCTTAAAGAAGCATGGTGCCTCTTCTGTTGATTGACTTACCTGTGTGTCTGACTTACTGTGTAAATATTATCTTACTAGTACTAAAATGGCAGGGAATTCATTCATGACAGGCATTTCTAATATATTCTACGGTAGAGATGGAAGCCCAATGTTTTAATAAGATATACTCCAGCAAAGAGAAACAGAGATCAGAGAGCAGTGATTGATACAGATATTTCTTAAGGGGTGGATCAGCTTTAATATTGCGGAAAGATTGTTGCTTCCATCAATGTAATTGTCTGCATCATTTCCAATCCCCCATATTTTTGGGGGGTAAATATATACATACTTTATTTTAGAATATACCTTTATTATTCCCCGCAAACCCTACCACCCTTCCCCCAATTGCAGTCAATTAATTAACAATAATACTTAGGCTTCTTCCTTCAGTTTATACATTTTATACACATTTTTTACAGGCACAATCTCTTTTACAATAGTTATATTTTGTTTGTTTTTAGTCCTTCCTCTATTTCTGATGTCAATCCAGTTTGATTTCTATTTGTAACTGTGCTATTTCACAACATTTCTGAACCTCTTTACATTGGTTATCTTGTTATTAGTCCCACCCTTCAGCTCCATTCAACCCCTCCGATCTCTCTCTTAACACCATCCATTTTGGATTTCTATTTGCCATATATTTCTCAACTGTGCTGTGATGCTTCACAAAAGTACTGAACCTTTCTATTCTCATAGCTTCTACAGATTGCAAATGAAAGATAAACGTTATTGCTAAAATAATTATTGTATTATTGAATGATTGACTGACTTTTCAAATCCCTCAGTATTGCTATCTGCAGCATTAGTTCTAGGAAAATTTTGCAATTCTTCAGCCATTCCTGGACCTGTTACCAAAAACGAGTAACATATGGACAGTACAAAAATAAATGATCTAATGACTCTGCCTCCTCACAGCAAAATCTGCAGAGCTGGGAAGATTGTATCCCCCATATATATACATATATAACATTCTATTGGTTGCAAGAATTTTGTATAATAATTTAAATTGAAAAAATGTGAAGTTTTGAATCTGGCATTGTCATGCGTGTCAATTCATAAACCATGTGCCATGGAATGGGTACATCACAAATCTCTTCCCAACCATTTTGTCATTTATATGGCACAGCTGTCAATTTTTCGGTTCTTAAATTAAATTGGTATATGTTTTTATTTATCACAATTTTCTTTCACCATTTATGTTCTTTAATGCAGGGCCGACAGGAACGTTCCTTACTTTTCCTCCTTCTACTTGTCTCTTCCATTTCTGTGATAGCTGCATGTGTGACATAACTCCACCAGTCCTATTTATGATATCATTTACAAAAATACCTTTTGAAACATTTTATTGAAAAACATGCTTTTTTATCGATTAGTATATTTGAGTTTAACCACAATATTTGTTGCATTATTTGTTCTGTCTTTTCAGGTGCATTAAAATGAAATTGCAACCAACTTTCTAAGGTTTGTTTAAAAAATAATGATATTTTGGAGATGATTCCGTTTTCAAACAAACGAAAGTGAGCAGTTGTTTGCTGAATAAAGGGGAAAAGGCCCTTCTTAAACATGGGGTGAGACATTCCTACCAATTTACTACAGAACCATTTCGGAATTAAGTCTAACTTTTGTATGACTGATGCCTTTAGTGAGAGGTCTAATGCTTTAATATTTAATCATATATAAAGAGGCCCTATTCATTTTGTCTGGCTTGCCATTCCAAATCAAATTGAATATTATTTTGTTCATATAATTTAAAAAGCAGGTCACTAGGTGTAGGAAAAACCATAAGCAAATAGGTAAACTGTGATATGACTAAAGAGTTCATCAGGGTGATTTTTCCACAAATAGACAGGTATTTTCCTTTCCATGGTAGCAAGATCTTATCCATTGTTGCTAACTTTCTATAAAACTGTATTGGAGTGAGAATGTCTTTCTTTCAGGATTTGTATACCGAGTATGTCCACATCTCCATCAGACCATTTTATTGGTAAACTACACAGTAATGTAAAAGTTGCATTTTTTTTGTGATCCAATACGTAATATAGTACACTAATCCAGAGAGGTTAGCAAAAGTATCTAGATCCTCTATGAGGCTGTGGAGGGATTCTAATTGTGTTTTTAAAAGAAAACATGAATCATCAGATATAGTTGTTAGTTGTGTTGTTGCTATTGATGTTGTGTTGCTCTGTCACTCTGTACAGTATGTGTCATTGTGTTTATTATTGCTCTTTAATCCTGGCTGTGTACGGGTGGATGAGTGACTGGTGTTTAGAGTGACACTCACTATCATCACATCAGAGGTGATGGAGACAGGGAAGAAAGGGATGAGGTCATCATGGAAAACAAGTCAGGGAGCAAGCGGACAAAGGAAGCACCTGTTTTCCCAGGTGTGAGGTGTGCTTATATGTGTGTGTGCTTCTCCTGCGCCTCCTGCTCCCCTCTCACCTCCTCCGCAGTCTTTCTCCTCCTCCTCGATGCTGTTCTTGATGCTGTCGTACTCCTCGTCTATGTTCTGATTGCCTCTAATCTGGCTGAGCACGCGCCGGGCCTTCTGGGTAAGGCCTTTCTGGATCAGCCAGCGGGGGCTCTCTGGCAGGAACAGAAACCCCACGAACTGAAGCACCGCAGGGACCATCGACAGACCCAACATATACCTGGAGAAGAGGAGAAAAGGCAGAGAGGGGGGGGAGGGGTCGGTGAGGGAGAGAGAGAGAGGGAGAGAGCGATATATTAGTTGTTTCATCTGTGAGAGTGACTCTCTGGCAAAAGGAGGAACCCCATGAACCTGAATACAGCAAGAACCACTGGCAGGAGGGGGGTGCGAGGGAGAGAGAAAATGTAATATATTAGTTGTTTCATCTTTGAGAGGAGAAACTCCATGAACTGCAGCACAGCATGAACCACCAATAAAGTATACTTGGAGAGGATAGGGAGAGGGGGGGGGATGGAAAAAGGGAGGAGGAGAGAGGGGGGAGAGAGAGATCAATTAGCTGTTTCATCTGAGAGGATGAGAGAGGAGAAACCCCATGAGCTGGAGCATAGCAGGGACCACTGATGGGTTGCCTCCCACAATGTAGCAATGTTCCAACATACATGTCTGTAGCCTACTTAAGCCTCGTTCACATTACCCATAAACACTCTGTTACGTTGTGCTGGATGTCATGCACTTCAATGTGGGAGGTCCACAACGGAGTGGAATGGCAATGCCCCCTTACAGTTGAAGGCTCCGTTGTGAAACAAACGCCGCACACTTTAAAATGTTCCAAACGTTGTGTCGTCTAGTTACCAACAACAACAAAAAACACAGAAAATTAAAAATGTGTTTTCGGTGATGGCTTTATGGAACAGGTAGCAACTTTTAAACAATTATCCATTCCTATAAGTGAGAACTATTTTAAAAATGTTAAATAATTACACATGGGCTCTTAAGCCAATTACGTTATGACTGTTGCCCACTTTTAAGTTTATTGTGATGATATGGTAATGACGTTTGTTTTTTATGATAATTATTAAGCTGGGGAAGGTACATCTTCTGCTGTTTCTGGGAAACTTGACAATGGCAGATATGGCAATCGCCTTCGTTATTGCCAATGAAGTGGATGCTATCAAAATGCCACTTCTCCTACATAAAGCTCAACATGATGAACATCATTTTTTTAATGTATTCTTTATTTAACTAGGCAAGCCAGTTAAGAACACATTCTTATTTATAATGACGGCCGACCCCGGCCACACCCTAAGCCGGACGACGCTGGGCCAATTGTGTTCCACCCTATGGGACTCCCAATCATGTCCGGTTGTGATACAGTCTGGAATTGAACCAGGGTCTGTAGTGACACCTCTAGCACTGAGATGCAGTGCCTTAGACTGCTGCACCACTCGGGAGTCATGCACTTCAATGGGTAGGTCCACAACGGAGTGGAATGGCAATGCCCCATTGCAGTTGAAGGCTCTGTCGCGAGATGGACGCCGCATACCTTAAAATGTTTTCAACCTTGTGTCGTCCAAGGAATTATTATCCCGATGATAAGGAAATAAGATACAAGCCCATGCTCTTTCTCCCACAATTATTTGGTTCTGACTTCAAGTTGCAATTGGTGAGGAGCAAATGCAGAAATTCACAAGCCTTGTTTTGTATTTTTGTGATGGTTTTCTCAAAATATAACCAGGTAGGCTACTAGAGTGAGAACATACACTACCGGTCAAAAGTTTTAGAACACCTACTTGTTCAAGGGTTTTTCTTATTTTTTTAAACTATTTTCTACATTGTAGAATAATAGAGAAGACATCAAAACTATGAAACAGCACATATGGAATCATGTAGTAACCAAAAAAAGTGTTAAACAAATCAAAATATATTTTATATTTGAGATTCTTCAAAGTCGCCACCCTTTGCCTTGATGAAAGCTTTGCACATTCTTGGCATTCTCAATCAGCTTCATGAGGTAGTCACCTGGAATGAATTTCATTTAACTGGTGAGCCTTGTTAAAAGTTCATTTGTTGAATTTCTTTCCTTATTAATGCGTTTGAGCCAATCAGTTGTGTTGTGACAAGGAGGGGGTTGGGGGGGGGTCAATTTGCTGCAAAGAAACAACTACTGAAGGATACCAATAAGAAGAAGAGACTTGCTTGGGCCAAGGAACATGAGCAATGGACATTAGACTGGTGGAAATGTGTCCTTTGTTCTAGAGTCCAAATTGGAGATTTGGACCGCCATTCCTTTGTGAGACTAGGTGTGGGTGACAGATGATCTCCGCATATGTAGTTTCCCACCGTAAAGCATGGAGGAGGAGGTGTTATAGTGTGGGGGTGTTTTGCTGGTGACACTGTCTGTGATTTATTTAGAATTCAAGGCACACTTAACCCGCATGGCTACCACAGCATTCTACAGAGATACGCCATCCCATCTGGTTTGGGCTTAGTGGGACTAACAGGACAATGACCCAACACACCTCCAGGCTGTGTAAGGGCTATTTGACCAGAAGGAGAGTGGTGGAGTGCTGCATCAGATGACCTGGCCTCCACAATCACCCAACCTTAATCCAAATTGTGATGGTTTGGGATGAGTTGGACTGTAGAGTGAAGGAAAAGCAGCCAACAACTGCTAGTATGTGGGAACTCCTTCAAGACGGTTGGAAAAGCATTCCAGGTGAAGTAGGTTAAGAGAATGCCAAGAGTGCAAAGGATGGCTACTTTGAAGAATCTCAAATATGAAATATAAAACGATTCCATAGTTTTGATGTCTTCCCTATTATTCTACAATGTAGAAAATAGTAAAAATAAAGAAAAACCCTTGAATGAGTAGGTGTCCAAACTTTTGACTGGTACTGTATATATACAGTGAAAACTGTATATATTTACCAACAATTATATGGGGAATTGGAAATGATGCAGACAATTATATTGATGGAATCGACAATCTATCTGCACTATTAAAGCTGATCTACCCTCCCCCCATATATAATAATAATCAAATTGGGTAAATGATGGACCATGTAAAATCGTTGATATTCAAAGATGAGGCATGAAGAGAAATTACATGTATGTATGTATGTATGTATGTGCAGTGGGGCAAAAAAGTATATATATTCACCCACCAATTGTGCAAGTTCTCCCACTTAAAAAGATGAGAGAGGCCTGTCATTTTCATCATAGGTACACTTCAACTATGACAGACAAAATGAGAAGAAAAAAAATCCAGAAAATCACATTGTAGGATTTTTTATTAATTTATTTGCAAATTATGGTGGAAAATAAGTATTTGGTCACCTACAAACAAGCAAGATTTCTGGCTCTCACAGACCTGTAAATTCTTCTTTAAGAGGCTCCTCTGTCCTCCACTTGTTATCAGTATAAAAGACACCTGTCCACAACCTCAAAACAGTCACACTCCAAACTCCACTATGGCCAAGACCAAAGAGCTCTCAAAGGACACCAGAAACAAAATCGTAGACCTGCACCAGGCTGGGAAGACTGAATCTGCAATAGGTATGCAGCTTGGTTTGAAGAAATCAGCTGTGGGAGAAATTATTAGGAAATGGAAGACATACAAGACCACTGATAATCTCCCTCGATCTGGGGCTCCACGCAAGATCTCACCCCATGGGGTCAAAATGATCACAAGAAAGGTGAGCAAAAATCCCAGAACCACACAGGGGGACCTAGTGAATGCCTACAGAGAGCTGGGACCAAAGTAACAAAGCCTGCCATCAGTAACACACTACGCCGCCAGGGACTCAAATCCTGCAGTGCCAGACGTGTCCCCTTGCTTAAGCCAGTACATGTCCAGGCCCGTCTGAAGTTTGCTAGAGAGCATTTGGATATCCAGAAAAGATTGGGAGAATGTCATATGGTCAGATCAAACCAAAATATAACTTTTTGGTAAAAACTCAACTCATCGTGTTTGGAGGACAAAGAATGCTGAGTTGCATCCAAAGAACACCATACCTACTGTGAAGCATGGGGGTGGAAACATCATGCTTTCAGGCTGTTTTTCTGCAAAGGGACCAGGACGACTGATCCATGTAAAGGAAAGAATGAATGGGGCCATATATTGTGAGATTGTGAGTGAAAACCTCCTTCCATCAGCAAGGGCATTGAAGGTGAAACGTGGCTGGGTCTTTCAGCATGACAATGATCCCAAACACACCGCCCGGACAACAAAGGAGTGGCTTCGTAAGAAGCATTTCAAGGTCCTGGAGTGGCCTAGCCAGTCTCCAGATCTCAACCCCATAGAAAATCTTTGGAGGGAGTTGAAAGTCTGTGTTGCCCAGCAACAGCCCCAAAACATCACTGCTCTAGAGGAGATCTGCATGGAGGAATGGGCCAAAATACCAGCAACATTGTGTGAAAACCTTGTGAAGACTTACAGAAAACGTTTGACCTCTGTCATTCCCAACTTTTGTTATTGACCAAATACTTTTTTTCCACCATAATTTGCAAATTAATTAATTAAAAATCCTACAATGTGATTTTCTGGATTTTTTTTTCTCATTTTGTCTGTCATAGTTGAAGTGTACCTCTGATGAAAATTAGGCATCTCATCTTTTTAAGTGGGAGAACTTGCACAATTGGTGGCTGACTAAATACTTTGTGTGTGTGTGTGTGTGTGTGTGTGTGTCTCACCTCCATCCATCATGGCGTAGGTAGCTGAAGGCCCCGTCTATGATGCTGGCAGTGAACTGGCCTCCTGTGATAAACAGTGTGTTTACTGTCACCAGCTGGCCTCTCAGGTGGGGGGGAGACGTCTCGGCTATGTACACTGGCACCGTCATGGACGCAATACCTACTCACGTGGGATGGGTCAGAGGAATAGTGAAGACACAATGAGGAGTGTAGAACTGTAGTGTAGGGTGAAGATGCCCCTAGATGCTAATCTTGGATCAGTTTAGCATTTCCCCCACTAATGGTTAAGGTTAGGATTAGGGAAGGGGAAGCTGATACTAGATCTGCACCTAGGGGAAACTTCACCCTGGAGCATACAATACAGTCAAAGTTATGGATAAGTGCAAATTCAGCTTTTATGATCAATTCAGTTCACTGGTTTACCTAATTCAAGAACAATGGTATAGGATCTGAGTTAGGCATGAAACAACATATCCTCTCCACACTCCCCTACCTCTGTCAATCAAGCGGAATCTGAGTGTCTTCAGCCACATCTCTCATCTAGAGAACCTAATCAAAACACTCAACCACAGAGCTGCGGCACCAATCACACACTAGTCATTAGGGCACTAAAGAGCCCTCATCATTTCACACAACATCAATCATGTCTGGCAGACTGAACAACATCAACCACATCGGTCATATCTGTAAGCAGATCTACAACATAAATCTCAAGTGCATCCACTACATCAGAGATATTGTAGCCTATACCAGCATGTAAGTCATTGTTGTTCTCAGCTGCTGCAGCCACTGACCATGCCAAAACGACTACATATTTACACGGACTGCTAGAACAAACAGCATGTGTTTGCCCAGATTCATCTGACAAGGGCCGTGACATCACCGCTCCGATCTGCGCCACACCGATAAGGGACTATTAACAGCACCCAGAGTGCACTACTTCCCGTCTCTCCTCCACTTATCCAGCAGACGATGTAGCTACCTGTTGCCGTGGGAACCGCTTGCGTCGCCATGCAGCCACTCAATTATAAGACACCGGCTGGAGTTAATATCTGGGAGACGCGAGACGTTTTATTAGCATTTCATTCATTTTCTTTTAAAAACACAGGAGTGAGGGCTGGAGGGATGGGTCCTACTGTTAAAGGTAGTGGCCCTAGGGTTGCCGCTCATACGGTACACACCTGGGGTGACCAACCCTAGAGGTGTGGTTGATAGAGTTTCCAACTACACCTGTAGAGCTACTAGCTGTGCAGATGTTTTGCTCCAGCCCTGCAGTGACCTAACACACCTGATTCAGCTGATCATGGTCCAGACTCAGAGTGAGGGCCTTGATTAGTTTACTATTTCAGTCAGGAGTGTTAATGCAGGGCTAGAGCAAAAACATGCATACCCACACATACTCCAGTGGGTAACACTACCAAGTAAACAACTAGAGCTGAGCATGCTTCAACATAGCTAACGGGTTCTACTCCGTTTGCTCTTTCTGTCAAAGGCTGCTCCTCTACATATCACATTTGACATGTTTGTAATTTTATTTTCATCATACACATGCAGAGAGCAGAACAAGTAACTGAACCAAACACGTGGTTTTGAATGGAATTAAGAGTAGTGGAGGGTAAAATATAATAAAGGAGAGAGAGCGAGAGTGTGTTAATGTTTTTGGGATGTTATCCTAATATTAGATAAAACCCTAATGCAGGACATGCACTATATATTTGCCATGTTTTTGCCGTCCCAGGTGAATATTCATGACGGGGTGAAATCCTATGAACTTGGGATAGGATTCGTACGTTGGGACACGCCTCGTTTGAGCGGGTCTGGGACGCACCGATGATGGCTGTTCCGTTTTCCAGACCCCTGTTGGATGGCCCGATAATTTTCTGACGTCAGAAATGTTGGTTGTGCACCTTGCAGTATGAGAAGTGCTATAACGCGATTGGGTAAGGATTACTGCAAATAGCCAATGAGCACTCAGCATGTGAGACTAAAACAATGATGGCGAATTGGAAAGGAACAACAACATGCACCATGTGGACCGAGGTGGTGGAAGACTGGTGATTGGTGGAGCTGTGGACAGAACGCAACTGCCTTTTGAATATTACCTCCGCGTCTTACTGTGACAGAAACCAAGAAGATATTTTCATATTAAGTCAATATTCTGCATCTGTCTCTTTTTTTTAATGTTTCTGCACATAATGTGCACAGTAATAAAAGCAGCTCGCTGTTTGCGTTGGAATTTTTTTCCTAAGACAACTGAGAAATGCAGTGCAAGATCAATTAGGGAATCATTGTGTAATGTGAGCACCACCGTCCTGGGGTTGAGGATGGACGGAATTAAAGATTTGGGACAAGGAAATCTGGAAATGTGAGCGTGTCCAAGTTAAGATTTTAGAAGTTGTGTAGTGCATGCCTAGCATAACTAAAACTTAATGTAAATCTTAACTAAGAAATGTTCCCGGTTTGCTGAGAGTGGGAGAGCCCTCCACCATCACTCCCTCCTTCTCTTGTTATCAGCGACAGCCTTTGGTCCCTCAGGTCTCCCCAGGCCTCTACTCAGACACATGTGGAGTCCACCACCACCAAGACTCGTATTTTATTTAACCTTTATTTTATCAGGGAGTCATACTGAGACCAAGGTCTCTTTTACAGATGAGCCCTGAATGACATAAATACAAACTATCAAAATATAAATACAAAATGCAAGCAGAAAGAAAAACACGGTGTGAACGAATCAGCTTGTCCGAAACAACCTAACACAGGCGGGAGGCACAAAATGATCAGACGAGAGGCAGTGGTTGTGATTCCATTTCTTGTGACTGTTTTCTAAATGGGTTTTCTTTCGCCCGACAAAATAACTCCAGCACAGGGTAACCTCCAACGCTGAAACAACGGTGTAACAAAACAAATAAACATACACTTAGCCGTTGACCAAAAGGCTGTGGCCCATAAGGGAAAAAACAACAACAAACGGCTAGTCCTGTCTTTAGACTATCGTCTGTTACAGGAGGAACACTTCTGTCTACCTATAGCCTGCCTTGGTTAACAGAGAGACAATGCGCCCCAGTAAAATAAGCTTTCTCTGTGGTTGGAATATCCGACATCCCCACAGGTCCCCGTCTCTACTCCCAATCCCACCCCCCTCCAGCTCCTCTCCCGGCACACCTAATATAGAGGCAGACACAAAGCAATTAGTGGGCCCAGGTGTGTACTAATTGACTTTACACTGAGTACCTATCCCCTGAGGAGGGTGCTGTCGTGTCGTCTTCCTCCGGGCCGGTCACGGAACTCTCACAATGGTCATAAAAAACAAAACACATTCATCAGTAATAATAAGTAATAATCCTCAATCAGCTTTCTGAATCACCCTCAAGGCACAACAACATAAAATGTAAGAACATTTTGAAGATTCTTGCACCTTATTTGTGAAACACAACTAAAAGCTGATTTACCTACCTCAGTAGAGACCAAAGGAATTTTCAGTTACCACACCCCATCTCCGGTATGGCTAACCCATATGTCTAAAGTTTAGCAATGACTTTTTTGTAAAAGGGCTCTATTAAATGAAAACATAGCAATGTATCGTGCAATGTAACCTACGTGACATCAATGAGGGCCAACCAACTTTCTGGTAGAGAATGCAGTGACGAGTACTAAAATTGTCACCTGTAATAAAGTGCAATGCTCTATGACGGCTTTAACCCTAGGATGCATAATAAACATGATGCCCCAAGAATGCATATGCCGGGTCAAAATGACCCGATAATGTAATATCTGTGTTTTATTTATATGGGTCTTGATAGTATCACTGCTCTTTAATAAGCTTTACGTATCGGCCCAACGGCCTTCGTCAGAGCGGGTTCCTTATTTCTTCTCATTTTGTTCAACTGTTACCATGCACCTGCAAAAAAACATTTATTTGAAAGTCCAAAGTTCATCATCAATATAAACAACAATTTAGAAAACATGAACAAAAGGAACAAAGTGTGCATGTGTGTGATGCTTATTTATGCTGTCTTAGTCCATGTATTTGTTACAATCCACAAGCATGTGACGGTGCTCTTTGCAGATGGGTGAATTGCACTGAACACCAGCAGCTGACTTTTCTATCCTTTGCTCTTGGGCAGAGCTGGCACCTCTTCCTCTTTTGGCCCTGGCTCTTTTGGCCCTGGCTCTTTTGGCCCTGTCGCCATAGTCTAGGACCGATAGGAATGTCGACTGAATAATCTATTTAGCGAGAGGCAGGACCGACTTCTATAGAAGACCATTTTTATTCTCAGCTTCTAAACTAACACATCAATATGCAATATCGAGCCTCCCAGGTGGCGCAACGGTCTAGGGCACTGCATCGCAGAGACTCTGGGTTCACGCCCAGGCTCTGCCGCATCCGGCCGCGACTGGGAGGTCCATGGGGCGACGCACAATTGGCCTAGTGTCGTCTGGGTTAGGGAGGGTTTGGCTGGTAGGGATATCCTTGTCTCATTGCGCACTAGCGACTCCTGTGGCGGGCCGGTCATAGTGCACACTAACCAGGTCACCAGGTGTTTCCTCCGACACCTTGGTGCGGCTGGCTTCCGGGTTGGATGAGTGCTGTGTTAAGAAGCAGTGCGGCTTGGTTGGGTTGTGTTTCGGAGGATGCATGGCTTTCGACCTTCGTCTCTCCTGAGCCCGTACAGGAGTTGTAGTGATGAGACAAGATAGTAACTACTAACTGCTGGCAGTTGGCAGTGGATACCACGAAATTGGTTGGATTGTGTTTCGGAGGATGCATGGCTTTCGACCTTCGTCTCTCCTGAGCCCGTACAGGAGTTGTAGTGATGAGACAAGACAGTAACTACTAACAATTAGAGACCACGTAATTGGGGAGAAAGGGGGTAAAGATTCCCCCAAAAATATGTGATATCAAACTTATTTTTATGAACTCTAGAGAACAACATATACTTCAGTACTAATTTCAGGTCAACAAAGTTTTTCTGTAGTACAATGAAGTCAGACCATGGGGCCAATAGAATACACAACAGTATCATCAGCAGGTTATCATTTAATGAAGCTGCCAGTTGAGGACTGTCATGGCTCAACAAAACTGCTGACACAGGCTGTGGACAAGCAACTCGGTGGCATTCTCTCTTTACTGTGTCGCCACCATGCTCGATGCTATGTACAAGAATCACTACTTCGATGAAGACAAGAAACAGGGTTTACGTGAAATAGATACACAGCTGGACAAGTTGGAAACGGACACAGTGACAGTGAGCACCGAGCCCATTTGAAGAGATTTGAGCACAGGAAGAGAGGCCAGGACAGACAGAGTTGAAACTTCACATGTATGATGAAATCCTGGTTGAGAACGAAATGACTGAACAAATGAACAACGAAACAGCACAGCAAGTAAGTGAAAGAAATAGGTTTTGATTATGTTTATACTGGTAATGGGGACATAAGTAAATGCCAACAAAATAACTTGTTGGTCTCTGTGTGTGTGTGTGTGTGTAACCTTTATTTAACTAGGCAAGTCAGTTAAGAACACGTTTTTATTTACAATGACGGCCTACCCCAGCCAAACCCAGACGACGCTGGGCCATTTGTGCGCCACCCTATGGGACTCCCAATCACAGCCGGATGTGATACAGCCTGGATTCGAACCAGAGACTGTAGTGACGCCTCTTGCACTGTGATGCAGTGCCTTAGCACACACACATGGACGCAGTGGTCTAACTATTTAACTGTACTAGAATGCTTAAAAGGCCCAAAGATATATATACACATCAGTTATCGGTATCAGTTTGAGGGCAAGGAAAATATCAGATATCGGCCAAAAACGTAATATCGGTGCATCACTAATAATAAAACTGACAATATCATTCATTAGAAACAGATCATAATCATTCTGTACCTTATAGACAAACCACAGAAGAAGGATGAATCCAAAATGGCATCCTATTCCTTATTTAGTTCACTATTGACCAGAGCCCTATAGGCCCTGGTCAAAAGTAGTGCACTATGAAGGGAATAGGGTGCAATTTGGGACTATGCACAGTTCTTCCATGTGCCAGCTCTTCCATGTGCTCACCAATAATTTTCCCAAGATGGTGAGATGGACCAAACTCCCAGCTTGTGTTAAAGACCAGTCAAAGGTATTCATTTCTGCCTCCTCCTGACAGACGGCAAGAATGACCTTCCCGCTTTCCCTCAGAAACGCTAAGCAATTAAATTTATGAAGAGCCCGGCCTGCCACCATGTAAATGTGATTGGATGTGTGACAGGATAGGTTCGGAATATAGTGGGGTCCGAAATTATTGACACACTTGGTAAAGACTAGCAGTGGTCTAGGGCACTGCATCGCAGTGCTAGCTGTGCCACCAGAGACTCTGGGTTCGCGCCCAGGCTCTGCCGCATCCGGCCGTGACCGGGAGGTCCATGGGGCGACGCACAATTAGCCTAGTGTCGTCTGGGTTAGGGAGGGTTTGGCCGGTGGGGATATCCTTGTCTCATTGCGCACTAGTGACTCCTGGCACATTGGTGCAGCTGGCTTCCTGGTTATGAGTGCTGTGTTAATAACCAGTGCGGCTTGGTTGGGTTGTGTTTCGGAGGACGCATGGCTTTTGACCTTCGTCTCTCCCGAGCCCGTACAGGAGTTGTAGCGATGAGACAAGATAGTAACTACTAATAATTGGATACCACAAAATTGGGGCGAAAAGGGGGTAAAAATTTTAAAAATATATATGTGACATCAAACTTATTTTTATGAACTCTAGAGAACAACATATACTTCAGTACTAATTTCAGGTCAACAAAGTTTTTCTGTAATACAATGAAGTCAGACTGTATTTCAGATAGAGCCTGGTCAACCATGGGGCCAATAGAATACACAACAGTATCATCAGCATGTTATCATTTAATGAAGCTGCCAGTTGAGGACTGTCATGGCTCAACAAAACTGCTGACACAGGCTGTGGACAAGCAACTCGGTGGCATTCTCTCTTTACTGTGTCGCCACCATGCTCGATGCTATGTACAAGAATCACTACTTCGATGAAGACAAGAAACAGGGTTTACGTGAAATAGATACACAGCTGGACAAGATGGAAACGGACACAGTGACAGTGAGCACCGAGGAAGAGAGGCCACGGACAGACAGAGTTGAAACTTCACATGTATGATGAAATCCTGGTTGAGAACGAAATGACTGAACAAATGAACAACGAAACAGCACAGCAAGTAAGTGAAAGAAATAGGTTTTGATTATGTTTATACTGGTAATGGGGACATAAGTAAATGCCAACAAAATAACTTGTTGGTCTGTGTGTGTGTGTGTGTGTGTAACCTTTATTTAACTAGGCAAGTCAGTTAAGAACACATTTTTATTTACAATGACGGCCTACCCCAGCCGACGCTGGGCCATTTGTGCGCCACCCTATGGGACTCCCAATCACAGCCGGATGTAAAATAACTGTATAAAATACTGAGGTATATTGTATACTAAAAAAAGGGAAATTATATTATACTAATACAATTGCCCCGAGTAATAATTGTTTTTCTCACACCCCAGGTTCAATACCTTACCCTGCAAAGATAATGGCATTAAGCCTTTTTCTAAACTTGGAGGGATCTTAGACCATTTCTCCATACAGAATCCTTCCAGATTCTTGATATCCATATGTGAGCAAAACAGGTCCATAACGTCAAAGGTCCAACCACTATTTTTTTTTTTTACAATAGGTATGCAGCCTTATGCTCACGCATTCTCATTTCAATGCCAAACCCAATGATCTTTCTTCTGTACTGAAATTCCAAATACTGTACCACTTGGCAGTTATGTACATATTGTTGTTTTATTCCTTTTGCTTATTTTCTGAATAACTGTAAGATGTATATATTGTGTCGTTCCTGGAAGCTGTTGCCGTAGTGATAACCAAAAGATACCTGTGTTGTGGTGTGTGTGGCCAAAGAGCTCTATTTTCATGTCATCTGACCAAAGTACCAGTTCCAATCCAAGTGACAATGCTGTTTAGCAAACTCCAGGCATTTACATTTGTTGGGATGACATGAAAATAGAGCTCTTTAGCCACCCCCACACCAGTGGTAGGTTTGGCATCAAAATGAGTAACGCATGAGCAGAAATAAACCCCATACCTAGAGATGGAGAGGCAAATTATATCAATGTAAACCCGCGTGACCTGATCAATTAACTATTTAGATGGCCCGATAAATTGCCTCTTTCAATCTTGGGAAAATAGCAACAATTCAATGTTTTGAAAGATTGATGAGTCTGTGGGGTAATATTGAGAGAGAAGAGAGTTCACTGTGTGTGTGTGTTTTTATTTTACCTTTATTTTAGTAGGCAAGTCAGTTAAGAACAAATTCTTATTTTCAATGACAGCCTAGGAACAGTGTGTTAACTGCCTGTTCAGGGGCAGAACGACAGATTTTGTACCTTGTAGCTAATCTATTACTTTTTTTTTTGGACACCACTAGACCCAGTGAGTAAGCCTGTGAGAATATGAATCAGCCTTTTATCTTTCAAGTACAAAAACCTCACTCACTCACTCACTCACTCACTCACTCACACTCACTCTCACTCACTCACTCTCACTCACTCACTCTCACTCACTCACTCACTCACTCACTCACTCACACTCACTCACTCTCACTCACTCTCACTCACTCTCACTCACTCTCACTCACTCTCACTCACTCCCGGGGCAGCAGGGTAGCCTAGTGGTTGGAGCATTGGACTAGTAACCGAAAGGTTGCAAGTTCAAATCCCCGAGCAAATCGGTGAGTGAGTGAGTGAGTGAGTGTAGTTTTTGTACTTGAAAGATAAAAGGCTGATTCATATTCTCACAGGCTTACTCACTGGGTCTAGTGGTGTCCAAAAAAAAAGTAATAGATTAGCTAAATCACTATGACTCGTACATTCAAACACCAAAAACACACAAAGCATAGCACTCTTCATCCATTCCTCCACTTATTGTGCTCAATGAAAGCAAGAATTAAGACAAGGCTTTTTACAGTGATGACTTCCAAGCACGGCACACTACTTTACCACTACATGATGTTCCTGCCCAAAGTAACTCCAGATTATGAACATTATTCTACTAAACATGACACGCAAATCTTCATTCCCAATCAAAGACAAGGTCAAGACTATGAGTCACCCAGAAGTTGCTAGAAATTCCTTTGGTACGTCAAATTCTCATTGAATGCCAAACAGCGTGAAATCTTGTAAAAGCCTCCTACCTCCAAAAATACCATAGGCCTAGGCACTGAAGTCAAATATCAGTAATCCTGGAAACAAGCAGTCTCAAAGTAATGGGATGAAGTTTGCAACTTCTGGTTTGATTATTGTTTTGGTATATGGCTAAATAAAGTATTGACTATTCTTTAAATTTAACCTACATAGCTGTTGGGCAATATAACCCATCACATTCACAACTAGTTAGGCCCGCCCACGAGGATACTATTGGCACACGTCTCACTTATTTCTCATGTTAGATGACTCGATAGCTTAAGAAGTCAACTTTTTCAGTTTTGTATTAAGTTTGCCAATCAAAATACTGCAGCCTACAAGGCAAATGCAAGTCAAACTAAATGCATGCTCTTCAACCGATCGCTGCCCGCACCTGCCTGCCCGTCCAGCATCACTACTCTGCACGGTTCTGACTTAGAATATGTGGAACACTACAAATACCTAGGTGTCTGGATAGACTGTAAACTCTCCTTCCAGATGCACATTAAGCATCTTCAATCCAAAATTAAATCTAGAATCGGCTTCCTATTTCGCAACAAAGCATACTTCACTCATACTGCCAAACATAACCTCATAAAACTGACCATCCTACCGATCCTCGAATTCGGCGATGTCTTTTCCATAATAGCCTCCAATACTCTACTCAACAAATTGGATGCAGTCTATCACAGTGCCATCCTGTTTTGTCACCAAAGCCCCATATACTACCCACCACTGCGATCTGTACGCTCTCGTTGGCTGGCCCTTGCTTCATACTCGTCACCAAACCCACTGACTCCAGGTCATCTACAAGTCTCTGCTAGGTAAAGCCCCGCCTTATCTCAGCTCACTGGTCACCATAGCAGCACCCACCCGTAGCACACGCTCTAGCAGGTATATCTCACTGGTCACCCCCAAAGCATCTCCTTCCAGTTCAATTCTTCCTTTGGCCGCCTTTCCTTCCAGTTCTCTGCTGCCAATAACTGGAACGAACTGCAAAAATCACTGAAGCTGGAGACTCATATCTCCCTCACTAGCTTTAAGCACCAGCTGTAAGAGCAGCTCACAGATCACTGCACCTGTACATAGCCCATCTGTAAATAGCCCATCCCCATACTGTAGTTTATTTACAGTGCCTTGCGAAAGTATTCGGCCCCCTTGAACTTTGCGACCTTTTGCCACATTTCAGGCTTCAAACATAAAGATATAAAACTGTATTTTTTTGTGAAGAATCAACAACAAGTGGGGCACAATCATGAAGTGGAACGACATTTATTGGATATTTCAAACTTTTTTAACAAATCAAAAACTGAAAAATTGGGCGTGCAAAATTATTCAGCCCCTTTACTTTCAGTGCAGCAAACTCTCTCCAGAAGTTCAGTGAGGATCTCTGAATGATCCAATGTTGACCTAAATGACTAATGATGATAAATACAATCCACCTGTGTGTAATCAAGTCTCCGTATAAATGCACCTGCACTGTGATAGTCTCAGAGGTCCGTTAAAAGCGCAGAGAGCATCATGAAGAACAAGGAACACACCAGGCAGGTCCGAGATACTGTTGTGAAGAAGTTTAAAGCCGGATTTGGATACAAAAAGATTTCCCAAGCTTTAAACATCCCAAGGAGCACTGTGCAAGCGATAATATTGAAATGGAAGGAGTATCAGACCACTGCAAATCTACCAAGACCTGGCCGTCCCTCTAAACTTTCAGCTCATACAAGGAGAAGACTGATCAGAGATGCAGCCAAGAGGCCCATGATCACTCTGGATGAACTGCAGAGATCTACAGCTGAGGTGGGAGACTCTGTCAATAGGACAACAATCAGTCGTATATTGCACAAATTTGGCCTTTATGGAAGAGTGGCAAGAAGAAAGCCATTTCTTAAAGATATCCATAAAAGTGTCGTTTAAAGTTTGCCACAAGCCACCTGGGAGACACACCAAACATGTGGAAGAAGGTGCTCTGGTCAGGTGAAACCAAAATTGAACTTTATGGCAACAATGCAAAACGTTATGTTTGGCGTAAAAGCAACACAGCTCATCACCCTGAACACACCATCCCCACTGTCAAACATGGTGGTGGCAGCATCATGGTTTGGGCCTGCTTTTCTTCAGCAGGGACAGGGAAGATGGTTAAAATTGATGGGAAGATGGATGGAGCCAAATACAGGACAATTCTGGAAGAACACCTGATGGAGTCTGCAAAAGACCTGAGACTGGGACGGAGATTTGTCTTCCAACAAGACAATGATCCAAAACATAAAGCAAAATCTCCAATGGAATGGTTAAAAAATAAACATATCCAGGTGTTAGAATGGCCAAATCAAAGTCCAGACCTGAATCCAATCGAGAATCTGTGGAAAGAACTGAAAACTGCTGTTCACAAATGCTCTCCATCCAACCTCACTGAGCTCGAGCTGTTTTGCAAGGAGGAATGGGAAAACATTTCAGTCTCTCGATGTGAAAAACTGATAGAGACATACCCCAAGCGACTTACAGCTGTAATTGCAGCAAAAGGTGGCGCTACAAAGTATTAACTTAAGGGGGCTGAATAATTTTGCACGCCCAATTTTTCAGTTTTTGATTTGTTAAAAAAGTTTGAAATATCCAATAAATGTCGTTCCACTTCATGATTGTGTCCCACTTGTTGATTCTTCACAAAAAAATACAGTTTTATATCCTTATGTTTGAAGCCTGAAATGTGGCAAAAGGTCGCAAAGTTCAAGGGGGCCGAATACTTTCGCAAGGCACTGTATCTTGCTCCTTTGCACCCCAGTATCTCTACTTGCACATTCATCTTCTGCACATCTACCATTCCAGTGTTTAATTGCTATATTGTAATTACTTCCCCACCAAGGCCTATTTATTGCCTTACCTCCCTTATCTTACCTCATTTGCACACACTGTATATAAACTTTTTCTACTGTATGTTTGTTTATTCCATGTGTAACTCTGTGTTGTTGTATGTTTCGAACTGCTTTGCTTTATCTTGGCCAGGTCGCAGTTGTAAATGAGAACTTGTTCTCAACTAGCCTACCTGGTTAAATAAAGCTGAAAATGTGCTGTCATGGCCTACCCGTACACAGATAACCTAGTCTAGGTGAACGAGATTAGCCTGAAGTGAAAAGTAAATTCAGCAACTCTCTGAGGACAGTGGAAATTGATAAAGGAGATTCTTTATTGTTAAAAGTAAAACCCACGCATTTTGGTCGTTGGCCTTCATCAAGGTTTTACTAATCTCTCATTGACATACCAGATCTTCGGTTCTGGCCTTCTGTGTTGGTTGTAGATGAAAAAGGAAGATGCTTTTATATATTTCAAAATGGCCACCTATAGGCTAGGGGATCAATCACAATCGGACACAAAACATGTGATTGGTTGCAATCAGTTGCAAAAACCTGACAGATAGGCGGCCATTTTAATAAACATAGCCAAGGACCTACTGCTAAACACCTCCTCTAATATTCTATATGTAAAACTCTGAAAACCTCTGGGGCACATTACCCATTTTAGGTTGGAAATGTGTTTCTAGTATTAATGTAAGCAAATGTCAGGTGAATCTGGAGGTTATAAATCATACAATATCTTAATGTGCAGAAATGAATCGTACAATATCTTTAGAAATGTTGATTTTGATGAGTTAGCTAGCTAGTTAGTTAGCATGAGTTAGCATCTGCTGGGAATTAAGAGAATTTGCAGGTAAAAAAATGCATGTGTTAGGTCTACATAAAAACCTACGCATAGGTTATTAGTGAGATGTGCAATGCCATTTTGTTTCTATATTGATTGGTCTAATAAAAATGATAACTAGCTTTCAAGAGTCAATTACTCAATAATGACTAAATTAAACTGATAAAATGGGTTTTATCACAGTAATTTTCAGCGGACCTCTTGCCCCAATAGTTGGGCAAGACACCCCTTTTCTATCATTTTTATTTTAATAACTAAAACTTTGTCAACTGTGTCCAAAACGTTGTCAACTGTCTCCCATGCTAATTGCGCATGGTGTCTTGTGAATGAGATAAGTAAACATGTGAAAAGTTGCAGAAACCTTACCAAGTCCAAGCCCGACAATGAGACGTCCGACCAGTAGAACCTCCTTATCAGGTGCTGCGCTAAGCACTATTCCCCCAGCTGTGAAGATAAAACTAGCCAGGAGGATGCAGACCCTGCGCCCGAAAACTCCGTTCAACAACCCGCCAGCCAACGCGGACAGCGCGGCGGTAGCCACAGTACTAGAGATCAGAACCTCCTGCCATAGGGCGCTGAGATTCATCTCCCTCTTGAGCAGGAGCATCGCTCCCGAGATTACCCCGGTGTCATAGCCGAACAGAAAGCCACCCAGCGCGGAGAACGCAGCTAGAACATAAACAAACGCAGGTGTGACATCTTGCTGGAACTGTTTACGCGCCTCTCTCTCCAGGTCCCGGGTGGAGGTGGCGGCAGTGGCATTGGCATTGGCAGGGACATCGGCAGCCTGGCTGTTGATGCTCGCGTTGGACGAAGCTTTGATGAGGCTCCGCTCTCCGT